>NC_081368.1:68364328-68682170 GCF_030684315.1 Stegostoma tigrinum
CAGTTGTATTTTTCTCATATTTCTTAACTTATCCTTGAATTTTCATCATCTATATCATAATTGTTTTGGCATGTTTTTATATACTAGTTCCAATCATTAAAAACTGTACTACAACTAATCAAAAAGAAAGCAAGCCAATCACTAAGCTTCATCTCTAGTCATACAGAATTGAAACATGAATGACTAAACAGTCCTTAACGTTCAGTACACAGTTCAGGCCAACTTAATATAAAAGGACATAGAGAGGGTGTAGAGAAGATTTACAAGGATGATACCAGAATTTAGGAGTATACACATCAAGAAAGAATTGACAGGCAGGGTTCCTTATCCCTTGCTGAAAGAATGGAGAAATGTTGGCCACGGGCCACTCGCACATGAAGCTAGTATCTATAAACTGAATTTACCAGAGCCCTAGCTGCTGGTTTGAGCCAGTTTGTGCTTGTTCACCTCTGAGGATGACATTTGGGGAAATCACTATTTGGTGGAAGGGTAATGAGGTAATCCTAAAGGTGTCCTTGGAGTGGGCCTATAGTGGAAAGACACCAGCTTGTTCGATGTGCCATGAACAAACAGGAACAAGACAGCACAGTTTGGGGATAAGGAAAAGATAAAAATAGAGGAACACAGCAGGCCAGGCAGCATCAGAGAAGCAGGAAAGTTGACGAGTCAGGTCTGAAGAAGGGTCCCGATCCTAAATGTCAACTTTCCTGCTCCTCTGATGTTACCTGGCCTGTTGTGTTCCTCCAGCTCCATACTGCATTGTCTCTGACTCCAGCATCGGCAGTTCTTGTTACCTCCAAGATAAAGATGAAGGATTTTTGTGTGCCATCAGCGAAAACACTCGGCAGCAATCTTCGCAAAATCATGGGCCCCATGTGGAGAGGACTCCACGACCTGGGAGAAAACACTTGGCCAACATGATCTTCTATTCTTGGGTATTAGCCTTTAAATTTTTTGACTGTTCCAGGTACGACATTGAAAAACAATGGACGTGCACTTGTATTTTAGCCTTTTATGAATTGCATGGCTACTGTTGATCTTTCCTTGACCAAATGGCATGAACTGTATGTCTGTTTTAACTAAACTAATAAAGTTAGTGATTATTTGAAACAGATTAGAATCTTTTCCTCTTTGTGCCAAGCCAATGACTGTTGTCAAGGAAGGTAGCCGGGCAACAGCGGTAACCTGAGAGATCTTTACAACAGTGAAAGGTTTGGATAGAGTGGATACAGAGCAATTGTGAACAGCAGAACCAGATTCCACCATGACCAGACAGTCACCAAGAATGTAATCAGGGATTCATCAGAATTGTCTTCGCCCAGAGAGTGATGAGAATGTGAAAATCTATACCATACAGAATGAATAATGAAGTGAACTATGCAGCTGCATTTAAGGGAGAGCTAGTCAACA
The DNA here is from genome assembly GCF_030684315.1 of Stegostoma tigrinum. Lineage (NCBI taxonomy): Eukaryota > Metazoa > Chordata > Chondrichthyes > Orectolobiformes > Stegostomatidae > Stegostoma > Stegostoma tigrinum. The sequence goes on from NC_081368.1 coordinate 68,365,739, forward strand.
TGTAAAGGAACAGAATATAGATAGCTACAAAGTCAGATTTATATAAAATGGGATGAAGCTCGAGGAGAGCGTAAAAAAAGGACTAATTACAACAAATGACCTGCTTCTGCTCTGTATAACCTTCATAATCCCAACACACCAGCATCCCAGAACACCAATTGTCCCCATCTCTAAAAAGTAACATCTTTCCCCTTCCCCACATTGATCAAATTCCGAACAACTGACCATCATGCAACAGCCAGCACTATTGTGATGCTCTCGATTTAAAGACTCCAGCATCCATTTTTATCTAAACACTGCAGCATCCCCTTCCTTCCAACAGAGTTGTGCAATTCCTTGCCATAATGGCTCATCAATGTGTTATACTATCAAATATTGCATCCTTCACTTTGTAACTTCTTTCTTTCATGAGATATGGGTGTTACTAGTAAGGCCAGCATTTGTTCCCCACCCCTCAACACTCCTTGAACTGAGTTGCTTGCAAGACTATTTCAGAGGGCAGTTAAAGTGAGATGTCGAGTCACATGTCAGTCAGACTAGGTAAGGCTAACAGACTGCCTTCTTTAAAGGACATATGGGTTTTTACAACTATCATTTCACAGTGATGTGTGCAGCACAGTGGCTCAGTGACAGCACCAGGGAACTGGATTCAATTCCACCTTCAGTGTAAGTTTGCATATTCTCCCCTGTCTTTGTGGGTTTCCTTCCATAGTCCAAACATGTGCAGATCGGTGGATTGGCTATGTCAAATTGCCTATCATATGCAGGGATGTGCAGGCTAGACACTATGACAACGGTTGGATGGATACTGTGTAACAATCATCAAACAAGGATGTTTCCTCCCAGTGGGGGATCACTTCAGTGGTCAAGGTCACTCGACCTCAGACCTTTGGGTAAGTGTTCTCCAAGGTAGCCTTCGGGATACACAACAACGCAGCGTCACCGAGCAGAGGCTGATAGCCAAGTTCGGTACCAATGAGGATGGCCTCAACTGGGATCTTGGATTCACATCGCACTACAGGTGACCCCACCACACTATAAACTCTCTCACACACACATATACACACACTCTCTCATACAAACACACTTGCATAGACCCTCTCAGTCTTGTGCTCTTTCTAACACACACACACACACACACACACACACACACACACTTGTGCTCTTTCTCTCTCTCACAAACACAGGTGCATGCGCACACACGCACTCTCTCACATGCACACACGTGCGCTGCTTCTCACACACACACACATGCACTCACAAATACACGTGCACTCTCTCTCACACACACGCGCACACACACTTTCACACACACACACATATGCTTTCTCCCAAACACACATGCACATACTCTTTCACTCACACACATGCACACACACATGCACACACACTCGCTCAACACATGCACACATGCTCTCTCTCTCTCCCTCACATGCACATGCACATATATATATATATATATATAAGTCTGTGAGTTGAACTTGCATTTGCAGACCTGTAATTGCAGATACGTTCTATTTTGTCCAAAAAGCACCCAATTTGTCGACGGTCATTGTGTATTTTTATAAATTCATCCTTTGGAAATAAAACCAATCTGACTCCAAGTTGTTACACAGCCAGATTCTAAACAAGGCCACACACTTAAAATGCACTATCCAACTTGAGATGTCAACCCTAGTATGCTAATAAAACCACTAGTTATCTCAGGGCAGTGACTTGAAAGAAATTCTGATACTTGCATATTAACAATTTCTGATTGATCAGAGATTTAACAACTACCTTAGGTTTGTTCAACATAGCATCAGTTCATTGACCCTTTGATCTTTTGCTTATAAATTCTGTGTCCATGTTTGTAGATTCAGGAATTAGCCCACTTCAATGCATATAACAGAGGAGTGAAAATACAGACCTTTTTTTGAAATACAAACATTGAAACGACTTTATACCTTTATAAATCATGCTCACCCGCAGCAATGCGGCAGCCCTCCTTATCCCATCATTGCAGCATTTCTCTGTGTTCACATTGCAAAAACCTTTTCCATCCGAATGTGCCTGGCTAATTCTCACTGTGGGAATCTTTAGCCTGTGAATAATTGCACTGTGGAAAATTCTCACGGGTTCAGTGCATGACGATGCTACTGGGTGTGATGGGAACATACGGTGCATCATTTATAAATGACAGATGAGCTGTTGGGGCAGGGATTGAGAAGGAAGTTACCACATTGAGATTGAGAAGGATGCTTGATATTTGCATTGCCAGGATGGAGAGAGCTTCTGCACCATTCTAAATGGCAAAAGATGTTGCTGAGCTAGTATGTAGGAGAACTCTACTGCGTGACGTTGGATACGAAAACTGCAGCATTCTGGTTCACAGATGACAAAGTGGCATCCTTGAACACTGGGCCCCTTCCTTTTCAAATCCCTCTAGTGTCCTGCTAAATACAATCACTGCAGCATATATATCCACAATTTTCTACTGGTGACAAAAACTGCAGAATTCTTTTAGAACCAACCATTGCAGTATCATTATACACCTTAGAAATCATTCACATCTCACCCATAGTTCTGAGATAATGGGAACTGCAGATGCTGGAGAATTCCAAGATAATAAAATGTGAGGCTGGATGAACACAGCAGGCCAAGCAGCATCTCAGGAGCACAAAAGCTGACGTTTCGGGCCTGGACCCTTCATCAGAGAGGGGGATGGGGAGAGGGAACTGGAATAAATAGGGACAAGAGAGTTGCAATGGGAGAGAGATTCCCTGAGGTTGGTCCGGAGGGAGGAGGGTAACTTCTTCAGGTTAGGCATCCCTGGAAGAGGCTTCGCAGTGAGGTTAAAATAGTATCAGAGATAATGGGAACTGCAGATGCTGGAGAATTCCAAGATAATAAAATGTGAGGCTGGATGAACACAGCAGGCCAAGCAGCATCTCAGGGGCACAAAAGCTGACGTTTCGGGCCTGGACCCTTCATCAGAGAGGGGGATTGGAGAGGGAACTGGAATAATTCCTTCTCCCCATCCGCCTCTCTGATGAAGGGTCCAGGCCCGAAACGTCAGCTTTTGTGCTCCTGAGATGCTGCTTGGCCTGCTGTGTTCATCCAGCCTCACATTTTATTATCTTGGAATTCTCCAGCATCTGCAGTTCCCATTATCTCTGATACTATTTTAACCTCACTGCGAAGCCTCTTCCAGGGATGCCTAACCTGAAGAAGTTACCCTCCTCCCTCCGGACCAACCTCAGGGAATCTCTCTCCCATTGCAACGCTCTTGTCCCTATTTATTCCAGTTCCCTCTCCCCATCCCCCTCTCTGATGAAGGGTCCAGGCCCGAAACGTCAGCTTTTGTGCTCCTGAGATGCTGCTTGGCCTGCTGTGTTCATCCAGCCTCACATTTTATTATCACCCATAGTTCTCTTGTCTTACCAACATAGGTATTTACCAAACAAGAAAACATCCTGTTGTCTACTAACTTCACACTCTCCCTCAGTGTGTCCATGCCTGTTAGCATTCCCATCTCGATCTGCAGCAGACTGACTCAATTAAATACTGCTGTATATTTTCTACGATGGTAATGTGGTACAACAGTGGTACATCCTCCTCCATCCCAGTACAATAGCAATGATCTTGATTTCAAAAAAGCAAACACACTTACTAAGTAACTTGCTTCAGTCAAACATTGTTGCACATAACACTGTTCGAAATACGAACTTAACGAATTAGGCCAATCAGCCCCTTGAGCCTGGTCTTCCCTCACCCCACAACTTCTTTCTCCATGTAAACAGATTCCATCCCCATTCCAACACTGCAGAAACCTATCCATTGCAACAAAGCAGCATTATTTCACATCTCAATACAGCAGCGTCTTCCAGCATCCCAACACAACCATACCATCTCAAGCCTCAGAGTGCAGCCTCTTCATCAAGCCCAACGGAGTAGCTTCATTCTCAATCCCAACATGTTAGCTTTCATCTTTGTCTAAATCTGCATTAACAAAAACCAATGAACAAGACATCAATGTGCGGAAGCCAACCCTCAAAGAGGCAATTAATCCAGTTCACCTTGAAACATTTAAATGTAAATCAGTAAGTTTACTTTCAGAGTATAATATTTTGAGCATAACATTTTAATCATCAATAACAGCAAACATGATGAGTGATGCTTGTAAGTGATTTAAGAACAAGGTTCCCAAAGATCTTCTCCAGTGGGTTTTTTCTCATTTATTTAGCCCATTGTGGACTAATGGAAAGAACAGATCATCAACATTAGTCAACAGTTCCATGGTAAATTGCATTCCATGATGACCAGGATTGTAGACAGTGAACTAGATGGATCTTGGTGAGCTTTGTTAACAAACCTTTAAGTTGCGATGTAGACTTAAAGTTCATTACAAAACGCAAACATGCATAAAAGTAACTCTCCTTGTTTCTTTGCTCCACAGTTTCTCCCTGTCGCTCTGCTCCAGAATAACTTACTGCCTCTTTTTCCACAATTCCAAAAATCACAACCTACTCCTGTGCTCCAGTATCTCTCCCTGACCCTCAACTCCAGAATCTGTCTGCTATCTCTCTCTGAATGTCGGCACCAGAAACTTTCCCTGTCACTTTATAACAGAATCTGGCTTTAACCCTCCAATCCTGGCTCTTGCCTTTTCCCTGTGTTCCAGAATTTGATCCAAGATCTTTCTCAGGCCCTCTGCTCCAGAATCTTTCTCTGTGTCTATGACCAAGAACAACTTCCCATCACTCAGCTCAAGAACCTTTCTATCACTCTTCTGCAGGCTCATCGTATGTCCCCCTATCCCAGGCTGTCTTCTTGGCCCTCTTTCACCACATTCCTGTGTTCCAGACTTTTTCTGAATCTCTCTACTGCAGAACCTCTCCTCCTGTGCACTGTCTCCTGTAATGACACAGAAATTGCTTCTCTTGAAAATTAAATGGAAAATGGTGAAGCAAAGCTTAGGACAGTGATAACCTGACTACCATTTCCAAGCACAAAAACAAAGTTGCTGGAAAAGCTCAGCAGGTCCGGCAGCATCTGCGAAGAAAAAAAATCAGAAGATAACATTTCAGGTCTAGTAAGCCTTCCTCAGAACATTATGTGAAAAAAAAACATCAGAGTTAACTTTTCGGGTCCGGTAGCTCTTCCTCGGAATGTTCTGAGTATGGGTCACCGGGCCCGAAACGTTAACTCTGATGTTTTTTCACAGATGCTGCTAGACCTGCTGAGATTTTTCAGCAGCTTTGTTTTTGTTCCTGATTTACAGCAGCTTGTAGTTCTTTCGGTTTTTATTATTTCCAGGCAGCCTTTGTAACTTTGCGCCTCCTTTAACCTAAAGAAGAGGTTACTTCTGTGTTTTGAATCACATCCAGTGTTACTACCCTAAAATAGCTCACATTATGTTTAGTTTAAATACAGACATCACTATAAGCTCTATGTTTTTCTTCTCTTACCTGGCACAGGCTGTCACCTTCAGCATAAACAATGACAACCAGTGCAATAACAGGGACCCAAAGGAAACAAAATGTTAACATAAGCCAGCCAAGTGTTATTGCCCAAGAAGGATACGCCACAAGTCCATATTCTGGTGGTCTAAATATTATTATAGACCAGATTAGCATTAGCTAAAAAAACAGAAAAAGATGTTAAATGAGCCAAAAACATGCCACTTGATCAATGGTAGTTTAAGGCACTAAAAGATGCAACATCCACTCACAGTCAGCAGAATAGGTGTAACAACAATCCAACAGACTCTCCACCACAGCCAGAACAGCCAACTCCTTTCCCCAATCATCATCTCAATGTCCTTAATGAATCTGTTTATCCCTGTGAACAACAAGAAAACAGAGAGACACCATGACTCACGTTTTCCAGTCTTCTGGGCAGCCTATTTCTGAATTTGAAGTTCATCCTGTTTTGGGTGCTACTGTTGAACAGTCAACTTCCAATTATCAGTATTTTGGGCATGGCTGGTAAATAAATCCCAATACCAATTTACTTCCTTCTGCTAATCTACGTACTTCAGGGATTCTAAGCACTTTAACCTTCGCTTACCATAAATCCAGCTTAAGCCGATGAGTTCCAGTATTGCAATCAAAATTAGGCCCCATCCAGAACAGAAGTGATCGATTAAAGTTATCCAGTAAATCCCAGACTAAAAAATACATTGAGAAAACGGATAAAGGAGATGGTCCTTTTCAGAATGTCAAATACTGAACAAACCGCGTTTTACTGAAAACATAGATAACCACACATCCCATTCTCTTAGAGACAGTCACTAAAGTACAATACAGTATAACCTTTGTTAAAGTACAGTTGTAATAGAATTTATGGCTACTCAGCAATGCTGAGGGTTTATTTATTTGGCTCAGACAGTATTTCCTATTGTCTCTCTATAGCGTCTCTTCTCCCAATCCCCATTGCCAATCCAGTCAGCCTGAAACAATTTCACAAACCAGCAGTGATGAACCTTGTTATTTCCCACATCCTAGCACACCCAATCACAGAATCAATTTCTAGACATCCATAAACATTTTTACGAAGGCTGTAATCAATTCTTTCTTAATTCAAGGATATTTAGTAGCAGTGGTTAAACCTATTTTGCTTCTCAGAGCCACTTGTATTTTTGGACTGATTTTCACTGCACTGAAATAAGTAGGTAAGATTACAGGAAGTTCTTGCTTAATGTTAATTGGTTATATGAAACCACAATGGTAAGTGGAAGAACATATTGCAAAACAGTCTGTCTGAGGCTCATAATCCTGTCCTGCTCCCCTCCTTACTCGAGACCTGCATCCCAGATCTGGCAAACTCAATATGGGAGCTAGACCAAAACATCCTGACATGCAATGATATTAATGAAAAACAGCTGCAATGCAGTACAAATGCAGGGCTCTAACTGCAGGGTGTTGTTAATGCAAAATAATGTTGCATGTCATGACATTAAGTGAGGACTTCCTGTATTATAAAACTCTTAAAAATTGCTTGTAATTTTTATATTACCTCACAACTGCTGAAAGCAAGTCTGACTCATGGCTACAGAACATAGAACATAGAACAGTATAGCACAGAACAGGCCCTTCAGCCCATGATGTTGTGCCAACCATTTATCCTCATGTATGCACCCTCAAATTTCTGTGACCATATACATGTCCAGTAGTCTCTTAAATGACCCCAATGACCTTGCTTCCACAACTGCTGCTGGCAATGCATTCCATGCTCTCACAACTCTCTGTGTAAAGAACCCGCCTCTGACATCCCCTCTATACTTTCCTCCAACCAGCTTAAAACTATGACCCCTCGTGTTAGCCATTTCTGCCCTGGGAAATAGTCTCTGGCTATCAACTCTATCTATGCCTCTCATTATCTTGTATACCTCAATTAGGTCCCCTCTCCTCCTCCTTTTCTCCAATGAAAAATGTTCGAGCTCAGTCAACCTCTCTTCATAAGATAAGCCCTCCAGTCTAAGCAGCATCCTGGTAAACCTCCTCTGAACCCTCTCCAAAGCATCCACATCTTTCCTATAATAGGGCGACCAGAACTGGACGCAGTATTCCAAGTGCGGTCTAACCAAAGTTTTATAGAGCTGCAACAAGATCTCACGACTCTTAAACTCAATCCCCCTGTTAATGAAAGCCAAACCACCATATGCTTTCTTAACAACCCTGTCTACTTGGGTGGTCATTTTAAGGGATCTATGTATCTGCACACCAAGATCCCTCTGTTCCTCCACACTGCCAAGAATCCTATCCTTAATCCTGTACTCAGCATTCAAATTCGACCTTCCAAAATGCATCACCTCGCATTTATCCAGGTTGAACTCCATGTGCCACCTCTCAGCCCATCTCTGCATCCTGTCAATGTCCCGCTGCAGCCTACAACAGCCCTCTATACTGTCAACTACACCTCCAACCTTTGTGTCGTCTGCAAACTTGCTGACCCATCCTTCAATCGCCTCATCCAAGTCACTAATAAAAATTACAAACAGTAGAGGCCAAAGGACAGACCCCTCTGGAACACCACTCACCACTGACTTCCAGGCAGAATATTTTCCTTCTACTACCACTCGCTGCCTTCTGTTGGCCAGCCAATTCTGTATCCAGACAGCTAAGATCCCCTGTATCCCATTCCTCCTGACCTTCTGATTGAGCCTACCATGGGGAACCTTATCAAATGCCTTACTGAAGTCCATATACACCACATCCACAGCTCGACCCTCATCAACTTTTCTAGTCACATCCAGGTGGCTATGATTTACTTCCAAGATGCAGTGTACTTAAAGGACATCTTGACACTGAGCGACAGATTGGTTTTAATGCTTCACACATTTAGATATGTGCTCATTATTTCATTATTACAACAGCACGAAACCAGGGAAAAATTGATTGCGTTTGTCTAAAATGGAATATCCTGTACCACTTAAAAATATTGATGTCTGTTTAATGTGTCCTATGGTAGAGGACTTTTTAACATCCTTTATGTGATGTGTACATCACTGGCAAGGGCAGTCTTGATTGCCCATCCCAAATGACTTTAGAGAGTGTGGTGGTGAGCCACCCTCTTGCAATGTTGCAGTCATGAAATGCTGGTACACCCACAGTGCTGTTAGGAAGGGAGTTTCAGAAGTTTGACCAGATGGCAATAGTTCCAAGTCAGGAGGGTATGTGGCTTGGATGGGAACCCGTGGCGATGGTATGCACATGCATCTTGAGTCATTGGCCTCATAGTTGGTAGAGGTTGCAAGTTTAGAAAATTCTGCTTAAAGCAGCCATGGCATGTTGTTCAGTAGACCTTGTACACTGGGCACACTGTGGCTTGGTAGTGGAGTGACTGACTGTTCAAGCTGGTGGATTGGGTGCTGATCAAACAGGGTGCCCAACTGAAGCAGCAGCAGAGAAAGCAAAAGAGTCTCTGTTCGAGACTCTGGGAGAGGGTATTGCCACAGCACAGATAAAGGAAGAGGAAGTGGAAATGAAAGAGTTGCTGTGAGACCTGCAGAGGCTTCCAACATTATAGGAAGCAAGCTAAGTAAATAGTCAATGAGTATTTGTCTTTCTTATTATTGAAACATATATCTTCTTAACTAGGAATTGGGCAATTAAGAATTTGAATAAAGTTACTGAGGTACTACATGAATTAATAGGTTAAAAGCATAAAACAGTCGCAACTGAGGCATTAATTGAGGCCAATAGCTCAATCAGAGTAATACCCAGATTGTTAAAATGGTAATAGAGGTTTTCTTTTACATTATTGATGGGACTTCGTAATATGTGGGGCATTTTACGCATCTTAGGTGTCATGTATATTGGAAGTGTTCCCCCCGCTCCAGCTCAAGGTCAGGATTTGCAAGCTCCAGGGACAGCTGAACTCACTGAGGAGCATTACGAAGGATGAAAATTCCTTGATGGCATATTTCAGTAGGTGCTCATCCCCTGGCAGCGGAAGTTTAGGACAGCAGGTTGGAGGACATCCAAAAGATGCATGCTCCTTTTAAACCAGTACAACATTGGAACCTGTTGGGAGTGGCGATACCCTGAGTAGTGTGATTGAGAACATGATATTAATCACCAAATGGCAGCAAAGTATATAAATACATTTGTTATGGAACATTCCACAGACAGGGAGACAGATATGCATTTCTGTGGCTATGATTGAGATTCCCATGTGGTGTTTTGCCTCCATGCTTCCAGGACATAAGTCACTACCAAAGAGAAGGAGAAATTGAGCCAGATGTTGTGGTACTCATTGATTCTAATATACAGAGGCAAACATTTATGGTCAGATTCCCAGGAGCTAGGAAGAAGTTAAAAAGTAGGACATTAATGATGGTTTTGTTGGTTCCTTCCAGGGGCACATATTAGTGAAAGTACACCTAGGAAGATAGCTCGAGTCCTTGCATGTTTGGGAGCACATTGCAGGAGGAAGGACTTCAGGTTCCTCAGCATTGCAGTCAATACTGGGGAAGAAAGCATCTGTTCAAAACGAACAGTTTGCACTTGAACAGGCCTGGGATCATTGCCCTCACAGAGAGTTGCACAAGGGAGACTGGAGAGGATTTAAACTATACTGGTGATAATGGGTACCAACATAATGAAGTGGAGAAAAGTAAGCATAAAATCAGCAGAAAGCTAGAGTGCTTGGCAGTGAATGACAAGGAAATAGTTTCATATTGAATAGAAATTTTTTTAAAAATGTAATAGTGAGCTTTTAGGTAGGTTCAGTGTATGAGAGAAAGGAACAAAGCCTAATTTAAGCATTCTGTGGAACATGTATATGAATGCATGGAGTGTGTCGAAGACGACTAGGGAGTTATAGGTGCAAATTACAATTTGGAAATACCATGTGCTAATTGACAGCATGTGACAATGCTAAGGCTTTAAGAAGTTATTTTGTCCCTTTTTTAAAAGAGGTTTTAAGACAGAGGTGGAGAGCTGTCTATTTTGCAAGCCAATAAAGTTACCAGCTTGTGACGTCTTGGGTTTTTCATTGAAGTTGAAACAATTGAAGCAGCCTGGATGCGTGTGGCCAGCTCTCACAGACCAGGGTTTTTAGTCTTTTAAGCAGTCTCACTCATGCCATGTATAGTAGCAACAACACTTCCATACTTTTAAACTCTATTCCTTGAGCTATAGATGCCTTCTTAATTACTTGCTGTACCTACATGCTGGTTTTTGGTGATTCACGCATGAGGCATTCAAATCCCTATGTACAAAATCACTCTGAAGTTTACCTCCATTTCTTCTATTCGTCCAATCAAATGACTAACCATTTTAACAATCTGGGTATTAATCTGATTGAGCTATTGGCCTCAATTAATGCCTCAGTTGCTACTGCTTTGTGTTTATAACCTATTAATTCATGTAGTACCTCAGTAACTTTATTCAAATTCTTAATTAACTTTCTGTTGGAATCTTACCCTTGCTCCTCATTCTTATGTTGCCCATCTTGGACTATTTCTTCGAATGATTAATGATTCCTGAAATGTTTCCTTCCCAACTTTGATACTTTACAACAAGAAAAGTTTTGTCTTCTCAAGTATGAATTAGGAGTAAGTAGTCCAGATATTTAAATGTTAGTTGCAGGGTGGGTTGGGGCAGTCATTAGTGTGAATCAGGCTCAACATCCTAGGATACTCTATGGCGGCAACTAGACATGTGAACTTCGGGTGCAGAGGTGGGCTGTGTGAAAGATTGAACTCGGTGCTATAAAACATGTAAAAAAGTGAATGAATCATAAAAACCCTCACCCCCTCACAACTCCACATTCTCCCCATGGACCATCCATGTTAACGTATGCGTCAACACAAATTCCATGGCTCTTATACACTTCATACCAAACCTATGCCCCTCTACCTGTCTTTTGACCCTATGCCGCATGCCAAGTTAACACTAACCCATGCCCCATGAACAATCCCTTGACTTAACCTCCCATTATAATTCTCTCAGTATCCCTCATTAACAGACTTCATTTGCCGTAGTAAAATTAAATAAAACAATATTTTAACTGTCTGCGGCAGCTTAAAAATCTCACTGATAAAATCCATTCATTTTATTTAAATTCATTCAAGTGTTTAAAGTCTTTAAAGAACTTTTTGTTCTGAAAGTCTGCATCAAAGACTTTATTACCACTTGGATTTGTCCATAAAACTGACAGGCACCCCACTGTAATAATGATAGGTGATGAAATCAGTAGTGCAACGCAAATCTTACAAGGATACATCCTGGGCTTGGGTCAGCAGATTGCATTTGCGGGCAGTTTTTTTTTCAAACTAGGCGTGTGCTTTAATGCAAGGGGCAGGAGATATAAAAGCTTGGTAGTTCCACAGAGTTTAATGCATTTTTTTGTACAATCATGTTTACTCTGATGTGTGCCAAAGGATATCTTGCCTATACAAAAGGTGGCTCTGAATCTATCTGAAGTATACCCTCTCTCTTCAAACAGTTCTGACAGACTTTAACTTTTGGTCCAAAAATATGGTTCCAGTTTTGGACATCATCTTAATGAAAATTGGATCTGCTTATAAAGCAGTGGAAAAGTATAGCCATCTGTATGAACTGCAGATAATGGAAACTACAATCCATCCCTGTCCCTCGTAGTGAAAACGGTCAGTGCTGTATTTGGGTGTGGCATTTCTAGAAATCAGGCTCCAGTGCCATTTTTACTGAAGCAGGAAGGCTTACCCACAAAAATTCAAGCCAAAATTTCCGTTGCCTTTGTCCTGTGACGGCAGGGTTTTTTTTTACCATTAAGCTGCATCAATGGTTTACACAAAATTAAATACATTTAAAAGCAATACTTCAATGCAAAGCAAAACAAAATGCAGCACAAGTTGGAAATCTGAAATTAAAAGCAGGAAACTTGGACCTACTCAGCAGATCAAGCATCCTCTGTAGGGAGAGAGGCAGAGTTAGTTTTTCAGGTCAATGATATTTCAACAGAAACTATTAATGCGTTATGTTAACAGCCAGAATATAGTGCAATCCTTCCTTCAGTGCATAGCTACTAGAATCTACAAAAGAAATGCTATATGGCATTTTTAAAGGACTTTGTACCTCTGTTACGAGCAAAATTCCAAATAAAAGTGAGATCAAACACACGGCAACTGTCACATAAAAACGTTTGTTTCGCAGTAAACTGGGAAACTCATCCTGAAGACTTGTTATAATTGTTTCTGGTGAAAGAAAATGGAGTGACATCAATCAATAATTAGCGCACAGGAAAACAGATGAGATCATCTCCTTCACTTTTTCTCCATGCATATCCTTTCACTTCTGGGCTTTACAACAAATCAAACTTACACTGACCAGGCTCGGCGTGAGATATTGCTTTTCCTGTGCCTACACTGGCCAGGATCAGTGATCTGGCAGTTGGAATTCTGAACGGTGTGGCTTCCTAGCAAGATAGCTGCTCATCCATAGTAGCCCATCTTTACTAGGAGCAAGGCATGTAACATTCAGTGAAAAATATGGGCAGTACTGGCAGGCATAACTCCATTTAACAAAGGGAGAGTCAGGGAGCCATTAATGCATAGGATCATGTACTTTATAAGAACTTCTCCCAAACTCGCCTTCTAGAATCGTAAAATCCCTACAGTGTGGAAGCTGACAATTCAGCCCATTGAGTCCACACCCAGACTCAGCCCATTATCCTATTGCTGTAACTTTACATTTTCTCAAGGCTCATCCGCCTAGCCAGCACATCCCTGAACACCTTGAGACAATTTAGCATTGCCGATCCATTTAACCTGCACACTTTTGGACTGTGGAAGGAAACAGCAAACACCACACAGACGGTTGCCAAAGGCCAGAATTCAACCCGGGTCCCTAGAATTGTGAGGCAGCAGTGCTAACAACTGAGCCACTGTGCTACTGTGCTATCCACTCAGTCAATTTAAATTAGTTCTTTTCTCTTGGGAAGCATTTCATCGCAATTTAAGCTTGCTCGGTTCATAAAGCTAAACTTGGCAATATGGTTTTTGTATTAAATTGTCAGGGAGATGGTGGGTGCCTTGTCATCAAATGGAACATGCATCTATCTGTACTCCTGCCTGCCTTCAGACACATGTGTCTAAAATGATTGCTTAGAGAACAAGGTAACGTTGAGGAGGTTGAAAATTGAATATCAATTGTGCAGTGGTGGACAAAGAGTTGGAGTTGACAAGGTGAACTTATTTTGAATTGAATACAAGGTGAAAGGGAAATGGGTGGGACAAGCCAAAGAGGTATATAAAGAGAAATATAACTATTTGAAGTTAACTTACTGCAATAACCCACATAGGTCAGTAATAATGGGATCAGTTAGCAATTACGTGTGGGATAGCAGCCTTGTAATTTCTTAAACAACCTGGCACTTACAAACAAGCGAGGATGAAGGTTAGAGTCTGAACCAGGATAAATCCAACGTCTAGGGTAGCAATGTATCTCACATTCTCAACCACCTTTAATAAGGTAAACCTCTGAACTTTTCAGCCAAAAATTGACATAGGGCTGATTGCAGATATTTGGACAGTAGACAGTAGGACAGTCGACAAAGGCAAAAAAAACCATAATGGGAGTTATGTACAGACCTCCTAACAGTGATCAGGACCAGGGGTGCAAGATGCACTGGGAAATAGATAGGGCATGTCAGAAAGGCAAGGTCACGGTGATCTTGGGGGACTTCAATATGCAGGTGGACTGGGTGAATAATGTTGCCGGTGGATCCAAAGAAAGGGAATTCATGGAATGCTTACAGGATGGCTTTTTGGAACAGCTTGTGATGGAGCCTACAAGGGAGCAGGCTATTCTGGACTTAGTGCTATGTAATGAGCCAGACTTTATATAAGATCTTAAAGTAAGGGAACACTTAGGAGGTAGTGATCATATTATGGCAGAGTTCAGTCTGCAGTTTGAAAGAGAGAAGGCAAAATCGGATGTAATGATGTTACAGCTAAATAAAGGTAATTACAGGGGCATGAGAGAGGAATTGACGAAAATCAACTGGAAGCAGAGCCTAGCAGGGAAGACAGTAGAGCAACAATGGCAGGAGGTTCTCTGTGTAATTGAGGACACAGTGCAGATTTTAATCCAAAGGACAAGAAAGGTTATCCAGGGGAAGGTGGGGGGGCGTGGAATTAGATAGCCATGGCTGACAAAGGAAATCAGGAAATGTATCAAATGTATCAAAGAAAAAGAGACAGCTTGTAAAGAGGCCAAGTGCACTGGGAAATTAGAAGATTGGGAAGGCTACAAAAACAAACAGAGGATAACAAAGAGAGAAATAAGGAAGGAGAGGATCAAATATGAAGGTAGGCTAGCTAGTAATACTAGCCTAACCTCGGTTGTTGGTAAAATTCTAGAATCCATTGTTAAGGATGAGATTTCTCAATTCTTTGAAGTGCAGGGTCGGATTAGAACAAGTCAGCATGGATTTAGTAAGGGGAGATCGTGCCTGACAAACCTGTTAGAAATCTTTGAAGAGGTAACAAGTAGATTAGACCAGGGAAACCCAGTGGATGTTATCTATCTAGACTTCCAAAAGGCCTTTGAAAAGGTGCCTCACGGGAGGCTGCTGAGCAAGGTGAGGGCCCATGGTGTTCAAGGTGAGCTACTGACTTGGATTGAGGATTGGATGTCTGACAGAAGGCAGAGAGTTGGGATAAAAGGCTCTTTTCAGAATGGCAACCGGTGACAAGTGGTGTCCAGTAGGGTTCAGTGTTGGGGCCGCAGCTGTTCACTTTATATATTAATGATCTGGATGAAGGGACTGGGGGCATTCTGGCAAAGTTTGCCGATGGTACGAAGATAGGTGGACAGGCAGGTAGTACTGAGGAGGTGGGGAGGCTGCAGAAAGATTTAGACAGTTTAGGAGAGTGGACCAGGAAATGGCTGATGAAATTCAACGTGAGCAAATGCGAGGTCTTGCACTTTGGAAAAAAGAATACAGGCATGGACTATTTTCTAAACAGTGCAAAAATTCATAAAGCCGAAGTACAAAGGGATCTGGGAGTGTTGGTCCAGGATTCTCGAAAGGTTAACTTGCAGGTAGAGTCCGTACTTAAGAAAGCAAATGTAATGTTGTTGTTTTTCTCAAGAGGGTTGGAATATAAAAGCAGTAATGTGCCTCTGAGACTTTATAAAGCTCTAGTTAGGCCCCATTTAGAATACTCTGTCCAGTTTTGGGCCCCACACCTCAGGAAGGACATACTGGCGCTGGAGTGTGTCCAGCGGAGATTCACACAGATGATCCCTGGAATGGTAGGTTTAACATATGATGAAGAGCTGAGGATCCTGGGATTGTATTCATTAGAGTTTTGAAGGTTGAGGGAGATCTAATAGAAATGTATAAGATAATGCATGGTTTAGAAAGGGTGGACGCTGGGAAATTGTTTCCGTTAAGCGGGGAGACTAGGACCCGTGGGTATAGCCTTAGAATTAGAAGGGGTAGCTTTGGGAATCAGCAAATGTGTTATGTAAAGCAAGGGGAGGTGATGGCCTAGTGGTATTATTGCTGGACTGTTAATCCAGAGACCTAGGTAACATCCTGAGGACCTGGGTTCAAATCCTGCCACAGCAGATGATGAAATTTTATTTCAATAAGTATCTGGAATTAAGAATTTAATGATGACCACGTGTTGACTGTTGGAAAGAAACCATCTGGTTTGCTAATGCCCTTTAGGGAAGGAAACTGCCATCCTTAGCTAATCTGGCCCACATGTGATGACAGACCCACAGCAATGTAGTTGACTCTTAACTACCCTTTGGGCAATTAGGGATGGGCAACAAATGCTGCCTAGCCAGTGACACCCTCATCCTGTGAATGAATAAAGGGAAAAAATAACCTTGCTACAGGATTCCTAACATCTGACTTGCTCTTGAAGACACTGTATTTATACACCTAGTCCAGTTCTGTTTCTGGTCGATGGTAACCCCCAAGATGTTGATAGTGAAGGCTTCAGCAATGTTAATGCTGTTGATTGTCAAGGGGCGATGGTTAATTTCTTTATTTTTGGACATGATCATTACCCTGCACTTATGTAGTGCAAATGTCACTTACTATTTGTCAGCCCAAGACTGGACATTGTCCAGGTCTTGATATGTTTGGGCATGGGCTGCTTCAGCATCTGAGGACTCACAAACGGTGTTGAATATTGTGTGAACATCAGTGAACATCTTCAACCAACACAACTACCTTCTTTTCTGTCAGGTCTGACTCCAACCAACAGAGAACATCCCCCTTAACTCGCATTGGCTCTAGTTTTGCTTCTGATGCCATGTTTAATTAAATGTGGCCTTTCGGCCATGGGCAGTCATTCTCACCTCAGCTGTGATATTCAGCTCTTTTGTCCACATTTGGCCTCAAACAATAATGAGGTCAGGAGCTGGGTGGGCTTGGCAAATCCCATACTGAACACCAAAGGATAGGTTATTGCTGAGCATGAACTGCTCAATAGCGCTGTCATTGGCCTTTTCCATCATTGTGCGAATGACTGACAGGAGACTGATAAAGTGGTAACTGGCTGGATTCAATCTGATTCAGTGGACACGATAGACCTGAGCAATATTTAACATTGTCAGCTAGCTGCTGGTTTTGTTGCTGTAGTAGAACAGCTTGACTAGGGTACAGCTACTTCTGTCCGACAAGTTTTCAATACACAACAAACATAACATAATGCATTGGAGTATTTGTCTATTTGAAAAAGTGAAATTATACTTTCATAACAGAAAAAAACTCTGCTTTCAAACTTTAGTATCACGATTTATAGCGATTTTAACATCCTGTGCCCTTTTAAATTAGAATAGAAAGATTCTACAGCTTTCCTTTTGTGAAGAAAATGTCAGCTGCATTGTTTGGCTGCATATTTAGAGTACATTAAGAGAAAAAACACTGTCTTTGTAGTTGCAATATTCTGTCTTGTTTGTGTTTCTAATGGTTGGCTTTGCAAACTGAGACATTATCAATGTCTGGCTTAGTTTCAAAGGCAACAAAGAAGTTTATTTTAGCAGGGGAGTTGCTCATAGAATGACTGACAGTTTTAGGATGTTAACAAAGGATATTGTGTCTTTAAAAATGGCATCTGTGTATATTTTTGATTATGTTACAACTGTTTGGCCACTTGATGAAATTTAATTTTTTAATGTTTTTTTCAGGTGAATTGTGATAATATAACAGATTTATCAGATTGTGAGAAGTCTTTTCTTTAGGGTCCATTGCAAAGACATTTCTTCTGAAGCTAACCAGTAATGAATAGTGGGTGAGCAGCTATGGAGGGTACATTGAATGCAGAGAGGGGAATACACAGGGACATGCTGATGGGTTGGATGTGAGGAGGATTGGGAATGAGTAAGGATGGGGTAAGGGTTAGAAAGATGAAAACCTAAATCAGAGAGCTGGCCCAATGTCTCAGCAAGTAAGGCAGATCTTGCAACCAGCCCACTTTGGCATCTGAACTCATCTGAAGCTGGTTCTGGAATAGGAAAAGACAAACACTCTCCGCCTATGTCTTTGGGAGTTGACTATAAAGGGTTAATGTGCAGACGGTGACAAGATTGGACTTTCAACTTCCATTTCCCATGGTCAACGTAAAAATCCAGACCAAGAGGTCAGTAATAAGACAAATGAGATTAATAGTTGCTGCGAGCACCAGTTTGAGGGAATAAAAACAATTGTTTTCTTTCTTTTTCTACCCAGAAGTGTTATCATACACAACTGAATGCCTTCCTACCACGAAAATCACTGTGATTTCTATTTCCCTTTTATTTTGAAACTAGTAGCCACCACAAGTAGGAACATTAGTTGATCCAATTAAGAGTTTACAAGCAAAGCAAGTTAAGGGCAATGCAGTTATTACAATGTGAAGGTGAGGGGTGTGGTTAGGGAGAGAAGGAAAGGTTAAATCAAAATGGAGTAGGAGGGGAAAATAAAGCGCTTCAACCTCTGTGGTGTCCACCACTCCCAAAAAGGCATCAAGAACATTGATGGACACCACATGCTCCCTCTCCAAGGGCATCTGGGCTCAAAAGTAACCACAGAAGAGGTGCATGCACTCAGCAGAGGTGCCTGCCTGGACCTGCTGAGAGCCAGCCTGACTAGGCCCAGAAGCAGGCCCACGGGGAAGTCCTTCGATCTCCCCCATTCCCTCTGCATCGGGTGCCCCAAAGCCAGGAGCATGGGGCTGAAGTGCAACCAAAACACAGCAAAAGGTTTTTCAAATAACTAAAGATGGGGTGCAAACACCCACAACTAGTATATCCATGGACTACACATACTGTAAAGTAAACAGTGGAGCAATTGTTTACTTGGTGGTTAAGTTTCTTGATCAATATAACACAAGCTACTGCTTAATAAACAGACAGCCAAATCAACCTGTACTTCAGTTGCTGTGATCTGTCTGCTCGAAATGGCTGGATAATTCTGCAGAAGAATCAACATATTGCTGCTCTTGTTACTATTTGGGAATGGCTCAAACAGTTTTGCATACAACTCAGAAAAAAAGTGCAAAAATACTTTAAACAGTGAATTCACTAATTAATTTGATAGCTTCCTTCTTGGAAGATCGGATGTAAACTAAATTAGCAAATGCAGCACTCACCTACAATTGCAAACTGACTGGTTAATCCTGTAGTGGCAACCATACTAAAAAATACAGTGGACCAGAGAGAGGCAATTGGAAGGTGGAGAAGAGCTTCTGGGTATGCTAGAAAGATCAATCCTAAGCCTAGACAGTGAATAAAAGTATGCAGTGTTATTAATGAATTACAAGGTCATTGGCAAAATGTTGTACCTTATCTAACTTAACAGTAGTGGGGCGCAGTTCTAGTTTGCTATATGCTACTAATCCCACTATACCCTCTGCCATCGTGTTGGCTGGGACCTTCTGCTGGGCAGTTAAAATGGCTGTCCCCTCCACAGTGCAAACACATTGCAGTGTGCCAGATGCCGGGAGAATAGTTCCTAACTGACAAATAGCTTCCAGCTAACAGAAAGGGTAGCCATCTCCTACTAGGGCAAGAGGGAAATGTGCTATGTTTCACTGCCCTGCAGTGCCATGCCTGCCCTTAAACACAACTATATGTCAACTGACACCTTTCACTGCAGAATAGAAAGGAGTATAACTCCTCCAAAATGACCCAAATCTTGCTTTTGGCATTATATTGTCATTGGGTCCAACATTAAAAATGACACTTAGTCTGAGATCTAAAATGATGTAATTTGAAAATTCTTACATTTCATTTTCAACTTTCCCTCTGAGACCTGCCCAGAATTCAGGCTGGAATGGAAACCAGTAGATTTTTGGGATCAGAATTCCAAACTTGTCCCTCCATTCCCTATATCCTTCACGAGCTACAGGATGTGTTGAATCACAATTTGACAGATACGTCCTAGGATATTAACATCTCTACATGAAGGCTTACAATACCCGCAACAAAAGGATTTGGGAGCCTGTGTGATCCCTATCAGGTAAATTAGTTTGTAAATCTCAGAACAAATATTACTTCGGTGTCAGGGACTTTTTGGCACTTACATTTAAAAGGTCTTTCTACTATCCCTTCATATCCTGTATACCCCTCAATGACCTGTCATATCTCTATGTACCCTATATGGCCCCTTTCCCCTAATTTACTGTATGCTTGCACCATGCCTCTTACACACTGTCCATTTCCCTTCAATTACCCCGCTATCCTTCTCATGCCCCTGGACATCATTCAAATGCATCTTACCAATACTAACAATGTAAGAAACAATGTGTTGTTTCTTTGAAATGATTCCAAAACTGATTAAATCGACTAACAGATTATAAAAACTTCCTCTGCAAGTACCAATTAATAAAACAAAAGGAAAGGTTAGGCCCAAAACGTCAGCTTTTGTGCTCCTAAGATGCTGCTTGGCCTGCTGTGTTCATCCAGCTTCACACTTTGTTATCTTGAAAGGTTTTTTTCTCTCTTCTTAACCTTTCTTGATCTTGTCCAAACAAACAAACAAGTGCTTAGAAAATTCAAATACAGTTTGCACTCCCTTTCAAACTGTTTAACTATTCTTGGCAGTCAACAAAACACCCATAATGGAGATCAAATGGAGAAACGGATGCCTCAGAGGGTATCACAAAGAATGGTTGGTTGAGTGCCAAGACTGGTTATAAGACCCAAACCTGTAGGCTAGAACAATAGTTTAGGTTCAAAAACAGATGTTGCTGGAAAAGCTCAGCATCTGTGAAGAAAAATCAGAGTTAAATTTTCGAGTCCGGTGACTGTTCCTCAGGACTGGTTTAGGTTGTTCTGGTGGAGGAGAAGGGAGAAACATTATTTGTCCCTGAGTAAGCCACCATTGGATAAATCAAGATATGAAAAAAGGTGTGAAAAGTTACAGCTAATTGACTACGCTTTGCAATAAACACCATGGAGACAATTTTAAACTTTGTCTACTGAGTGATAACATGGTAGAATAGATCTCCTGTCTGTGGCAGACAGCTATTGGGAGTGCCCCATCAGTAAGTTCAAATTGGACTCAAAGGGCCACAGTTCTTCATTAATAAAATATTAAGTCCTAACCTAAATCATTGGGAAAAATCTAAAAGACAGGTGGAGTGGTCTCCAAACTTTCAGATAGTCCAAAGTAGGGGATATAGCAAATAACCCTGTTGACCAAAGGAAGTCAGAATGCCTAGAAGACAAAATGACCAAAAGGTGGAATCAGAGGTCACCTTTGTTAATGGTTAGATAAGATAAAATATTTTAAGTACTGTAGGTACCTGAATGTGAAACCTCTGAAACTGGTAAATGAATGTGATGAGCCACATGTCCGAGGATGGAAAAGATGGCAAATCCAACCAGCACGCTCGTAAGACAGTTAAGAAAAGCAACAATGAGGGTATCTGTGAAACAGTCATTCTGGAAGTTGTTATAAGATGACAGTGCTGTTACACCCCCTGGCGACACTGACAGAGAAATGAAAATTTGAGTTGCAGCGTCTTTCCAAACCTGATAAAATGTAAGATAGAATTAATTGGCAACAGTGATTTTTGGATGTTCCTTTGTGATAGCTTCACATTTACTGATATTTTACCCCATGCTTTGCCCCTGCCATCCCCACCCCTTGCCAATCTCACCGTGATGTCTCATGAACACTGACTTCAGCACTGTGGCTGCATTTTCCCATCATGTACACTGGGCCACATCTCCATCGCTCATGCATGTAATTTGATTGCTTGCTCATGAACCATTGTGTGTTTCATATGATTCATCCAATTTTCTGGAGCTTCCAACAAACTTCATGGCTTCCATCACGAGGCTCTGTTCTGGGCAGGTATCTGTTTCTCTTGTTTTCTCAATAAATTAAACAAAAAGCTGTGGGCAACATTAGCAGGAGCTGCCCCAAACCCGGGTCAGGTCACACAGGCCAGGGATCAGCTCCTTTGGCTGAACATCTGGCTTGCAATGCAGGCTGATGCCATGGATACAGTTCCCACATTGGCTGAGGATAGCATGAAGATCTTTCCTTCACAACCTCTCACCTTATCTGAGGTGTAGTGGCCATTAGGTTAAACCAGCACCAGTTGACTCTCTGTAATGAAAGAGCATCCCGATGGTTTGGTAAGGCTATGGTGTCTTCACCTCTAGCACACACCCCCCACCCCCCCGCACCCCCCCCCCCCCACATCTAACTGGCTTCTACTGAGAACACAGTCTTAAAACTACCCCTTTTGTTTCTCCATGCTTTTATTGTTGTGGGTTGCCTGGGGGAGTCTCACTGCTCAGCTATGTTGGTCAGTGTGTAAGCAAATTTCCTAATTGACAGTGCTAATGTGAATACTTGGCTCCATTTCTTGTTTGTTGCACTTGGTGGGGTTCTAAGGCTGGGGTTCGGGTATATTATTGGGGCACAGTCAAAAAAGTGTTTATCTGTACCCAGTTTTATGATAGTTGATCAGGGAACACTTGATCCCCGGGCAATGTTTCACTCCATGCTGCTAACGTCAGTTATTTTGATGGGCACAAATTTCACCAAGTCTTATTAATGTTCATATAAATGTGGCCTGTTGTTGTAGACTGTGACGCTTTATTTTTGTCCTTTATTGACACGTTACTTTGAAAAGGGATGTCAGCTTCTTCAGGGAATGCAAATTAACATTGCCATGAAAAACACAGACAAGAGACATTTCTCTTCTCAAGTAGTCTATACAGTAAGTTCGACATGTCAATGTTAGGCACGTCTTCAATCAAATTTACGATGTCCCTCAGGAATTGCATACTCTTTATAAATTCAGGCCACTTTTCTATTTAGTTAGAAAGTGTTCATTTACTCAGAGATCAGAGTAATTTCATAACAGTGCATACTGGACTAACTCTGTCACCCATCTTAAATTAGGGAAGAGCACATGGAACTTAAGGAATATTTCCCAAATCAAGAGAACTTTAGGACATTATTTTACAGTAATGTCAATGTTCATTTTTCACTAGGATGGAAACCATCTAGGTTTTTCACTCTGCTACCATTATTTTCTTCCTGATTGTTGATTTTGCATTTAAGTTGAATGACTCCCTATCTCAGATTTAGCAGTGACATTAGGATAGCCAGTATTCTAGCATTTTCTTGAAGATTAATATTGATGTAAAGCATTACTTCCAATTATAATATCTCAACAAACAACTTATGAAAGTCCCACATTACCCTTAACCATACTTTTATTTTCCTCCTATTATGATCATTTTTCTTTTTGACTTGGATAACACTTGCGAAGTTTTCATCATACTGCCGTTTTGTTGCTTTCTTCCTTTGTACTAATTCCTCACAGTCCTCAACTTCTCAACATTTCAAAACTATATCTGCCAGCCCTTTAAGCACTTTGCAATCTAGCCACCACAACTCTGATGTCGAGAATTTCAGACATCCATTACAGTCTGAGAAAAAGGATTCCCTTCATTCTAGTTTTAAATGACTGTCTCCTTCAACTGTAACTGCATTCCCTGGTTTGAGATTTCCCCAGTTGTGGAGATATCTCAAAATCTACCTTGTCAAGCCCCTTCAAAATCTTCCAAATTTCAATAAAAAAATCACTCCGCATTCTTCTAAACTCCACTTTTTTTTAAGAAAAGACATTTAATAATTCTTGACAGGGTCAATCCTTTCATTCTAGGAATCAACTGAGTGAATCTCTTTTTATAGAATCAGAGAATCCCTACAGTGCAGAAAAAGGTTATTCGGCCCACTGCGTCTGCACCAACCCTTCAAAGGGTGTTCCTGTTCAGGCCCATTTATTACACATTGGTAGTGTAATGTCCCCACCGCTGGACCAGGAGACCTCGGTTCAAGACCCACCTGCTCCAGGTGTGTGATAACACCTCTGAATAGGTTCACTAGAAAAAATCGTGCTCTTTTGGGGGCCCTCTAGTGGCACCGTGACTGAGTCCCTACCTGGTTCAAGTTCCACCTGCTCCATAACATCTATGAAGAGGTTAGTTAGAAAAATGGGTTAAATTTTTAATAAAAGGTTCTTGTATTGCAGTGGTAGCGTCCCTACTTCTGATCTTATATACCTGGGTTCAAGTCCTACCTGCTCAAGAGGTGTGTAATAACATCTCTGAACAGGTTGGTTACAAAGGGGAAAAAAAGGCACAGTCTGATCTCTTTCCCCGCTTCCTACTTCTCCCTCACCATTGATGGTCTGCAATACTTTTAATGGGGCTTTACTGGTGAATGAATCAATAGCGGATTTACTGGTAGTGGGGATAATAGATCTAGTGACTGAGATACAAAATAAAAGTTGTGTTTAAGAGCACTTCTGGATATGAAACAAAAAAAAGGTCCACTTTAGAGGGCCCTTATGGTACAATGGGATTATCCCTATCTCTGAGTCAGGAGGCTTGGGTTGAAGTCCAATCTTCTCCAGAGGCATTTAATAACATCTCTGAACAGGTTGGTTGGAAAATATCTTAAAAGGTACAGATAGCCATCTTTTGTTTCTTTTTAAAGCTAAAGCAGATGGCCTGTCAATCAAATGAGTCCAGAGACATGGAAGTATTTTCATATCAAATCTTTTTCCCTCTGCATTTCTACATCTAGATGATCACCACAGAAGGATCCCCAAGCATCCAAAGATTTTGACTGTCACTGCATGGGAATATTTTCTCCAGATGGCAACATTCCAATATGTTTCAACATGGACAGAATACAAGTTAATGCAATGGCCAACTTAACTTTTCAGGATGGAGGCATATGATCAATTACAACATTAAAACTACAATTTGAAAAATATGCACTAACATAGCAGATGCTGTACAACATAATTAAATGTCAAGGTATATACATCAGTTTGAAAACCAGAAAGGCCAAGTATTGTTTGGAAAGTGATATATTTTGAAGCGTGGATGTGCACATGGATCGGAGTGCCCTTGTACACTCATCAATGACAGTAGACAGCAAGATGCAGCAAGCAGTTAGGAATGTGAATGGTATATTGGCCTTCATTGCCAGAGGATTTGAATTCAGAAATGGAGATGTTTTATTGCAGTTATTCGGGGCCTTGGTGAGACCATACGTGAGGATTATGTGCCGGTTGGTCTCCCTGACTAGGAAAGAATATACACGCCATAGAGGAAGTACACCAGAAGTTCACTAGGCTATTCTAGGGATGGCAAGATTGTCACACGAGATAGGCTGGTTCGATTGGTCCTGTACTTACTCAAGTTGAGAAGAATGAGAAGGGTATATGAATGAAATGTGGAAAATTCTAACATGGCTGGACAGACTAGGAACACGGGGAATATTTTCACTGGTTGGAGTCTAGATCCAGAAGACAAAGTCTCAGGATATGGGGCTGTCCATTTAGGACAGAGATGAGGGAAGATTTCTTTACTCAAAGTGTCATTGACCCATGGATTTCTCCACCACTGAAGAATGTGGAGGTAAAAATCATTGAATATTTTCAAGAAAGAGGTAGATTTTCTTTTGGATTCTAAAGACATCAAGGGGTATGGGAAGAAAATGGGAATGTGGCATTGAGATAGAAGATAGGCCATGACCGTATTGAACGATGGAGCAGGCTCAAAAGACCGAATGACATATTCCTATAGATGTTTAAATGTTCCCCATGTTTAACAATGACATTTGAAGTTGTCAGTAGGTTTCTTACTCTACAGCAGCTTCTCCAAGAGTAGTGGTGACATTCCCAAGTAATTCCCATCACAAAGAAAATAGCATGCAAGGTGGAATTCATATCTTCCCTCTGCCTTTACAACAACAATCCTGAAGTCTCAAGATAAGTGACCAGTGCCACAACATGTCACATTTTTTGACATGTGCTGATCTAGTTCCTGTGGATTAATATGTTCAGTCACTTCAGTGCTCTAGTGTGGGCTGGGCGCTGGTCTCTAAACAACTTCCAACATATAATACTTTGTATTCTCTGGCTTTTTATGTTATCCGTGAACTCTCTACCGTCTGCCTCCTTCTAATGTGTTATATCATATCTTGTCAGAATTAATCTCACCTTTCACTATTGTTGCAACACCTCCTTTCTACCAGATTCTCTCGTCTCACCACAGTTTAGTCTCTTGTGCTGATCAGCTTTTGGACCCATGTCTCAGCAATGGCCAGCACTCCATGTGTCTACAGTTAACCATAATGTATTTGAGTGGTTCCTTTTTTTGCAGTAATTTTAGTGTGTTTGTGTTTGGGTCATGCACATCCTAAGCTGTCCTTTCACTGTAACATTAATTCACTTTTTTTATTTCATTCTCTTTACAGTTTAATCACTTTGCCCCTTTAAGAATAGAACAGAATAGAATAGAACCCCAACAGTGTGAAAACAGGCCCTTTGGCCCAACAAGTCCACACCGGCCATCAGATCATCACCCCCTCCCCACCAAGACCCATCCCCCTATCACCCACCTAATCTATACATCCCTGAACACTACAGGCAATTTAGCACGGCCAGTCCTCCTAACCTGCACATCTTTGGACTGTGTGAGGAAACCGGAGCACCCAGAAGAAACCCAAGCAAAGTTTTCCTTTTTCCTATAGTAAATAACTCACAATTTCAGATTGCTACTCTGTTCTCTATGGCTACTACTACACTACCTTTTTAACTCTGTCCTCCTCTAACTTACTACATCAGAAGTCGAACAACCCCAGCTTACAGTCCAACCAGTGTACTTGAGATTACAAACTTTTGGAGTGCTGCTACTTCATCAGATGAAGTTGCCAAGTGATTTCAAATGAAGCTGCTATAAGCTGGTGTGGTGTGACTTCTGACTTTGTCCACCCCAGTCCAACACCGGCACCTACACATCCAACTTACTAGTTTAAAGTCCTCATGACTGTTTTATTTCTATTTTTTGCCTGGTTCAGGTGGAATCATTCCCAATAGATTCATTCTGTCTCAAAGATGGTTCCAGTGTCTCATGAAATGGAACCGTCGCTCATTTGCCATGCCTTTAACTTTATGTTCACCTCCCTGGCCTGGTTATCCTGAATCCAATTTGTGCGGCCTTAGAGATTACTTAAAGACACTAACCTTTGAGATTCTGTTCTTTACTGTATCGTCTAGCTTCCCATATGATTCAAATTATGCCTCATATTCCCTATATTGTTGGCTTATGGACCACAATGATTGAATTCTCCCCTTCTGCACCAAGGTTCTTTCAGTCTCTTGCAACACTTAACCACAGAAGTGGTCCACTGATAAACACAATTAAGTACATTAATCTTTAAGAAATGTGATTGAATTCCATTATCCTGGTGTGCTTACCTGAGCATCAGCCAGTTTGGAGAAGTCTGAATGGCTTCCAATGTAGTATTTAATCCCTATATCAGCTCCCTCCAAGGTAACACCTCGGATCACAAGTAAAACTAGGGAAGCATATGGGACTGTCACAGCAACATAAGACACCTGACATAGAGGGTAGATTGTTAGACTTTTCTGTATTTTTGGTACAACATTTACAATACTGAAACCAATTGAGTGAAAATCTAATATGATGCAAATCAATGCAGAGAATGAAGCAGAAACCAAGTACAATAATGCCATGAAGTGCATATTTGATATGGAGTGCAGATTGATTCCAAACAACAGAGTATTATTCTAATATTGATCAGTTTATTAACAACATATTAGCATGCTTTATGCATCAAAGACAGTGAAAGTTGATTCAAAAATTTCAATGCTTCTCCGGTAGTGTTTAAAAATTTAGTTCACTTGAATAATATCTCAATGAGCACAATGACTGAAGATTACCAAACTGATAACAATCATCTTGATTTAATTTATAACTAATCAAGAGGTCGGCAACATAGTCACAGCTGCCACAGAAGCTATTTAACTCAGCAACACTCTACACATGGCAATGAGATAAAGCAGGCCTGAGCGAGAACATTTTCTCAGGAAGCATTTTTTAACAATCCATAATTGATTCAGGAAGCATATTTCTGAGTTGCTTTGCTATTAATTTTGCCTTACTTTTGGTCAGCTGCTCATATAATAGTGTATCTCTCCCTCCCTTGTATATGTGGATTGTTGATTGGAATGATATAAAATGAGATATTTGCAAAAATTGCAGAGGGTAAATTATGTTCATTTGTCAAAAATATGGGAGTATGCAGCTACAAAGAGAAATTACAAGAAAATGCCTTGTTTTGATGGACAGAGTATGCACAGCAAAGTCTCCATTAGAGGGGGTGTTTCTACAGTATTTGAACACATGATTAACTTCTGAGCTGATTTTGCAAAAGAACTTTGATGTTCAAGGCAGCACTACATGAAAGAAAAAAGATTGCAGAATGATTAAGAGCTGGGTCAACGAAGGACAATCCCACCGGTAGTCCCACTACACATGACAATGGCAGTGAATGGAGTTCAATCTCAGGGTCTGGGTCAGAAAGACACAGCCATTGATTTGCTAGGGCATCTTTAGCTTCTACATGCTAGAAGGCTGGCATACTTGACACGAAGTGGCACAATCAACTGTGCCGTAAAACTTGACTGGATCTCTTTGCAGAGAAATGCAGTGAACTAACCATGACGAGGCACAAAAGATAACGCTCACTCGAGTCAGTGCCTCATCGAAAAACGTCTGAACTGCAGCACACATTACTTATCGGCGGAACAAGGCTTGTATTTGGGGCTCATTGTGTGCTTGTTTCTGAGTTCTATTCCTTAAAACCGGACCCCTGTAGCTGTGGCCAATGTAAAAACGTTGTTTCAGCTACTCCAAAATTCATTTTACCTTTCCAGAAATTTTTATTCCTTTGCACAGCACGAATAAAACTATTATCCAAGTTATGAGTAGGCAGACAGCTAGATGCCAGATGACCTTCCCAGTCTCATTAATTGAACTTGAACGATGTAAAACTGTAACACTGAATGAATGAAGACAGAATTGGTTAGAGTAGTATTTATTACATTGAAGAATAAATTCTGTCCCTGTTCGAGGCTAAGTTCTCAAGGGAGCACTACAGCTTGTCTTGTTTCTTGGAAAAGAACATCACAAAAGAATAATAAAAATGTGTGAATAATTAAAGAAACCCAAAGGAAGACAAATTTTAATCTAGCATGATTACCAATGTGAAGTATAAGAGAGACAATAGACATGTATATAGGTACCTGTATCACTGAGTGGAGCTAGAGGCACAGACATGAGCCAGCTGAGAGCCACTTATCAGGAACCAGACACTGGGAGCTGGGGGCTACATTATACCAACAGAAAGCCTGCAAAGCAGTTGTGATGCATCATGTTGCAGGAGGCTGGAGGCTCACTGCAATGTGTGAGCCACTGTTCACTGCTACCATTTTTCTTTAATAGTAAGAAACATGGTCTAGTGTGTTACAGGAAAAACACTTGCCTCATCTAACTAGAAGAATCTCTCGTGGATAATGAGGTACAGCTTATTGCATGCCAGCAACTAGTTACACATTATATTTATAAGAAAGACTGATTTGAGGCAGACCAGATATTAGGTCTTGACATCCCAAGGGGTTCAGTCCAGATGACATCGCCACAGTGGGTAGTGTATTGGACAACGATCAGTATTTACCTATTCAGGCCCTGAAGCACAACATGGAAGCAGTGAGAATTCGGTGATTCTCATTATAAAGGTAATCACCTCAAAGTCACATATCTCGAACGCTTGAATTCCAAATATAATGTGCGAGGCCATTGGGAACATATCCAAAAGGTGACAGCGTCGAGGCAAGGCCTCAGTATGTGTAGAGAAGATCAGGCTCTTCATAGCCAGAGTGGAGGAAAGGGTACCTCTTGTGAAAACTCCTCAGAGAGTAAGATCGAAGATGAACTCTGCTTTAGGGCTCTCAGATGACTCAAGTAATTTTAGAGCGATATATATTATACTCTATCTGCTATACCATCTATCAGTGTACCTCTAGAATCTGGGGAGCTCTGGAAATTCAAAATCAATGCAGACATTGTATGCAGCCATTTGTTTTCACCATTTATGCAGCAAAAATTTCACAAACCATTGTTTTTAAACAGTACAGTAAACAGCAAGCCCAATTTATCTTTCGTACACAAATTAAAAATGGGGTTGATATCTTCCGTACACATATTAAAATTGGGGTTGATTTTCCTGTAAAATACCATTGCATTTGTATTTGAAAATAAGGCAGCGAAAGGAATGAAAGAACGTGATAAGTTGACACCACTGTCAATTTCTGAGTGCAATTTCATTTAGACTCCATTTGTAACTATGCGGAGGCCCTTTTTTATATGGTGACTGGGAGTATTGTGGCTCACAACCCCTCATATTCTCCCAGCTTTCAAAACTGTATGTAGGAAGATGTGTTACCAATGAAAACTCTTCATTGGATCTTCAACTGTAGGTCAGGCAAAGCAAACATTTTTGTGACAGTTATTCTTGGGTCTGGGGCCTTGTAGTCTTACAAGTTGATTACAAGATACCCACTGATCTCATGTGCTGCCCTTGACAGAGCCTCCACAGTTCCTGAAATTTTGGCTACACTGTACAATTCCTTCAACCCATAGACTGCTGAATTGCTTCTTGCAGATATTGTCATGCTTTCACAGTTTACCAAACTTTTGAAGAGCTGGAACCTCCAGGCCAAAAATTGGATCTGGTCCTACACCGATCATCAAGCGAACTGGTTCTACACTGATTCTATGATCACCTGGCAAACCATAGCCATCCGGTGCACAATAATGCTTAATGCAGAAATCAGTTCCCACCCTCAAATCTCTACATTAGTATTTGCATTTCGGTGAACTGACAAACAGTAATTCCAGAGCCCTAGCTTCACTAGCTTTTATAGTACCCACTTTGAGTAGAATGTGTACTCACTCCCAAAAGTGTTCACTTCGGATCTTATGGAATGAAGAATTCTGACAGTTTTTATTTCCATTAATTTCTGTAGACGATGTCAAGTTGCATGTGGGATCTGAAAAATGATAAATAATGCCTAAAATATTCACCTCGGGAGAACATCATTGGTCCTGTGCTGCATTCAGACTTTCTGATCTGTTCAGACTTTTCTACTCATTCTGTTTTATTATATGGTAAATGTGAATCAAATAGTGATTCAATCAGCCTCAACAATTAGTTGCAAAAAGTATTTGTTGAGATCATCCCGTTAAATAAAAATCAAATCATTTTTAACTCTCCTAATGATAAGATAATATCCCTTTTGCATTTGTCTAAACACTAAAAGATAATCATTCTCTTATTTACCTTTTTAAAGTGTTTCCACCTTAACAACATCAGCTGCATTGAACACAGTCTGATTCATTGTGATTTTTTTTCTCTCAAGGTCACTTATATTCCTGTCAAGGTGTAAGTGTAGTTGTGGTATGACGCACTAACCTTTATATTGCTGAGGTCAGGGGCTAACTTGCTGACACCTCCACCTACCACCCTCTTAATCACGACCCCACCCCTGACCAGTAAAACATCATCTCTCAGACCTCCCATAACCTCATCACCTCAGGTGACCTCCTGCCCACTGCCTCTAACCTCACTGTTCCCCAACCTCCCAGCACCCATTTCTATCTCCGTCCCAAAATCCATAAACCTGACTACCCTGGTCAACCCAGTGTCTCCGCCTGCTCCTGCCAATTGAACATATCTCCACTTATCTCAACTCTTATTTCTCCCCCCAGTCCAGGAACTCCTCACCTACATCCGGGACAGCACCCACCCCTCCACCTCCTCAAAGAATTCCGATTCCCTGGCCCCCAACACCTCATCTTCACTACGGACATCTAGTCCCTATACACTTGCAATCCCCATGCAGATGGCCTAAAAGCCCTCCAACTTCCTCCTCTCCTGCAGGCCCGACCAGTGCTCCTCCACCAAGACCCTTATCCACTTAAGTGTACTCGTCCTTACACTGAACAACTTCTCCTTCAACTCCTCCCACTCCCTACAGTCAAAGTGTGTGGCCATGGGTACCCGCATGGGCCCAAGCTATGCCTGCCTCTTTGCAGGATACATGGAATGATCTCTCTTCCACAGCTACACAAGCACCATCCTCCACCTCTTCCTCCATTACATTGATGACTGTATTGGCACTGCCTCATGCATCACCAGCTTTACTAACACCTTTCACTCCAACCTTAAGTTCACCTGGACCATCTCTGATACTTCTCTCTTCTTCCTGGACCTCTCTGTCTCCATCTCTGGTGACCACCTCAAAACTGATATCTATTTCAAGCCCACCGAATCCCACAGCTACCTAGACTACACCTCCTCTCACCCACCTTCCTGCAAGAATGCTTTCCCCTATTCCCAAGTCCTCCACCTCTGCCGCATCTGCTCCCAAGATGAGGCATTCCACTCCCGGACATCCCGATGTCCTTGTTTTTCAAGGGCCGCATTTTTCCCCCTTCAGTGATCAAAAACACTCTCAACCTCATCTTTTGCGTTTCCCATACCTCTGCCCTCACATCCCGTCCCCGCAGTAAAAACAAACACAGAAGTCCCCTTGTCCCCATATATCATCTAATTAACCTCTGGATTCAACGCATCATTCTCAACCATAGGCAATCTGACCCCACTACAAAGGATATATTTCCCTCCCCACCCTATGTGCCTTCCATAGGGACCGGTCTCTCTGCAGCTCCCTTGTCTGCTCCACACTGCCCACTAGCCCCACCACTCCCGGCACCGTTCCCTGCAACCACAGGAAGTGCCATACTTGTCCCTACACCTCCTCCCTCACCTCTATCCCAGACCTCAAAAAAACCTTCTACATCAGACAGATGTTCACCCGCACATCTGCAAATGTGGTATATCCTATCCACTGGTCCCAATGTGCCCTCCTCTACATCAACGAGACCAAGTGGAGGCTCGAAGACCACTTTGTACAGCACCTGTGCTCTGTTTGCGACAAACGACAACACCTTCCAGTTGTGAACCACTTCACCTCCCCCTCCTACTCCCACTCCCTGGACAATATGTCCATCCTAGGCCTCCTCCAGTGTCACATCGGCACTACCCGGAAACTGGAGAAGCAGCACCTCATGTTCCGCCTTGGAAGCCTACAACCCAATGGTCTCAATGTGGTCTTTACTAGCTTCAAAATCTCCCCACCCTCAACCTCATCCCATGGCCAACCCTCCCTCTCATCCCCACCTCCTTGACCTGTCTGTCTTCTCTCCCATCTATCCACTCCTCCCACCTCACTAACCAATCCCCACCACTACTGATCTTCACTCAACCATCACCATTCCACCTCCCTACCCCAACCTGACCAGCCCTCTAGTTATCTTAGAGTCCCTTTCCTCCTCCCCCATTTCTGAAGAAGGGTCCCAACCTAAAACGTCAGCTTTCCTGCTCCTCTGATGCTGCCTGGCCTGCTATATTCATTCAGCTCCACACGGTGTTATCTCAGACTCCAGCATCAGCAGTTCTTACTATCTCAGGTGGAAATGTTGCTTTTCTTTACAGCAGGATGGATTGTGAGGTTACTTTTTTTTAAGTTGGAAGGTAACCAAGGCTAGGGAATAAATATTCAAGGGCATCTGATATTTCAGATGGGTAGAAAGAAATACAAAAAAGGTGGAGTAGATCTATGATAAAGCATTAAATTAGTGCAACTATGGGAAATGATCTTGGCTTCAAAGATCACAGTCTAGAATCAGTTTGGATGGAAATATGAAATATCAAGTGAAAAAAAATCCCCGGTAGATGTACTTAAAAGTTCCTTCACCAAACTGCAATGTAGGATAGAGTTCATTCTGTAAAATAAGGAGAGCCATTAAGGAAAGTGATACTTACATTGGTGATATTCATCCCTGCGTAACAATATGTCTCAAATTTGATAATTTTGCTTTCACAAATACAGTTTTTTGCTCGATTTAGCACCCATCTCAATGATTATAATTATTTAAATAAATTTTCTATTTATTCTACATGCACCTTTTATGCCTTTCTGGATGCTACCCTATCATCCAATGGTACAATAGTCTGTGTCTGCAAAAGGTGGTGAAGGAGCCAACGAAAGAAAACATACTTGACATCACCCTCACCAATCTGCCAGCTGCTGCTGCACCTGTCCATGAAGGGCTTGGTAAGAGCAACTACTACACAGTGCTTGTGGAAACAAAGTCCCACCTTCACATTGAGAATACCTAGCATCGTATTATGTGGTACTATCACTGAGCTTAACAGGACACACTTTGAACAGATCTACCAACTCATTACTGGGTTTCTATGAGGTACTGTGGGCCAACAACAGCTGCAGAATTGTACTCCTGCACAATCTGCAGCCTCATGGCTCGGCATATTCCCCCAAGCAACCATTACCATCAACCCAGGGGATCAACCCTGGTTCAATGGAGACTGCAGACCAGAAGCAACACTGGGCATTCCTAAAAATGAGGTGCAAAACTCGTGAAACTATTAAACAGGACCACTTACATGCCAAGCAGCAAGTGATAGACAGAGCTAAATGAGCCCACAGCCAACAGATCAGATCTAATCTCTGCAGTCTTGCCACATCCAGTCATAAATGATGGTGGGCAGTTCAGCAACTCACTTTAAGAGTTTAACAAAGATTTGTAGTTCAGGTTATGGGTAAGGTTGTGGGCTTGCTCAGTGAGCGGGCTTGTTTGTGTTCAGATGTTTCGTCACCCTGCTCAGTAACATCATCAGTGACGCTTCCGCTGAACTGAAGTCGTTCTACTCCACTTGGAGCTTATATTGTCCGGTCTGTAATGGTGAGTACTGTTATTTCTGGTTTTGTTCTGTATGGGTTTGTATATGGGCTCCAATTCTATAGTAATGTTGTCCTAGTTAAACTGATGGCGTTCATTGTCTAAATGCATTGATATTAAGGAAAGTTTGTTGTGTCATTTTGCTGCTAGCTGATGTTCATGTGTTCTGATGGCTAGTTCCTTCTTGGCTGTCCAATGTAATGTTTGTGGCCATCATTGGGACAATGTAACTCTCATAGCCCAAGCCAAACATAGACACACATGGGAATTCCTAAAGGCATGCTTCTGAACCCATCATGCAATCAACAAATGTCTAGAATTGGACCCCATATACAAACCCATACGGAACAAAACCAGAAATGACATCACTCACCATGACGGTCCAGACAGTATAAATTCCAAGTGGAGTAGAACAACATTGCTTCATCAGAGGCCTCACTGATTATGTTAACTTGCGTGGTGATGAAACATCTGAACAAAAACAAGACAGCTTGGCAAGCAAGTCAACAACCTAAACAACTCACTGGAAGAGAAAGCTTCACAAATATCCCCATTCTCAAAGATGGACAAGCCCAGCACATTAGTGTAAAAGATAAGGCTGAAGCATTTGTAACAACCTTCAACCAAAAGCGTCAAGTGGATGATCCATCTTAGACTCCTCCAGTGGTGTCTAATATCACAGATACCAGTCTTCAGCCAATTTAATTTAATTCACTCCATGCGATATCAAGATATGCTGGAGGCACTGGATACTGCAAAGGTCCTGGGCCCTGACAATATTCTGACAATAGTACTGAAGACTTGTGCTCTACAACTTGCTGCACCACTAGCCAAGCTGTTCCAGTATGTTTACAACATTGACATCGACTCAGACATGTCCTGTACACAAAAAGCAGGGCCAATCAGTGCCCCATCAGTCTACTCCTGATGAACAGAAAATTGACGGAAATGTCATCCACAGTGCTATCAAGTAGCACCTGCTCAGCAATAACCTGCTCAGTGACACCCAGTTTGTGCTCCACTTGGGCCACTCAGCCCCTGACCTCATTACAGTCTTGGTAAACATTGACAAAACTGTATTCAACTGAGTATAGCATCAAGGAACCATAGCAAAACTGGAATCAATGGGAATTGGGGGCAAACTTTCTACTGGCTGGAATCATCCCTGGCACATATTTAGAAAATTAGTTGCATTTGTTGGAAGTCAGTCATATCAGTTCCATGAAATTATTGAATGAAATTCTTAGGGAACATGTCCTAGACCTCTAGCCGCTTCATAATGACATCCCCTACATCATAAGGTCAGAAGTGGAGATGTTCACGGATGATTGCACAATGTTCAGCATCATTCACAATTCTTCAGTTACTGAAGCAGTCCATGTTCAAATTCAACACGATCTGAACAATATACCGGCTTAGGTTAACAAGTAGCAAGTAACATTCGCGCCACAAAAATGTGTGAGGGGATGACCATTTCCAATAAGAGATCATCTAACCAGCGAGTTTTGAGAAGATTTGTAGCTCAGGTTGAGGTTCTGGATGTGAGTTTGCTCGCTGAGCTGGAAGGTTCGTTTTCAGACGTTTCGTCACCATTCTAGGTAACATCATCAATGTGCCTCCGACGAAGCGCTGGTGTTATGTCCCGCTTTCTATTTATCTGGTTAGGTTTCCTTGGGTAAGGCTGATAAATAGAAAGCGGGACATAACACCAGCACTTCATCGGAGGCTCACTGATGATGTTACCTAGAATGGTGACGAAACGTCTAAAAACGAACCTTCCAGCTCAGCGAGCAAACTCACATCCAGATCATCTAACCTTTCACCCACCCCGACTGTTGACATTCAATACAGTTACCATCACTGAATCCTCCACTAACAATATCCTTAGGGCTACCCTTGACCAGAAACTTAACTAGACTTGCCAGACAAACATAGTGACTAAAAGTGCAGGTCACAGGCTAGGAATACTGCAGCGAGTTATTCGCCACCTGACTCCCCAAAATCTGTTCATATCTACAAGGCGCACTTGTCTGGATAAGTGCGGTTCTAACAAAACTCAAGAAGTTTGAACCCATCGTGAACAAAATAGCCCACATGATTGTATCATGTCTACAAGGTTCCACTCCCGACATCACCTAAGGTCAGTTGCAACAGCATGTACCACCTACAAGACACATTGCAGAAATTCACCAAAGATTCTTAGATAGCACCTTCCAAACCTATGGCCACTTCCATCTCGAAGGACAAGAGCAGCGGATAAATAGGAACACCACTACCTTCAAGTTCCCCTCCAAGCCACTCACCATTCTGACTTGGAAATATATCACCATTCCTTTGCTGTCACTGAGTCAAAATCTGGAATTCTCACCCTAATAGGCCTACCTATTACACATAGACTGCAACAGTTCAAGAAGACAACTCACCACCACCTTCTCAAGGGCAAGCAGAGATAAATGCTGGCCAGCCAGCGATGACAAATCCCACAGTGAATAAAAAAATTACATAATTCAGTTATAACTCTGTTATTAATCATTGAAACGTGGATGGGGCATTCTTAAATCCAAAAGCCATAACCTAATATTGGTACAATCCATGGGTATGACAAAAATTTTCTTGGACAGGTCCCTGCCAGTATCCTTTCTACAAATCAATTTTTGGTTGAAAATGACAAGCTACCAACTCTGTCAATTCAAACATCTACAACACCAAAATAGGAATTACCAGAAAATCTCAGCCAGTCTGGCAGAAAGTCTGGAGAGAAAACAGAGTTAACATTTTGGGTCTAGTGACCCTTCCTCTGACCTGGTTTTGTTTCTGCTTAACGAAATTTTCCAATCATAGAGTCATAGAGTGACAAAGCATGGAAACAGACCCCTTGGTCCAACAAGTCCATACCGAACATAATTCCAAACTAAGCTAGTCCCACCTGCCTGCCCCTGGCCTAAATCCCTCCAAACCTTTCCTATTCATGTACTTATCCAAAAGTCTTTTAAATATTGTAATTGTAACCACATCCATCTCTTCCTCAGGAAGCTCCCTCTGTTTAAAAAATTTCCCCCCATGTCTTTTTTGAATCCCTCTCCTCTCATCTCAAACGTGCCCCCTAGTCTTGAAATGCACCATCCAAGGGAAAACTTAACCCTGACTGTAGCCCTCCTGATATCTGGGAAAGGGCACAAATCTACTTTTGCAATTGCATTCCCTTTCCTCCATAACATCTGATTGAACTACCTGGTTTAGAAACCAATTTGACTGGAAAAGTTCAATTACTCTGGCTCAGTTCAATCAGATGATGCTCCAACATATATATAAAATTTCTTTTGTTGCTTAGGCTTGGGTCTCTGGGTTCTGTCCCTGGGTTTAATTGATAATGTGTCTTGTTTATTGCATGTGAATTGCCTGCAAACATCATGTTTGGTTAATGTGGTATGCCCATGTGTGTCTTTGGAAGTTTATTTGGATTTTCTGAGCAATCTCACTACATCTATCTGTTGATTTTTCTCTGACATCTCCAAATTTGTTAATCTAAGTTCACTTTGAAGATTGTTGCAGAGATAGTAGGAACTGCCAATGTTGGAAAATCTGAGATAACACAGTGTGAAGCTGGATGAACACAGCAGGCCAAGTAGCATCAGAGGAGCAGGAAAGCTTGACGCTTTAGGTCAGGACCCTTCTTTGGAGATTGTTCATTTCTCCTCTTTGTCATCCTTGTTCTTTCTGTCATCCTCTATGACACTCCCTGATACACCTGTACATTCTCATTGTCTTTTCTATAATCCTGTTGTTTTAACATGTTCATGTCACAATTGATTCTTTCCCCTCCAATGAGGAGTATCAATTAAATACGTCACTTCATTCACAATTTTAACTACTTTGGTTGGGAAAACTGAACATCGCTTTTCGTAGCTTTTCTTTAAAAGACAATTGTACAAAAACATTTTCATCAGCTTTGAAATGTTGAGTTGTCATATGTTTTTCTGATCACTCTTTCATTTTGTCTTGGGAATGTTTCAGACATTCCTGCACAACTCTACACATTCCTGTCAACCTCTTCGGAAATGTGAACACATTCTCTAACATTGAAAGTTCATTTATCTGACGTTGAACGATTTATCTCCGATCAATTTTAATGGCCATTTTATTTCATGGCCGGAGTTCACTGAACAAAAGCCAGAAGATTCATTTTGGAGCATTTCTTGTCACAAATAAGCGAAAATCTAAACTTTTGACACCATCCTTTAGACACTCAGAATCATACAATCCCTACAGTGTGGAAGTAGGCTATTCAACCCATTGAGTCCACCTCAACCCTCCGAAGAGCATCCTACCCAGACACACCCCACCTACTCTATAACCCTGCATTTCCCATGGCTAATCCACATAGCCTGCACATACTTGGACTGTGGGGAAAATCTGGAGTACCTGGGGGAAACCCATGCAGATACAGGGAGAAAGTGCAGACTCCACAGACAGTTGCCCAAGTGTGGAATTGAACACAGGCCCTGGTGCTGTGAGGCAGCAGTGTTTTGAGTTTCATAACAATGAATACCTTCCCACCTGATAATCGGTGAAATTTATTTAAGATAAATAAAAGGAGTGAGAGAGAACGCACAAAAATACATAAACAGATTCGGAAAGTGCATAGCAAACAGACTTTAACCGTGGTTTTGACAGTCTGGTAATATCTCTTCAAAGCACATTAGGTCTGTGGATGGTATGCAGTCGATTTAACTGTTAGCTCTCAAACTACTGATGATATCCTGTAAAGGTTTTGACATAAAGTTTGTTCCTTGATCAGATTATACTTCCATTGTTAGACCATAATGATTGAAAAACTATTAGTTTTTCGGCTACCACCTTAGCTTTCATTATTCTTAAGGGAATGGCTTCAGGAAATTGAGTAGTCATATCCATAATTATGAGGATTATATTTATTTATACTTTTCATTTTAGGTAATGGTCCTACACAATCCACTCAGACACAATCGAATGGTTCCTAAAAACTGGGACACTGGTTTAACTACATATTGAGGTTGACAAGTATAACATGTTTACAAAGCTGCACAACATCTGATTTTGGCCATGTAAAATGCCTGCATTTGTTGAATTGCTACATGTCCTGCTATATGAATTTCATGTGCTACTCATAATATCTTCCTGTAATAATTGGGCTGTCCCACAATCTGATGAATAAATATCCATTATTCATTTGCAGGTGTGTGAGGAGATCTTCATTTCCTCATCAGTACTCCATTTTTAAGATGATGGTATTATCTCCTTCAGCCTCTCCCTCAGTAGGAGATGACTATGCTAATTCAGTTAATTCAAGGCCTGCTTTCTTTGCTTCAGTTGGGACCAAATACACTCTCTGGGTTACCTTTGCTTTTCAGAAAAGCCTTCCATTTGTTTATGGTGTCATATCAGCCTTTAATAATGGATTTTGTTTAACTATCACCCTAGTCACCACTCATAAGGGAAAAATAGCAAGAACTGATTCCTGCAATTGTTTCTTGAACCTCCATTGGGCATTCCATAGTGATGAAAAAAGCTATGATTTTTAGTCCCACGAATTGCTATTCAGAAGTAAGTCTACTCCCACAATAGGTAATCTCTTGACTACACCAACAATCACTTCCCCCTAACAACAGATCACATTCCAATTGTACGTTGTTTCATGGAACCAGAATATATTTTCTATCAATCCCATTTAATAAGACCTTAGCTCCTGTCGAACCCACTGGAGGGAAAATTAAGTCTGTCTCCAGTAAGTGATTGTGTTGTCTCTGTATCTATTAGTATGATTATGAGTTTAACAACTCACCTGCAGAAAAAACGATTTACTTCTCCTTTCAACAAAAGCATTGCATGCTTCCCGTCTACATAATTATTTCTTTATTAACAACAGACCTCATTTCTGGCTTTTTTGTTCTAGGTAGAGGCACCATCTGGTTTGTGGCGTTGTCTTTTTGAACTCTCTTCCCAACTCGTTTTTACTAAGTCTTATATGCCTCATGGCATAAGCTTACAACTTCTAACATTCCAAATGAGCACGTGGCAACTTATTACAATAGGAACATTTAAGTTTTCAAACGCCCCCTCCACCCTCAGCATTTCTGTCGTATTATGAGGAGATGTTCTTCAGCCACTCCTTATTGTCCATCCTCTATCCTGACTACCTGCCTTCCTTTCAGTCTCCCATATTTTACATTTCTTAAATTTCTGGAGGTGACAGTAAAAAGGTTTATCAATCAGTTCATAATCATCGGCCACTATAACTACCTGCCTTACCATTGCAACCCCTTAGTCTTCTACAGGAGTTCTTATTACAGACGGGAGCAAACTTTTAAATTCT
The DNA here is from genome assembly GCF_030684315.1 of Stegostoma tigrinum. Taxonomy (NCBI): domain Eukaryota; kingdom Metazoa; phylum Chordata; class Chondrichthyes; order Orectolobiformes; family Stegostomatidae; genus Stegostoma; species Stegostoma tigrinum. The sequence continues at coordinate 68,406,743 of NC_081368.1, forward strand.
TCTAAAATAATAATGTCTCTGAGAGTATCTTAAGTATTTTAGCCTTTAATGCACTTATCCACCTATCAACATTGTTTTATTTATTCCCTTAAGTTTCTGGGGTCAGCTGTACAAGTCTGAGGTGGAAATAATCCGATATACTTGCTAAAAGTTTGCTCATGCTGTTGGAGAGGTTTTAAACTGATTTGGTAGGGGGTGGATGTAAAGTTGGGAGCAAGGCTTAATCAGGTATAGAACGAACACTGAAACAATCTAGCAAGTGGAAAAGATATAGACATGATAAGGCATGTAAGAGGACTGGGAAGCTAAATTATATCCATTCTAATGTAAGGAGTCTGCCAGGTAAGGAGGATGAATGTAGAGCATTGAGCAGCACGTGAGTATACGATATTGCTGCAATCACTGAAACATGGCTGAAGGAAGGGGAGGACTGACAGCTCAACACCCCAAGGTACAGCAATCTCAAACATGATGTTGGTGGGTGGGGGGAGTGGGGATGTAAGATTGTGGGGTCGTTACATTATTGCTAAAAGAAACCATCACTGTAGTAATGAGGAGGATGTTTTAGAAGGCTCTTCAAATGAGACCATCTGGATAGACCTTAGAAATACAAAAGAGGTGACCCGTTTGCTAAGATTATACTGCAGGCCTTCCATCAGTCACAGGGAGTTAGAGGAGCAGATACATGGGCAAATCATTGACAATAATGGGGTTATAGTAGTAGTGGATTCCAACTTTGCTGACATTAACTGAAATCTAGCATGAAAGGATTAGACAGAATAGAATTTTTAAAAAGCATCCAGGAGAGATGACTGTGACCATAACTCTATAGGTTTCACAGCAATTATGGAGAAGGATCAGGATAGTGCAGAAGTTAATTGGAGGAAGGCCAATTTCAATATCATTAGAGGAGATCTGACGAACATTGATTGCAGGTAAGTCTACATTTGTGAAGTGAAAGTCTTTCAAATGTAATATAGTGAGAGTTCAGGGCAAGCGTGTTCCTCAAAGAATGAAGAGTAAGGGCAGCAAGTCCAGGGATTTCTGGATATCAAGGGATATTGAGAGTTTGATAAAGAGAAAGGAAATATACGTCAGGTTTGATGCATTAAAAACAGGGACCGCCCATCAGGAGTACACACAGTGTAGGGGGTACTTAATAAAATTAGTCGGTCAAAGAGGTGCCATGAAATATTCTTAGCAAATAGGATTAACGAGAAAACTCAAGGAATTTTGTAAATATAATAAGCACAAGAGAATTACCATTGAGAGAGTGGGAACTATTAGAGACCAAAGGAGGATAATCTGTTTGTGGAGCCAGGGGACATGATTTGAGATGTTTAAATTAATATTTCTTACCTGTATTCACAGAGGAGAAACACATTGTAGCTGAGGATTTTGATTGGGATGGTGAAATTCCAGAACATGTTAAGATGAATAAGGGTGATGTATTAAATGTTTTAGTAGGCACAAAGGTGCATAAATTCCTGGGGCTTGATGAGATCTATCCTAGGCGGCTATGCGAGGCAAGTGAGGAGATTGCTAGGGTCCTGGAAGAGATATGGCCACAGGTGAAACACCAGATGACTGGAGGATAGCTAGTGTGGTTCCTTTGTTCAAGGAAGGCAACAAGGATAGGCTAGGTAATTACAGAGCAGTTAGTCTGACATTAGTGACAGCGAAATTATTGGAAAAAGTCCTGAGTGACAGAATTAATCAAAACTTGGAAAGGCAGGGATCAATAAGGGATGGTCAACATGGATAGGTTAGAGCGAGATACCATATCACAAAATTTAACTGAGTTTTTTGAAGAAGTGACTAAATATATTGATGTGGTTGATATGGTTTATATGGACTTCAATAGGCCTTTGGCGAGCTCCCACATGGAAGCCTGGTCCAAGAGAAACAGCCTATAGGATCCAAGGCAAATTGTCAAACCGGATACAAAATTGGCTTACAAATAGGAGGCAAAGAGTTTGTGGAGGGTTGTTTTTGTGGTCGGAAGCCTGTGGCTAGAAATATAGTAAAGGGATCAGTGCTGGGACCCTTGCTGCTTGTTTCTGTACAGTAGCAACTTGGATGCGATGTAGAACTTATAAATAATAAGTCTGCTGATTGGTGGAGTTGCTGACAGTGAGGAGGATAGTCTGACATTGATCAGCCAGTAAATTGGGCACAGCAGCAGTAGACAGAATTTTATCCTGATGCGTGAGGTGATGTATTTTGGGAGACCTAATAGTAAGAAAATATACACAATGAACGGTTGGTACCTGGGGAGCACTGAGGAGGAAAGGGACCTTGGTGTACAAGTTCATAGATCCCCGACGGTGTCAGCACAGATAGACAGGCAGAAGGCACATAGGATGCTTGCCTTTATTTGCCAGGGCCTAGAATATAGCAGCAAGAAAGTCTTTTCACAACTTATTAAAATATTGGTTAGCCCATAGGTGAAATATTGTGTGCAGTTCTAGTTGCCACACTAATGGAAAAACGTGATTGTTCTGGTCAAGATGCAGAAGAGATTCACCAGGATGTTGCCTGGGATGAAAAATCTCATTTATGAGTCTGAAAGGATTTAAAAATTAACTTGTCGATATTTCTGTACTTATGTTGAATTATTTTAATTCATAGTATGACAGAAAGACTTTCTGGATAATAGAGGGAATGTGTTTACGCTGGGACAGTAAATGAGCAAGCACATGCATTTGCTGGGTAACAAAGTGTCTAAAATCTTCAATTTATGTCAGCCTAATCTCAACTGTAATTTGTAGTTGGATTAAATGTTTAAATTGCTGCTTGGAGCATATTCATTTTCAAGGGACACAGTGAAAGTGCAGGCTAATTAAGAAGTGGCTGGAACTGGATCCTCATTAACTAACAAAGATAGGTGCTTTGTTTAGGGAATGTGTATTTGTAACCAAATTATTGTAGCTGAGCACTATAATGAGACTTAGAACAGAGCTCTAGAATTGAGCATCTCAAGGAGATCAGCAGTAAAAGGAAAAAGAGGTGTTTGGTTGATTTTTGCATGAACAGCAACTGACTGGTGAGTAGAATTAGGGAACAGTTATAATCTTTAAAGTGAAAATAAGGCTTTCACTTTGTATTTAGGTCTCCAGTCTCTTTTTGCTACTTTTTTTTTCTTCTGTTGTTTTAAAGCACAGGTATAACAATGATACTAGTGCATTATAAAAAGAGAAAGGTATAAAATAAAGCGGGGATCTCAGAGGCTGCAAAGTCAATAAGAAACTTAGAGGGAACACTATGAACTGAATGCTGTCAATTGTCTTTTCATTCACAGTTAAGCAGTACCACTGCTCAGACCAAACAATTAGATTGTGCTAAAATAAACAAACATATGCAGATCATAAAAAATAAAAACCAAAAGAACTGCGGATACTGTAAATCAAGAACAAAAACAAAGTTGCTGTAAAAGGTCAGCAGGTCTGGCAGTAACTGTGAAGGAAAAGGCAGAGTTAACATTTCCGGTCTGGTGTCCCTTTCTCAGAACCCACAGATAATACTGAAAAGATCCAGGCTGTTTTATTTACAGTGTTGTTGATTGCTTTAAAATGTTATTGGCTTTGACTTTAGGTTGGGGTCAGCTGTCATAGTGGAATTTGTAACAGCTGTCAAAATGTGAGCAAAGTCTTCACAACAGGTTGTTAGATGCGGATTAGCTCTGAAGTTCCTCATGGGCTGAGAGGGACTAAAATCCACATTGGCTGAAATTGTACATTAATTAGTGTATAAGCAAGAGAACTTGAACAGCTTCCCTTGCAATGTTCATACCACACTTCACAAGAGTTTTAGGCAATGAGTATCAGCTCAGCAATGTTGAAGGACTGGCAATCTATATCTGTGCCAGGAAGATTTGAAAGAAACCTGAACTTAATGGTTTTCTAGAGAAAGATGATTGAGGGGAAGATGCAGTGGCAGTAACTTTCTGTTCAACTTACATACTATAGCAGTGGCATGCTGGCGTTGGAACAGGTAAGTATCAAGTCCGGCAATGTTAGCAATGTTTGGAAGGAAATAGATCCCAAGAGGTGACATCTGTGACAACCAGAATTATAGATATTGTCCATTATCTTGTTGGTGTCAGTAATAGCTTCATTACACTACTATATGATAACTCCTTGTAGGGCATCACAAATATACCAGTATTACTTCACACTCTGACATCTTCAGCCTACCTCTTTGTATTTACGGAAGCATTATTTATAACCTTTCTGTGGGGAATCAATACCAACAGTTTCTCAACCAAACAGAATGATAAATCACCAGAGGCAATGGCTTTATACATTCTTGAAATTATCACAGTACCTGTGGGAGTCTTGCGGCAGATTTTATCATTTTCCCCCCAACTGTAGCATTCTTGCCATGGCAGAGGTGTTTGGAAGGAAACAAAGAAGTAGAATAGGCAGTAGGTAACAATACAGTTGTAATATATGCCTTGAAATGTTGACGCAAAAAAGCTCAGGAGTCCCACACCTTCAATTGTGAACAAAAAGGAGTTCAGAATAGAATAGTAAGGACAAACCCTTTAATATTCAAAATTGTGCATGCCGGTCAGACTAAACAGATTTATTCTTTTGCAAATGGTTACTTCTAAGAGAGGCAGTGAGGACTCAAATAGTACTTGTCAGTTTACAGTCAATTCAGTACTTTCTGAAATGCTGTCACTGTTTTAACATGGAAAACTTCATATCTGATATGCACACAACAAATTCCAATAGAGTAGAAACATGGAAAATAGGAACAGGACTATTTAAGCCTGCTCTGCCATTCAATATGATCACGGCCGATCATCCTATTCAGTCTCGATTCCCACTTTCTCCCTATATCCTTTGATCCCTTTCAGCCTAAGAACTACATCTCGCTCCTTCCTGATAACAATGTGATGATCTGTTGTTGAACTGCTGTTTAAGGGATAAGTATCGACCAAGGACAGTGGGAAAACTCTGCAACTCTTCTCCAAAATATTATTATATAATCTTTTACCCAAGAACGTTGACAAGACTTCACCTCGATGTCTCATTTGAGAATGATACCTTTGACAGAGCAGCATTCCCTCCAACTACCAGATTACAGGTTTAACACTAGTTAAAAACTTGACTACATTTTATAAACCGGCATTTTTTGCAGAGCTGAACAAGAAAGTCAAAGTAATGTGAAGCTATTACTGCTCAAATACAAAAAGCCGTTATAAGTTTCTTTCTTCCTGATAAACAAGATCATTTGATCGTGATTGAACGCAAGGGCCTCCCACATCATGTGTGTGTTTGATAGTTTGATACTGAGGCTCATTGTCCTATAAATGGTTAAGAGGTCCTAAAACCAACAAAAAACTTCAACTGGAAGCAGTGTTGAATCTTTCAGTTAACTATATTGCAGCAAGCCTCCAATTAGATGTGTCAGTTAGTACATAGGACCATAGCGAAATATCACATTATATAGCATGAAAAGGAATTACAATGGTTGAATGGAATAACTATTCTGAGCAGCTGCAAACATAAATAATTGATCACAGAGCAGAATAAATAATAAACTCTAAGAAAGCTGACTTGAAGGATGATGCAAGGACATTGTAGAGTTATCCAGGGGAATTCTACAGAATGAAATACAGGGAGATAAGTATAAACCCTGATTAAAAAGCTCATGGAAGGTGAATAGAATCAGGTCAGATTTCTACTCCATCGTATGAATAACACTCTGACTGATCTTTAAAAACTGAAATGAACAAAGGTGGATAAATCCTCTAGAGATGATCAGGTATACCCCATAACTCTGTGAGAAGCTAGAAAGGGATTGTTGATCCCTTGCTGAGTTATTTGTATCATCAATAGCCACATGTAAGGTACTGGAAGACTGGAGGGGTACCACTATTTAAGAAAGGTGGTAAGAAAAAGCCAGGGAATTACAGACAGTGAGCCAGGCATCAGTGGTGAGGAGGGTTTTGGAAGGGATGCTGAGGGACTGGATTTACATGTATTTGGAAAGCCAAGCACTGATTAGGGAGAGTCAACATGGTTTGTGCATGGGGAATCATGACTCACTAATTTAATTGAGTTTTTTGAAGAAGTAACGAAGAGGATTGGTGAAGGCAGAGCAGTAGACATGATCCATATGGACTTCAGTTCAGTGTTCGACAAGGTTCCTTATGGTAGACTAGTTAGCCAGGTTAGATCGCATGGAATATAGGGAGAACTAGCCATTTGGATATAGAATTCACTAGAAGGTAGAAGACACAGAGTGGTAGTGGAGTGTTGCTTTACAGACTGGAGGCCTGTGACCAGTAGTGCATCGCAAGGATCGATGCTGAATCCACTGCTTTTTGTCATTTATATAAAATGATTTGGATTTGAACATAGGAGGTATAGTTAATAGACACACAAGAAAGTTACCCCAGAGTACAATGGGATCTTGATCAGATGGGCCAATGGGCTGAGGAGTTGCAGATGGACTTTAAATGTTAGGTGTTGCATTTGGAAAGGCAAACCAGGGCAGGACTTATACATTTAATGGTAAGGTCCTTGGGACTGTGCTAAATAAAGAGACCTTGAAGTGCAGGTTCATAGGAGTTGGGAGGTCAAGTTGCAGCAGTAGAGGACATTGGTGAACCCACATTTGACATATTATGTTTGATTCTGGTCTTCTTGCCACAGGAAAGATGACATGAAATTTGAAAGGGTTCAGAAAAGATTACAAGGATGTTGCCAGGGTTGGCAGGTTTGAGCTATAGGGAGAGGCTGAATAGGTTGGGGTATTTTCCCATTTAGGATTGAGGGGTAACCTTATAGAAGTTTATATAATCATGACGGACATGGATAGACTGAATAGCCAAGGTCTTTTCCCCAGGGTAGCAGAGTTCAAAACTAGAGGGCATAAGTTTAAGATGAGAGGGGATAGATTTTAAAAGGGATCTGAGGGGTAACTTTTTCATGCAGAGAGTGGCGCATGTATAGAATGAGCTGCCAGAGGAAGTGGTGGAGGCTGGTACAATTACAACATTTAAAAGATACCTGGATGGGTATATGAATAGGGAGGGTTAACAGGGATATGGGCCAAATGGTGGCAAATGGGACTAGATTAATTTAGGATGTCTGGTCACCATGGACGAGTTGGACTGAAGGTCTGTTTCCGTACTGTACCGCGCTGTGACTCTATGACATCGAGGTAACTAATACCAGGAGAATTTCTGTAGGGCAATATGATCCTGTCCATTCAATAACCCAGGTGCTCCCCTGAAAAATTATTTAAAGTAATCGTAAAAAGAACATGTATATCACAGCTAACATGTAATGGCTTGACCAGCCACACAGGCCTATAAAACACTTGGAGATAATCCTTTGCAGTTAAGTCTAATTGTAGTTTTCAATCTGTTTTTCAGAAAGTAACTCTTCACACAAAACTCAGATGTTACTGCCATTCACTCAAGATAAATAATTTTAAACCCACAAAACACTGCAGTGAAACCTCACACAGCTTAGATTACATTCTCAACTCTCTGGAATGGGGCTTGAACTCACAAATCTTCCAACTCAGACATAAAACTGTTATTAATGAAACAATAGCCGATGCCAACAGTGCAACTGTGCACTTGAGTTGTCAAAGGAGGGCAGTAACAGGACAGAGGAGAGACAAATCCAGCCAGTCCTCAGGATTAAAAGATGAAATATCCTGTACTGACAACTGGAACCTGGAGGTGTGGATATTTCACTTGTCTCAACTCAGCACTAACAGATGAGGTTTTCAGAAGTTGTATATAAAAATTTACACAGACACGCAGCATGTGCTGGAAAATGGTTGCTACTGCAGGAGGTCATCATTAAATTGCATGACAAAGTGGAAGTGATGATTAGACAAAGAGGTCGAACTTTTCAAGATTCTAAACGGAGAACATGGCAAAGTACAAATCCAGATGGTGTTGTGGAAGACAGCATTTACCTCCTGACTGGAGACTCTGCATCGCACAGGGAATCCTCAAGCTTGCAAGGCCTGTTTAAATAACCCTCTAGTCTGAAAATGGAGTCCCTCATTGTCCCCCTCACTTTACACCCTGTTCAGCTCCACCCTGCACCCACATTCAGCTCCATCAGATTAACCATGCTGTTATTGAATGGCAGAGCAGGCTGGAAGGATTGGGAGGTCCAACTTGCTTAAATGTTTGGTGGCCACTGCTTACACTGGCACTGCTACAGTTCAGGAGCTGGCAGCTCTTTGGTTAGCCAGCAGTTTTGGAGGTGAATCATCCTGCCTCATGGAGAGCAAAAGCCAAGACCACCCATCAGTTCACCATTGCCACACTGCACACTGCCCAGTTATACCAGGCAGGCTCACCACGTGATGTCTATCCCCATCTGCTAAAACAATGATGCTAAGCGTTTGACAGCTATCCCATTCCACTGCATTCCCAACTGCCAGAAAGTATCTGGGGCTGGTGGTGGAACAGGACGTAAAATTTTATTGTTCCCAAAGGAGTTTAGTATAATTGTAATGGAAAATGGTCACAAAATTTGATCTTTCATATTCTCAACCTAGCAGTGCTCTAAGAAATGGCACGGAGCTGGGAGTCTAACACCTCGTGCTCCCAATGCCATACTGCCAGTGTATGGGGCTGATATCCTGAGGCACTGGGAATGTATCAACACACCTGGAACATGTGTTTGTAAGAGGTTCATGGCTTATTGTTTGAAGTCTCACAGAAGTAACAGATACCTCAAGGAATCTCACGTCCAAAGCAATTTCAAAACCATTGTTTGAATAGCACCTGAGATTGTGTTACTGCCTGTCAACACTGACCTTGTAAGATGGGCACAGCTTTCCACACTTGAGCAGGCCCGAGGCTGGCAAACTGCCCCAAAGCCGACTCCATGAAAAACATCGGCATCCCAGCAAGTACCATCATGATGATGTAGGGAATTAAAAAAGCACCTGGAAGACAATAGTTAGAGCAGAGAAAGGTTACTGTGGCATAGAATTTTCACAACTGTAGGTGCACTGGCAGAGTAGGCACTCTCTCCGAAACTGCAGCCTTGGGATAGAGGCTGTGTTATAGTTTGGATTTCACCAAATTTGAGCTGGGTGTAATGGTCAATAGGTGGGTCAGGCCAACCCTGGTTTGGTTAAGAATAGTCCAGTGACTAAGCAGTAGGTAAGTGGTAACAAGGCCAACACAATTGGCCACTAAGCCAAACTGTCAAGGTAACAACCTTTTAAAATGCATGACGCATTGCATGCAGGAAAGGAGTGGGAAGTAACTCAGAGCTGCGCGCTTGTGTCATTTTGGCCCATAAATTCTACTGAATTTACACAGCCTCCGTATAATGGAGCAAGGGGAGAATAATGACAGTGCCTTTATGGGCTTGGAAACAGGTAGCAGTTAGCACCACATGCCTTCCCTGTCACCTACTGACACAGGCCCATCCTTTCTGATGCCCTCCCCCCTGCTTTAATGCTAGGGAGTTGTTCAGCAAGCCCCTTCACTGGCATTGGCACTTGATCTTAGGAGCATTATGGCACAAGCAGCAATTTGCAGTATCTGACAAGTCTGCCAATTTTATTTTCTAGCTCAAGGCTGTTTGACTTCATGATTTGGCACTTCCCATCACAAACTGAACTGCCTTGGGTGGTCACAGAAGACAAAGCCCTGGCACTTCTGTTGTTTTCCAACATGGAAAAACAAATAACCAGTCTGGACTTTCAGATTTACAACCTACAATATTACATCCAACACCCAGGCAGGCACCGTGCAAAAAGAAAGGCTTGCATTCACATAGTATCCCTCATAATCTCAGTATTTCCTAAAGCGTTTCACAACCATTTAGGTACTTTTGAAGTGTAGTTCTGGTTGTAATGCAAGTAAAATGGCACCCAATTTTGGTCAACAAGCCCTTATTAACAGTGGACAGATAATTTTCTCATTTGATTAATAAAGCTGTACTTTCCCCTGCTCCCTAAAGCCCACTTCTAGAATTTAGAACCTCCAATCATTCTTAAAACAGAAGACCATAAGAAATAGCAACAGGAGTAGGCTATTCGACCCCTCGAGCGTGCCCTGCCATTCAACAGGATCATGGCTAACCCGACATTTCTCATGTCCACATTTCCACCCTTTCTCCATAGCCCTCGAGTCCCTGGTTGTTCGAGAATCTAACTCAGCCTTAAACATGCACAAGGACTCTGTCTCCATATACTTCTGCTAATGTTTTACAATATTTTACTGCCTGTACAATTCAGGAATTTATTGTTTGTTTGTTAGTCGAATGTGGGTGCAGCTAAAATTCATAGATTTGGAGCCACGCACCAGCCAAGGTAAAGATTTTACATTTTATTAAAGATTTATTCAGTTTCATGGTCACCATTATGGAGCCAAGCATTCAATTCCAAATTTCTTTATTAATTAATTGAACTTAATGTGAATGGTGGGGCTTGTTTTAACCCATGCGGCCAAAGTTTCAATGGCCTGAATCTCTAGATTACTTGTGAGAGATGTTATATTATGTCACAGTCTCCCCAGCGGGGTGGTGGTGTGTGTGTGTGTGTGTGTGTGTGTGTGTGTGTGTGTGTGCGTGTGTGTGTGTGTGTGTGTGTTGGGGGTGGGGGGGGGCGTTATGACCATTTTGTCTGTATAAATCAATAAATTATTCCCCTTCATTTGTTTCTTTTTACTGTAAAATTGCTACAGTACCTCCACCATTTTTGTAAACCAGGTAAGGGAATCGCCAGATATTACCCAGTCCCACAGTGTAGCCAATCACTGAGAGCAAGTAGTCAGCTTTCAAGGCCCAGGTACCTCGCCGTACATTCTCGTCATTTTTCTCCTGGTCCTCAGGATTTTCAGTCTACAGGAGAGAAAAGAAACAGCATATTCAGGAAGTTAGAATTAAAATTTTTCTTTGCTGACCTAGGAAAAGAATGCCAAAAGCCCATGCCTTCCCAACACCAGAAACATGACCTTCTCACATTTGGTGGAGGTGGGGCAATCTGCATCACCCCTCCTCTCACCAACTCAGGGGGGAAGAAAGCTCCTGCACGGAGAGCTGATGGTCCTAGCAATGCCACGAAGTACAGTGGACAGGATCAGTACTGCAAGCAGTCCCCAGGGAGTCACAAGGAGTGACAAACTCAGGCAGACACAAGGCAATGAGAATTAGGGTTCGCGGAACACATAGCTAACAATTTATCCAAAATTCTGGACGTGAAACAAAGTACAGAAAGTTCAATTTGGAACCCGGGCATCTATTATACCATAATGGGGTGGGAGAGATCGAAAAGCATCCCAGAAAATCCTGCAAATCCTCCGAAGTAAAAACTGAAAGCTATAGAAATACTAAGCAGCATCTGAGCAAGGAGATACACGACTAAGTCTTCAAACCAAATTTAACTCTCATTACAAACTGTAAGATAAAACTTGAGGAGAAGAATATTATTTAAATGGATGAAGACTGCAGAAAGCTGCAGCAGAGGGATTTTGGTGTCCTTGTGCATAAACCACAAAAAGATACTACCAAGTTTAATGGGTAATAGGGAACTTGCCCTTCAATCCAAAGGGAATCAAGTATTAAAATAGAGAGATCTCACTATAACTATCCAAGGCACTAGATATACTATAGCTGGAATATTGTGAATTGCTTTGAGCCCTTTTCTAAAGGACGGTATACTGGCATTGGTGGCAGTCCAGAGAAGATTTACTTAGTTGATTCCATGTGTGAAGGGATTTCCTCATGGGGAGAGTTTGAGCAAGGTGATTTGGCAGTTAGAAGAATGAGGAGGCATCTAAGTGAAACTTAAAACTCAATTCAAGATTTTTAGGTGACATGACAGGGTAATCTGACAGGTCATTTCCCCTAGTAGGAGGGTCGAGCTTCGATGGGCATAATCTCAGAATAAGGGCTTTCAGGTTTAAAACAGAAATAAGGAAGAATTTCCTCCCTCAAAGGATACTTAATCTGTGGCTTTTTTTTCTTCCCCCACAGTGGGCTGGGCACATTTGAGGCTGGGGCAGATTGTTCATTATTAGAGTCAATGATTAACATATCAGCTACGATCTCACCGAAAGGATATCTCCAATGTATTACAGTTTAGAGTTCACCATTGTAGAAAGAAGATCATTCCCATTCTGGAAACGAAGACAGAAATGAAGATGTTGCTGGCTGGACCAAGATTTGTTGCCCACCTTAATTCCCTGCCCCCTCAAACCAAGTCCGAAGTCACACAACAATAGGTTATAGTTGTACAGGTTTACTTAAATTCACAAGCTTTGTCAGGTGAAGACATAATACTCCAGCTTACAAAGCAGCAGCGCTCCGAAATCTTGTGACTTTTAATAAACCTGTTGGACTTGTAACCCGGTGTCATGTGACTTCTGACTTCGTCCATCCCAGTCAAACACTGGCACCTCCATATGAAGGCTACCTTGAGAAATATGGCAATTTCATACTGCGGTTAATAGCCAACCAGATTTCTATGGGTCACTTTTATACCAGACCAAATAAAGACAGCCTTGTCTTCTCTAAGGGGCATTTTACTATCTCTCTTTCCAGGCAGGAGTGTGGAGCAGGGTGGCATTAAATGCACCCTGGTTGATATGCAGGCATGGCATGAAAATGTGGAGATATGCTGCAAACGTTCCCTCAATGCCCAGCTAGTGTATGAATATAATCAGCATATCATTCTTGTCTATGTTCGGGCAGTCGTCGCAATGCCTGTATTCTGCTCAATCTCCTTTCCCTTCAGTACAAGTGACCACGAGAGAACGCAGTGTGGCTTCTGGAAGGATGCAGGATCTCCATGGATCACTGGGCCACACAATGTAATTCAGTCGATCAATGTGCTTTCACCAAGCTGAAATAACCCGGATAGGATGTCAGACTTGCCATAGGGTTTTTCACAAGTTATCATGGCCAACTACATTCTGCACAACCACTGAGTTACTGCACAGTGCTTCCTGGTAGAGATACAGAATAGAAATCTGGAATAGAATAGAATGGGAATAGCCTTCATTGTTACCATGTACACAATGAGTATAGTGAAAAGTTTATACATTGCCAATTACAGTGCCGACATGGAGAGTAGCTGAGGAGGAGTAAGTGCAGGACACCCAGTATAAAGTGAGCCTGTAGCTATGACACTGAAAAACAAAGCAGGTTTGCTTCGTATTTCTGGCATTAGTAAACAATACCAAGTAGGGCTTTAGGGACAAATCAAAGTTCAAGTTTTCAGTGTATGTAACTGGCTGTCTCTTAAAACTCGGGATGCCAAGAGGTAGTATTGGACTAAGTTAGAGGCTCAAATCTACCAAACACACTCCCACCACCTGTAGCAAGGCCAAAACAACATTATGGGATTAAAAATGAAGCACAGCAAGTTAGCATCTCTCCCTGCTGTGCTCAACGCTTTCTTTGCTCAGTTTGAGCAGAATGCCAGTGGCATGGTCACTCCTGTCCCAACAACTCCAGACACACCTGCTCCCTCCGTTACCATTTCAGATGTCAGATCGGTCTTCCCGGGAGTCAGCCCAAGGGAAGCAACGGGCCCAGACAAACTTGCTGGCTGTGCACTTAGATCCTGTGAGGACCAGCTGGTGGTGGTATACACCAACATCTTCAACCTCTCCCTGTACAAGCCAAAGTCCCCACCTGTTTCAAGAAGACCACCATCGTACCGAATAACTACTGCCTAGTGGCTCTGACCTCCATAATCATTCAATAATCATGAAGTGCTTCAAGAGGCTGGTCATGGCCCACATCAATTCCAGTCTCCCAGTCCACCTTGATCCCCTACAATTTGCCTACCAACATGACAGGCCCACAGAGGATGCCATATCCCTAACCTTGCACTCATCCCTGGAACATCTGGACAACAAAGGCACCTACGTCAGACTCCTGTTCATTGACTACTGTTCTGCCTTCAACACCATTATCCCCTCCAGGCTGATCTCAAACTGTATGATCTTGGTCTCGGCTCCGCCCGCTGTAACTGGATCCTCAACTTCTGACCCACAGGCCACAACCAGCGAGGATAGGTAACTGCACCTCCTCCACAATAACACTAAACACTAGAGCCCTCCAACAATGCGTCCTCAGCCCCTGCTGTACTCCCTGTATAACCACGGCTGTGATACCAAATTCCAAAAAAACGCCATCTACAAGTTCACTGATGACACCACTGTAGTGGGACAGATATCTAACACCAATGAGTCAAGTGACAGAAGGGAGATAGAAGGGTTGGTGATATGGTACAATGAAAACAATCTGTCCTCAATGTCGGCAAAACCAAAGAACTGATCATTGACTTCAGAAAGAAAAGAGGGAAACAAGTCCCCATCGACATCAACGGAACTGAAGTTGAGAGATTGAATAGCATCAAGTTCCTTGGAGTGGCAGTAACCGACGACCTGTCCTGGACTTCCCACATAAATGCAAACAGTCAAGAAGGCACAACAACATCTCTTCTCCCTCAGGCGGCTCAGGAAATTTGGCATGTCCTTAAGCACCCTCACCAACTTCTACAGATGAACCACTGATAGTGTACTGTCTGGGTACATAACTGCCTGACAAGGCAACTGCTCTGCCCAGGACCGTAAGAAACTACAGAAGGTGGTTTGCACAGCCCAGACCATCACAAAAGCCAACCTTCCATCCATGGTCTCCATTTACACAGCTCGCTGCCACAGAAAGGTGACCAACATCATCAAAGACCACGTTGTACCCTGGTAATGATCATCTACAACCCCTTCCATCAGGCAGAAGATACAGAAGCCTGGACACACACACAAGCAGGCTCAGGAACACCTTCTTCCCTGTCGTTATCAGACTGAGGAATGGGCTTTTTAGCCTCAAATAATGATTGATCTTGCTAATATTGATCTTGCCTAGCACATGCCCTGTGCAATGTAACCTGTATGCCTCTAAGTCTTTCTTGCTCTGAACACCCTTTTGCTTACTATGATCTGTCTGTACCGCTCATAAACCATGCTCTTCACTGTATCTCTGTAGACATGGCAATAAATAAATAAAATCAAAAAAGGTTATTACGAATTAATCTGCTTTACAGGAAAGCGTTTTGTACGGTATTGGTAAACAAACAGCTCAGTTTTAGAGTATCACTTGTAAAATCCTGTCTTGAAGCTCCTTCCATAGTTTTAGTCTCCTCAACCTTCTCTAGCCCATTATCACAGCTCCCTCTTCCCTCTGTTCACAGTCTGGCTGATTATGCATTCACCAATCCCTTTCACTTTTTTAAATCTTTTATGGGATCTGGGCTTCACAGACAAAGCCAACATTGATCACCCACTCCTTACTGCCCCTGAGCTGAGCCCTTTCAGAGGCAAATTAAGATGGATAAAGACTGCAGAAAGCTGCAGTATAGATGGATTTGGGAGTCAAAGAACAATGCAGCACAGGAACAGTCCCTTCAGCCCTCCAAGCCTGCACCAACACATTTTTCCCTTCCATTTTAAAAGTGTCTTCACTTGCAGGACACATCAACCATGTTGCTGTAGATCTAGACTCATGTGTCAGCCAGACCATACAAGACAGTAGATTTCCTTCCCTGAAGGACTTCCACTTTACAAGCAGCCATAAACAGCGACGCTCGGCCAGCTGGTTGACACCCAAGGTCTTCACCCTATGTTCCTCTGCCTCACTGCCACTCTCTCCACCAACAAAAGCTTCATCACAGCCGAGCCCTTGGAGAAAACCTTCCAAGCACTCATTTTATCTTGGTCTTTCACTGGACTAACAAGAAGGATTTTTCAACATTTTCCATCATCAGTAACACGTCGCATTTGCTTAACCTTCCTCTTTATGTTTACTAACTTATGCTTTTAGACCAGAGCTGTCCATCCTTTTTAAGCACAAAATCACTTTTTGCATTTAAAGGTCATCCAAGACGTACCTCACAGAAAATACAGAATAAACAGATTATTGATAATGCTATAAATCCAAAACCCAAATATATAATTATTCATTTTCGCCTCCACTTACCAAGTTTTAAGAGGCACCCAGGAACACCATGTTCCTGCCAAGCTGCATGAGGTTCCACACCCGCTAATCAGGATGCCAGTGAATTGTCAGATTCAGAAGTCATGCACAAAGCTTGTAGGCATGCACAAAAGTACAATTAGTGGGTCTAGTGGCAGAGGATGAGCCTTGTTGGGAGGTGGGTACAATTTCAGAGATAAAATGAGTCTGAGACCATCAGAGAGAAGGTGGACACAAATGTGCTAGTGAAGTGGAAAGGGTCATTGACCTTCTTCCTACGCTGCTAGGTGTTCTTCCATATGGCTGACAGTGCTTCAAAAGGTAGCTTCAAAAGGTTAGCTGGCATAGTCTGGCACAGTGGCTTCCACTGTTGGTCT
Organism: Stegostoma tigrinum; assembly: GCF_030684315.1. Lineage (NCBI taxonomy): Eukaryota > Metazoa > Chordata > Chondrichthyes > Orectolobiformes > Stegostomatidae > Stegostoma > Stegostoma tigrinum. The sequence goes on from NC_081368.1 coordinate 68,423,109, forward strand.
TGGCGGACCTCTACACCACCCTGCCCAGCAGAAGTCCCTGCCTGCAAACTGGGTTACTGATTTCCCCCAGTCTGCCATATCCAGGGCAAATATGAGGAACCATAAAGGTCAGTTCAACACTGAGAGGTTATCCTGGTGCACAACAGGCTTTTAATGCAGGCCTGAGTCTAAGGGATGCCAATGAATTCCAGGATATTTTGTTGAGTGCCAGGTTGTTCTGGCAGTGTCATGTGGTCAGATGGGACTGGAACTGGTTGTGAGGGATGCCACGGGGCAGTGTAGTAGTTAAGGAGGCTGGTGGACTACCTCCAGCAAAATTAGTGTGTCCTGGACTTAACCAAAAAATAAGATTCAGTCCATAGTAACAATGTTGAGTGCCAGGAGCTTATATACCCGAGTCTGGAGTTTATGTGGAGCAAGTTTTGCTGTATCTCTTCAACTCAATCACAACATTGGCAACAACTTACAAATTTCCCAGCCAATCACAGGTTCTTAGCGAGATGACTACATTCCTTGACAAAAGAGTAGCTGTTTAAAGAGATCCAGCAGGGCTCAGAATGGCTGATGGGCTGATGACGCTGTAGAGAATTCAAAAATGGAAATTGAAGCAACTTCCCATATCTCCTTCTGAACAGTCACCACTAACAAGCACCCACGTTTGTGCAATCTCGCAGCCATGCTTTCCTCCAACATTCTATTCTCCCTGTTTATTCACTTCTTACATTTTGCTTTCTCTCAATTTTGGAGAGAGATGCAGAATTCCAGACAGAAGCAAAGCACTAAGGATAGAACTGCCGATGTTGGAGTCTGAGATAACACAGTGTGGATCTGGAGGAACACAGCAGGCCAGGCAGCATCAGAGGAACAGGAAAGTTGACTTTTTGGGTCAGATTTCTGAAGAAGGATTCCCACCCGAGAGGTCAGCTTTCTTGGTCCTCTGATGCTGCCTGGCCTGCTGCGTTCCTGCAGCTCCACATTATGTTAAAGAACTGAGGATGTTATTCTAATGACTGACCACTGGGTCTACTATACTTATGCTTGGATCCAAGACAGTGCTTGGTAAATATGGCAGGAGTTTTTTGATGTCTGCAAAAATGAACCTTTTGGTTAAATATGACAATTATATACAGTTTGAGCCTTCTCCTCCCTGACAAGGTTGTTAGAGAGGGAGGAGAACGACCTTTAGTAGTCATTAGCTCCCACATCACTTCCCAATGACAATATGGGCTATCATATTTACATCTTTACATTAACCCTCTCACACCACACCTGCAGAAGATACAGTAGCCATAGGGACTGGCCAAATGGAGGAGAGCATGTTCAGTGGAGATGGAGAGATGGACGCCTCCTTCAGGAGATGCAATCAGCTATCACCCTACCACTAGGCATGTAAGAATCACTGTGCTGGCTCTACCATTGAAAATTGAATATTTCCACAATGGCATTATTTTTCCAATTTTTCCCCTTGTCACTTCACCTTCGGGGTTTTCGCGTCCTGCAGATCCATAATGAGGCACCTCAAAGTGGAACATGCTGATAGAGAAACGATTATTTCTACTGTGCTTCCTGCAATTTCCAGTGTGAAATGCTTTACCCTTGGGCTGTTTATCTGACGTGGCATATATATTGTCGCTATTAACACTATTGTGATGGTATGGGTGGAATATGATGTATTTAGATAGTTGGATTTGATCAGCTTGAAATGTTTTGTGACCACGTTTTTAAAAAAAACTATATTTTTTGAATGAAGAATGTTTTTGGGAAAGAAAAGTATGACATTGGAACTGGTGTGGGAGGAGGCAACAGAGCCCTTAGAGGGAGTCACGTGTACTCCCCACCAATGCAGAAATGCAGACTGCAGTGGATGCTGTTCTAGAGAGTGTGAGGTACTTTCATGTTGAAGATCACGCACAAATAGATAGGGACAGAAGTCATTCCTAAGCTGTAGCCACCCCAATTTCTGCACAGCTGAATGTAGAAAAAAAATACAGAAGTATTACTGTTGGCAACTGACAAGACATAGGGTGATTCTGTTGTGGACTGGGTAGATCAATGTTTCTCCCACTTGAGGTTACAAGCTATTGTCAGTCAGATCGATCACTTTTGTGGTTAATGTAGATGCTAGGCCTTGAGGCTCATCCACAAAGAGAGTTATTTTGGAGCAGCAATAGAAAAAGCGTCAGGTCCTCGAAGTTCTTTCTTGGGGCAGTGCACACTCTCGAGGAGAGATTATAAGAGCCCACTATGATCATGAGCGCAGTGATCTCTCACCTGCCGGCCTCTGTGGAAATAGCAGCCACTAACCCGGGTCCATCAGATACGGAAGCCAGCCATAGCCCATGGAACAGCCTGATCCCTCAGACTACCAGTTTACACAAGTCGAAAGCTTTGCCTTGACTCTTTGCTGCCATGAGATCGAGGTTGGAGAAAGGAAACACAGAAACAAGTATTTTGTTTGTGAAGCTCCCACTTCTCGTCCCGCATGCATGCCCTTCCAGGAACCCCTACCACGGAGAATCACACACATTACTCCTACTTGATGGTCAGGTCTGTTCCCACCAGAGACCCTGATGGGGCAACCTTTGGCACGATACTGAAAGACCTGAAATCCCAGAGGATGTTGGTCACTTCTATCACATAAATCAGGCTATCAATCTGCCTACTTCCAACTCTGCTGAAACCACAGGGAATAGATAACAGGACGTGGAAGATTAAGAGTTTTCCGGTGCACAATGATGGGAGTTCATTGGGTGATGGTGCTGCAATGGATTGCAAAATACAAATGAATCATGCACTTCATTTCAAGTTTCTGTCATCCATTCATTGTTTTCTTGCTCCCAAATGGACATTAGCCTTGGCGAGAATATTGTATACAGAGCAGAAATGAGCAAGGAGTAGGAGGAAAATGGACAGATTTCTGACTGTGGGAATGGTTTGTGTGTGGGCTTTGAACAATGAGCTCAACATTGTTGTGTCACAGTCTTTACACACGAGTTAGAAAACTTTGCCTGGATAGGTTTATCTTTGGCCTCTCGACTGGCTGTAGGCTCTCCAACAATAGTAGGTTCCTCCTCCTCTGAAGACTTTTCCTTCTTCTTTATTCATTCATGGGATGAGGGTGTAGCTGGCTCGGTCAGCATTTATTGCCCATCCCTAATTGCCTCAAGGGTAGTTAAGACTCAACCACGTTGCTGTGGGTGTGGAGTCACATAAAGGCCAGACCAGGTGACGATAACAGCTTCCTTCCCTAAAGGACAGTGGTGAACTAGATGAATTTTTTTGACAACAGACAACGGATTCACAGTCAGCACTAGACTCTTAATATTAAATACAAATTCCAACCCGAGTCTCTACAACATTACCTGGGGCTATGGATTAAACATTCCAGTGATAATACCATTAGGCCATTGATGCCTCCTTTTGAAAGAACTAATTGCCTCATTACTTGCTTTTGATGGATGCCTTTCTCAAATACCCTTTTTTTTGTGGGTTGAAACTGTATTACAAAATATGGATGCAGGGCGGTCCTCATCTTCCAGTCTTCTCTGTAGTGTGATGTTTCTCAAAGCAGCTACCATTTTGAATGCCCTCGATGGTACAGGTCAAAGCGTGTAACTGTATCTGTCCAGGCAGCTAAATCACACTTTAAGTGACCCAGTGGCTTCCTTGATGATTACTCCTGTGGTTTTGGGTCATTTTTCCATCTACATCAATGATAGAGTTTCTCACAGCATGCCATCAAAAACTCACTCTTGGCTCCAAGACATCATCCACTGACTGCGCCTGGGGCTCTGCAAATCTGAGGAAGATGGACTGAGTGCAAAATGAAAGCATCATGGCAGCTCCTGGGGCATTGTGCACAGGCGTGCAGTGAAGCCTTCTTCAGGCACACACTGGCTTTGATCGACACTTCAGGAATGAGCTAACAGACCCATGATTGGCACATGACAGTAGTCAACATCTTCCAGTACCCACCAGAATCCAGCCACTGCAGCAAATGCTGGGCCTGATTGGACTCATTGGTGTTGGTGTGAATGCAAGTGACAGCCTTGGTAAATCTGGCACCCGATGTGAAATCCTGCAACTGTCACTAAGGGGTGCACAGAACCTCAAGGCTGTGGTGGCTTTGACAGCCACTGGTAATGTCTACCCACTTCTTGATGGAACTCTGGTTCCAGCAGGCTACCGGCATCAGTGAAAACCTGCTGTTTGTCAGCTCAAGGCAGTCAACTCTTTGTCTAGATCTCCACTGTTTGGGACATTATCCAAGTTTGAGCCCTGGGGCCATTCCCCCATGATCAATGGGCCAGTAGCTGAATGTGGGGAAGGATCTCTTGCTGATGGTGCTTCTGGTACTGTTGGTGTCAGTGCTGTTGTGCTCTTGTTCTTTTTTTGAAGGGCAAGGTGGAGCTGCTGATGTTGCTCCCATGTTGTAATGAACACTGACAACAGGGAAGGGCAGATCAAGGGAAGTAAGATGTAGTTCACAAAGATAATCAGGGATGTAACACTTTCTTAAGTATACTGCTAATATGAAATTGACATTGTGTTGCAGACATATCTTTGATATGTGGTTCATGCATCTTGACAAGAACTATCTCATATGACTTTTTAGATAAGGATACAAGAACTAGGGAACTCATTGTGAAGATTCAACATGTACCTCACAACCAACACTCTGCTCATCTATAAGTCATTCCAGCACAAGGAAAATCAAATACATAGGATAGAGTTAAACCTTACATATCCTTTGCAGTTAAACATCGCTCGTAAGTTAAGTGATAGGAGCTTTGTAAGTTTATCAATTTAGTTTTCAGTTTGTGAGAGCTTTTCCTAGATGCAAGCCCCTTGCCCTTTGATAAATTACCAGGTACTTAAAGATGTTTTGCTTTGATGAATTTTCAAATGAGTGGTTTTTAATCGTTTGTAACCAAAGCCTATTTGCAAGGCACAATGCAAGTCATTAACCAAATTAAATTAATTAACGTAAGTTCCCTGTCCTCAGGTACTGTTTACTTGGTTTTCAATTCTGCTGCGATCAACAACATCCTCAAAAAGCTTACAGTTTACTTGACTACATCTCTCGCGCTTCCCACTATTCATCCGTCATACCCACTCCCCGCAATAACAAAGATGGAATTCCCCTCGTCCTCACGTACCACCCCACCAACCTCCAGATTCAACACTTCATCCTACACCACTTCCGCCATCTGCAATCCGACCCCACCACCAAAGACATTTTTCCCTCCCGACCCTTATCTGCTTTCCGGAGGGATCGCTCTCTCCATGACTCCCTTGTCCGCGTACACACTCCCCACTAGCCCCACCACCCCCTGCACATTTCCCTGCAACTGCAGGAAGTGCTACACCCACCCTTATACCTCCCCCAACGCCCCCATCCCAGGCCCCAAGAAAACCTTCCACCTTAGGGAAAACATTAAAGGCGGCACAGTGACACAGTGGTTAGCACTGCTGACTCCAAGGACCTGGGTTCAATTTCAGCCTCGGGTGACTGCCTGTCTGCCTGTCTGTGTGGATTTTGCACATTCTCCCCGTGTCTGCATGGATTTTCTCAGGGTGGTCTGGTTTCCTTCCACAATCCAAAGATGTGCATGGTAGTTGGACTGGCCATGATAAATTTCCTGTGGTGTTCAGGGATGTGTAGATTAGGGGGATGGGGCTGGGTGGGATGCTTTGATGTTCAGTGCAGGCTTGTTGGGCCAAAGGGCATGTTTCCACACTGTAGGGATTCTATGATTAAACAGATGTTCATCTGCGCATCTGCTAATGTGGTATATTGTATCCGCTGTTCCCGAATGTGGTCTCCTCTACATCGAGGAAAACAGGCAGAGGCTTGGAAACCACTTTGTGGAGCACCTACGCTCAGTTCGTGACAAACAACTATACTTCCCAGTCGCGAACCACTTCAACTCCCCCTCCCACTTCTTGGATGACATTTCCATCCTGGGTCTCCTGCAGTGCCACAACGATGCCACCCGAAGGCTGGAGGAACAGCACCTCAGATTCTGCTTGGGAAGCCTGCAGCCCTATGGTCTCAATGTGGACTTCACAATCTTCAAAATCTCCACACCCCGACCTCATCCCAAGACCAGCCCCTCTCGTCCCCGCCTCATTGACCTGTCCATCTTTTCTCCCATCTCTCTGTTCCTCCCACCGCATTGACCAACCCCCACCTCCACTTCTTACCTACTAGCCTCAGCCCCACCCCCGAGACCTGTCCGTCTTCCCTCCCTCCTACCCACACCTCCCTCCCAACTGACCAATCCCCATCCCAACTCCCTACCTACAGTCACCTTTACTGGCTCCCACCCTGCCTCCTTGATTTATCCATCTTCTCTTCACCTATCTGCTCCTCTATCCACCTTCCATCATCGCCTCCCCATCTCTACTTATTTCAAACCCCCCTTCCCCACCACCACCATTTCTGAAGAAGGGTCCAGACCCAAAACATTAGCTTTCCTGCTCCTCTGATGCTGCCTGGCCTGCTGAGTTCATCCAGCTCTACACCTTGTTACCTCAGACTCCAGCATCAGCAGGTCCTACTATCTCTTATAGTTTAGCCTTCTGTTCTTACAAACAACCAATCTCATTTCCAACTTTCCACTGTTCAATAAAGGTCCTTGAAACAATTGTCACCCCAAAATTACCTGAAACTCCATGTTTGAAGGCCGCATGCAGAATTCCAACCCTACCACTGAAACAAACATGTCAAATATGCACAGTATCTTCTCATCTTAACTGCTATCTCTGACTGAACTGACCACATCATTGACCTTGAACATCTCCCCATCTGAGTAAAGGCAGCCCTTCCTTATCTCCTACCATGCCTTTTCTTTCAATCCGACTATATTTAGAAGGCCCCAGAATTCTGTCTTCTACTCCCTCCTATTTTCCATCTGTACAGTATCCCCAGGCAAAATGATCCAAAACCACTCCAGCTCCCTATATACCAGTAACTCCTAATTCATGCTCGCCACATTGACCCTCAGTTCCTGAGGAATGTCAGATGGGTTGGCCAACATCAGTTCTGAATAAACAGGAGTTTCCTCAAATTGAATATTGGAAAGACTGAAACTGTTCTCTGCCAACCCAGCCTTTCACTCTGTCCACTGTCTCCATTCAGTCCCTCACCACTGTCCCAAGCTGTGCCAAACTTTACGTATACTCAACTGTCTAACTGATTCTAGACTGGGTTTCTCACCCCACATTTACTTGATCACAAAGGCCACCTACTTACACCCCCTAATTTTGCCGATAGCCACCCTTGCCTGAAATTACTTGAGACCAAAGCCCCCATTCACACCTTTCTGATACCAATGAGGTAAAAAGTTTTCTGGCAGCCAATCTCACCTATCACTCTACGTAAAACTGCTCTTATCCAAAATATTGATCAGTCATAATGGGAACTGCAGATGCTGGAGAATCCAAGATAACAAAGTGTGAAGCTGGATGAACACAGCAAGCCAAGCAGCATCTTAGGAGCACAAAAGCTGATGTTTCAGGCCTAGACCCTTCATCAGAGAGGGGAATGGGGAGAGGGTTCTGAAATAAATAGGGAGAGAGGGAGAGGCGGACTGAAGATGGATAGAGGAGAAGATAGGTGGAGAGGAGAGTATAGGTGGGGAGGTAGGGAGGGGATAGATCAGTCTGGGGAGGACGGGCTGGTCAAGGAGGCGGGATGAGGTTAGGAGGTAGGAAATGGAGGTGCAGCTTGAGGTGGGAGGAGGGGATAGCTGAGAGGAAGAAGAGGTTAGGGAGGCGGGGATGAGCTGAGCTGGTTTTGGAATGCAGTGGGGCGAGGAATCAAGCTGGGCTGGTTTTGGGATGCAGTAGGGGAAGGGGAGATTTTGAAGTTTGTGAAGTCCACATTGATATCATTGGGCTGCAGGGTTCCCAAGCGGAATATGAGTTGCTGTTCCTGCAACCTTCGGGTGGTATCATTGTGGCACTGCAGGAGGCCCAGGATGGACATGTCATCTCAGGAATGGGAGGGGGTGTTAATTTGGTTCGCGACTGGGAGGTTCAGTTGTTTATTGTGAACCAAGCGGAAGTGTTCTGCAAAGAGGTCCGCAAGCCTCCGCCTTTGTCTGTAGGAAGTGGGAGGAACCGAAAGAAAAGTTGTTGAGGGTGAGAACAAGCTCGGCTAGGCGGATGAGGGTGTCGGTGGAGGGGGACTGGTTGGGCCAGCGGGACAGGAAGAAGCGGAGGGCCTTGAGGCCATTTGCATGAGGAATGCAGATGTATAGGGACTGGACGCCCATGGTGAAAATTAGGTGTTGGGGACTAGGGAATTGGAAGTTCTGGAGGAGGTGGAGGGCGTGGGTGGTGTCACGGACGTAGGTGGGGAGTTCCTGGACCAAAGGGGGAGAAAATGGAGTCCAGAAAGGTGGAGATGAGTTTGGTGGGGCAGGAGCAGGCGGAGGCAATGGGTCGGCCAGGACATGCGGGTTTGTGGATTTTGGGAAGGAGATAGAAGCGGGCAGTATGGGGTTGGGGAACAATAAGGTTGGAGGCTGTGGGTGGGAGGTCACCTGAGGTGATGAGGTCATGGATGGTATTGGAGATGATGGTTTGGTGCTCGGGGTGGGGTCGTTATCAAGGGGGTGGTAGGAGGTGGTGTCGGAGAGTTGCGTTTGGCCTGGGCAATGTAGAGGTCAGTGCGTTATACTATAACTCCACCTCCGTTGTCTGCGGGTTTGATGGTGAGGTTGGGGTTGGAGTGGAGGGAGCAGAGGGCTGCCCGTTCTGCGGGCGAGAGGTTGGAGTGAGTGAGGGGTGGAGAGGTTGAGGTGGTTAATGTCTCGACGGCAGTCGGAAACGAAGAGGTCGAGGGAGGGTAGGAGACCTGGGGGTGGTGTCCAGGAGGAGGACTTGTGTTGGAGGCGGGAGAAGGGGTCGCCCCACCTACTAACCTCATCCCACCTCCTTGACCTGTCCGTCCTCCCCAAACCGACCTATCCCCTCCCTACCATACTCTGCTCTCCATCTATCTTCTCCTCTATCCATCTTCTGTCCACCTCCCCCCTCTCCCTATTTATTTCAGAACCTTCTCCACATCCCCCTCTCTGATAAAGGGTCTAGGCCCGAAACATCAGCTTTTGTGCTCCTAAGATGCTGCTTGGCCTGCTGTGTCCATCCAGCTTCACACTTTGTTATCTTATCCAAAATAGTTTCTGAAACGAGAGGCTAATCTCAATATCCACAACCTTGAAATCATCAGTGATTGTCATAGAAGCAAGTCTGGTTCACAAAGATTCTTTAGGCAAGGCAATCTTCTGTCCTAACTGAATCTGGCCTAACATGTGAATCCAGACCCACAGCAATGTGGCTGACTCTTAACTGCCCTCTGAAATGGCCTAAAGAGCAACTCCATTCAAGGACAATTAGAGAAATCCTGACCTTGCTAATGACACCAACATCGCATGGAGGACTAAAAATCAAACAGCACTCCTGTAAAACACAATTGGAAAGTTTCCTAATATTAAGAAGATTAAATAAATGCACATTTTTGTTATTTTACTACTATACCTCATTATTTTCCTGGGATATCCTAAAGTGTTTTTGCCATAAATGGAATAATACATTAATACAGCTTGACGGAAAAGGAAATTAGTTGACAAACAAGCATAACAAATGGAATATTTTTAAGCCACTCATAACTTGACAACAATACTGCAATACCATTCACAACTGATTGGAGATAGTCATGGAAACAGACTCTTCGGTCCAACCAGTCTATGCCAACTATAATCCCAAACTAAACTAGTCCCACCTGCTCGCATTTTGGACCATATCTTTCAAAACCTTTCCTAACCATGAACTTATCCAAATGTATTTTAAATGTAGTAACTCGACCCATATCCAACACTTTTGTTCTGGAAGTTTATTCCACACACGAACCACTCTCTAAGAAAGTTACCTATTGTGTCTTGCCTAAATTTTTCTCCTTTTACCTTAAAAATATGCTCCCTAGTGTTGAAATTCCCCAGCCTAGGGAAAAGGCATCTACCATTCACCTATCTATACCCCTCATGATTTTATAAACCTTTACAAGGTCACCCCTCAACCTCCTAGGCTCCAGTGAAAAAAAATTCCATCCTTTCCAGGCCACTTCTTCATCTCAAACCTGGCAACATTCTGGTAAATCTTTTCTGAACCCCGTGCAGCTTAATAATACCCTTACTATAACAGGGAGACCAGAGCTGGACACAGCGCTCCAGAAGAGGCCTCCCCAACATCTTGTACGACTTCAACAGGTTGTCCCTCCTGGGAGCTGACACACTCATGTTTAGCAGAGCGACACAGGTAAACTTTCAAAAGATGCACTAAAAAGAATTGGGTAGGAAGCTTGAACTGGCTTGTTTCGACTTGGGAGTGAAAGTTGTGAGGGGTGGGAGGTGAGGTTAATCAGAGGTCTAGCTTCTGATTATAGAATGGAAAATTCAGACGACAACAAATGATATTTTCATGTCAAAGTCCTCTGATGGCTAATTGGAACATAAGGAACTGGAACAGGATGGGGGCCCATAGTGCTTTGAGCCTGCTCTGCCACTGGGTAAGATTATGGCTGATCTCTGACATCAACCATCCTTTCCCATATATCCTGTGACTCCCAATGCCTCAAAAGCCTACTGATTAAGTATTCTTATCAAGTGAACATTGCTGGTCTTTGGGATAGAAAATTCCAGATATTCACACTTCCCGGAGCAAAGAGATTTCTTTTTATCTCACGCCTAAATGATCAATTCTTTAAACCTTGAGAATGTCAAATCAAATCTTAGGCCGGGGGATATAGCTTCTCAAACCTCTCAAGTTCTTTAAGAATTTTATAGATTTTAGATAGCTTATCTCTCATTATTTAAAATGCCAAAAATTGTAGGCTTAATATCTGCTCGCATAGCAGACACACTCATCCCAGGAATTAATCTAGTAAAGCTTTAAATTGGGTAGTGTTCATATAATAATGTCACACAAAACAATCCCAAAGCATTCAAGTACTCAACTGTGAAAATGCCGTATTAGTCCAATTTTAGCCTGTCAGTCCTCATTAATCACTCGGTATTTTGGAAAAATTGAACTTCAAGATAGCTTCAATAATGAATTCACAACAGAGCAAACTAAGGAGCACAAATTCCCAATTCATTGGCAAATTTTGAAACTGTTTTTATATTAATTCACTTTTTTAGCAGTTTGTTAAAATTACTTACCTCAAATTCATTTGGAGAAACCTTATTTACATATTTGGAAAAAAAGGTTTTTATCATTTTTTTCAGCATAGAAGGGTGTTACTCAGAAAAGGAAATAGAAAGGTGTCTTCAGCAATTGCCTGCCTTCTCACTCAGCCCTTTTGTCAGATGAATAATGGAGAAAGAGGGAGGAAAAAAATCAAAACCAGAAAAATTAAAAGTTCCCTTATTTGGTGTTTGCTGTCTAGGCTGTAGTTCCTTCGGGTCTGAGGCAGTTATAACAGGAAAGGGTGAATCAAAGCAAAAGGCAGGAAGATTGACAGCCACCTCTGTTATGCTCATAGGAGATAAAGAAAGTCAAATTGTAAGTGACCAATGTGTCAAGGCTATATCAGGTTAAAAAAAATCTTCCAAAAAACATCAGAGAAACGGTAAGACTACAACACACTCAGTTCCTGGGACCCGCGTGTAGAGGGCCTTGCTTACAATCAGTTGATGGCTGAACGGTTGGAGAATAGAACGTTGGCGTTTGAAATCAGAAGTTTGGTGTTTGAAATAAGTGTGTTCTAGGGATCATTCTACTGTTCTGAAGAGGACTGTATGAAAGAATGAGCACGGGCAACCCAGCTGCCACTGACCTGACTGACCAAAGGAAAGAAGATAAACAAACAACCCAGACAAAAAATAAAACAGTTATGGAGAAAATGGGAATCATGGAGAATAATGTCGATATCAAGGAGACCCTAACAGACGTCACAGTATTATGACACATAAGAGAATTATGAAGCAGCACAATTGTTCCAAAACCCCTTCTTTCAGAGATGGAAATCTGCCGTTCTTTCCTGGTGTGGCCTACCCTCGCTGACTCACATACCACTGAAATGTGTCAGGTTCTCAACTGCCCTCTGAAAAGGCCCAGAGAATCAGACAGCAACTATGTTTGGGCAACAAATTGCCAACACGTGATTATCCATATCCCACAAAAGATTTAAAAAAATTTAAAAGAATTGTCGGCCCTCTAAAAGTGCTACAGTGGCGTCCCTACCCATGGATCAGGCGGCCCTAGTTCAAGTCCTACCTGCTCCAGAGGTATGTAATAATACCTCAGAATAGGTTGATTAGAAAAACAGGCTAAATAAAATAAATTTAAAAGTAGTGCCAGTTCCTCTTGAGGGACAATTAGAAAACGGATGTCTGAGCAATTCATTCTGAAGAGGTGAATCAGTATTAACAGATTTTAAACCAGGATCGGATCTTACTGTTTTGAATTTAATTTGGAACAATTCATTGCTGTACTGTTTCTGAATGGTTCAGAAAACACAGTGTACAGACTGGCTCTTCATCACGGTGATAAAGGCAAGAGGTTTGCCATATAAATTAACATTCAGCGTTCAAAGCTGCCTCCTCAGTTTCCTCAGCTGCCTCCTGCAGTTTACTGGGTCCGAGCTGCGAGATATTTATTGGGGGAGTTTGTCGGTGCTGAATAGGGATCATGAGCGAGTAAGTGTGGCCTTGGAGGAGGTGGTTATCACTGCTTCTCATGACTCTTCGGATGAAGAAGCATGTGAGGATCACCAGCAGTGGGCGCTATGCTTCAAAACAGGGACAGCAGGGAAGTGGGGCTAAAAGAAGCTGAGATTGCACAGAAGAGGTCACCCACGAACAGTTCTAGCAGTCACAGCTCCACTTGCTTGATTGCTCAGGAACAATCCCTGCTTTGCAATGGTCACACCCGATAGCTTTGTCTGTGAATGGTTGTTCACTACAAATTTCGAGGGAGTTTTTGGAGAGAAAACACTCAACTGGGTGGGGTGGGGTGGGCGCTGTTACCAGCAAATATTAAGGACTGAAACACAACCCTTAATAGCAAAAGCACATTAAAAATATTCTCCTCCACTGTGAAATTGGAGTGGGATAGCAGTTCCTGAGGTTTTGCTCAGTAGCTTGTCCACCTTTTAAGGACTGATTATTGACCATTTAATGGCATCCAGTCCACTCCACTTCTGAAATATACTGGTGAGAGTGAGGGTGGGAAGGGCATTTTTAAAACAAATTTTCAATATGATGAGGCGTCCCTTTAAGAGAGAGTTGTTCAGCCCTGTTTCTCTTCAAGAGAGGTGTTGTCACCTGCTGCTGAGGCATCTGCTCCACAGAAAGCAAAGTAAATAGTTTTGAGTTTTCACAAAAAAAAATAGACAAAAGAAGCACGAGTTGCTGAAGTTGGAATTTTTGGGAGTTGAAGCTGCTAAATACAGTGCTCTCTCTCTCTCTCTCTCTGTGTCTGTTGCAGAGTTCTCCCTCTGTTGTGAGAGTGAGAAGACAGTACATGAGATGAAACTATTTTGCTAAATTCCCATGATAAGGGTATACTTAAGGGATGCTGCTAAATTAGAAGAGTTGGTGAGTACTGGTTAAATAATAATTCTTCTATTAAAGTTAAAATTATGCCAGTTCTTCTCCTTATTTGCATTTTAACAGTGGTGTGAGAGTAAAATGTGTTTTGCTTAAAGCCTAGTCATTTTGACCAATTAAATCTGGAATACCGTGCCTTACACACTTACCTCTTAAAAAAAACTACATAAGTTAGGGGCAGGGCCAGCTCTTTGATATGTGTTGAGGGTTTTGTCTGGTCCATAACACTAAAGAGACAGTTAGCAAGTAGTTATATTCCACTGGGGAACGTGTGTTACTTTTTGCATCCAGCTATCTGATAGTCAGTATAACTTTTAAAAAATATGCTCATGTAATCATTACTATATAGTGACCTAAGAGTTTAAACGTCTCAAACTCCATCTTACCTCTAACCAATTGAAGCATGGCACTGCACTGGAAGCATATTCCTCTGTTGTAAACTAATTGCTTATTAGTAGCCCAGGCACTTGTGTGTCTAGTGAATATAATTTTTGTACTTAAAAGATAAAGTCGCCATTGTCCTACTAGACCACAGGGCTGTTCTCTTGTGAAAGAGAGAGATGACTGGTGGTGGTTTAAACTGGAGAGTCACCATGCCTCAGATGAGGGGAAGAGGTTGAGAAGGAGGGTCCTTTGTGGTAATCTGGCTGGAACTGAACCTTTGCTGTAGGCGTCACTCAAGCCAACTGAGCTAAGCAGCTCCCTGCTTATACATAATAGTTAGCTGTAATAATTTTCTGTTGAATTCAATACCTTGACATCCACATGCAGTTCCTTATATTACAGGAAATAAGATAAACATTCTCGCACCAGGTAAAATACCCTGTTACAGGCAAACTCACCGCTACCTTCCCTATATACCCCCACCAATACCCCCGTCCCATCAACATTTTCCCTTCCTGCCTGGCTTCAAATCTGAATACCACACATTTCAGCCTTTCCCAAGGGTGAGCAATTACCCCACCAGAAGCCAGGGACTTACCCCTGGATCCACTGCCCACGTGTGATCTCAGCAGGGCTCCTTGCAGTCCTGGGTGCTCAGACGACTGGTGATCAGATTGTTGGGAACTCTCGCTGGCCAGTGAGAAAAGATTTAAAAATTCACTGTAATTATGATATGGGCTAACCTTATCCTGGTTTCAGCCATTGCAGACTGCAGTCCAGTTGAGTCTCACTTGATAGATGTTCCAGTGTCTTGCTGCCATGCTATATTTAGCCAGTTGGTGGCAGCCTACACCTACAAATTCAAGGGAATTATGAAAACAGAAAATGCTGGATAAATGTAATAGGTTTGGCTGTATTTTTGGACAAAAAGATGAGTTAAGGTTTTTGAGCTATAACTGTTAGTTTCCTCTGTTATTATTTTATTGCATCTGCCAAGTTTATTTTTGCACTCTACAGGAACTGTCAGGAACCATTCAGGTTCAAATAAGCAAAAGACAGAGGGAATGTGGCAAACGGGACTGCAAAGATTAGAATGCACTTGAACATATGTATTCCACACTTGTTTATGTTCCAATCTCTCCACTTTCACAAGGGTGTTCTAGTTATTTGCCTATATTTATATTATTTCATAGGATCATGGAATTTTTACAGCATAGAAAGAGAACCTTTGGCCCATCAAACATTCATTTATTCTAATCTCATTTTCCAGCACTTGGCCCCATAGCCATCTGTGTAAAAATAACAATATTCGACAGGCCTAGTGATGAAAATAAACATATTTAGTCAGGAGTCTATTTAAAGTGCACAGGCCATCCACTAATGTTGGGAGGTTGAGCGTGTTGAATTTGTCTTGCTTGGTCACTTTTTTAGATCATTGAATGCCTACAGTGTGGAAAGAGGCCATTCAGCCCATCAAGTCTGCACCGACCTTCCCAGAGCTAGCCCCTTCACCCATTCTCTGTAATCATGCATTTCCCATGGCTAATCCACCTAACCTCCACATCTTTGGACTGTAGGAGGAAACCAGGAGTACCCAGTGGAAACCCATGCAAACAGGGGGAGAACACGCAAACTCCCCCACACAGTCGCCCAAATCAAAACAGACCCAGTTCCTGACACTGTATGCTACCTTCAGGAGCCTTATTGCAAGCCAGGGTCTCTCATTGCATCTACCCCTATCAGTATATTCCCGTTTATTGTGTCTTCCCTCTTGTTGTTTGACCTCCCTAAATGCACACTTATCAGAGTTGAAATCCATCTGTCAGTTTCGAGCCTACTCCAATATTGTTTTGGAGATTACAGCTTTCCTCATCCAGTTTCCACCATCCACTACATAGTCACACTATCCACATATGTTTAGTTATTTAAATAAAACCTCCACATCTCCTTCCTCTGGAAGTCTTCCGTAAATTTATGGAGTTTCTGACTGGTTTAGAGTCAGATCTTTCCTCATAGAAATTTCTATTAGTCATGATCAAGTCTTCGTTTGTTCCAGCCTTTAAATTAGTATTAATTTTCTGAATCCATTTCTCCCTTCCACCTCTCATCTTTTTCTCTTTGCAAATACAGTTCCAGCTTCTTAAAGGTGCTCTCCATTCCTCCTTCTCTCCTACTTTGCTTGCCTCAAATTCTGATGCTACACTTTCCAGTATAATCTGTGCCGTGTAACCCTGTCTTCTTCAAATTCTATACACGCATCTACCCTTGCATGCCAATCTTCAAGATTCTAGCCACTAGTTTCAAATTTCAAGTCTCCTAGTTTGTGGTTTAATGTCTAATTTCAAATGCTTCACCACAAAAAGCTGTTGTGGATTGGTAAAGCCCTTTAAAACTCATAATCCAAGGGCTCTTGGGGGTACCGTGGCAGCGTCCCTACCCCCGTACCAGGAAACCTGAGTTCTAGACTCAATTGCTCCAGAGGTGTGTAAATAACATCTCTGAACAGGTTGATTAGGAAAATAGGTTAAATAAAAAATAACTCATAATCCATCCCAGCCTCCACACAAGCCCACTTGCAAATTTGACATTTACAATTAACATTTTCGAAAATAAAAAAAATCTGACAGCCATAAACCCAAAAATGTGACTTTTCTTTAAGCAAATCATTGTCTTTATGGATAACAAAATGTGAAGCTGGTTGAACACAGCAGGCCAAGCAACATCTCAGGAGCACAAAAGCTGACATTTCAGGCCGAGACCCTTCCTCAGAGAGGGGGATGGGGAGAGGGTTCTGAAATAAATAGGGAGAGAGGGGGAGGCAGACCGAATATGGATAGAGGAGAAGATAGGTGGAGAGGACAGTATAGGTGGGGAGATGGGGAGGGGATAGGTCAGTTTGGGGAGGACGGCAGGTCAAGGAGGTGGGATGAGGTTAGTAGGTGGGAAATAGAGGTGCGGCTTGAGGTGGGAGGAGGGGATAGGTCAGAAGAAGAACCGGTTAGGGAGGCAGGGATGAGCTGGGCAGGTTATGGGATGCAGTGGGGGGAGGGGACGAGCTAGGCTGGTTTTGGGATGCAGTGGGGGAGGGGGAGATTTTGAAGCTTGTGAAGTCCACATTGATACCATTGGGCTGCAGGGTTCCCAAGCGGAATATGAGTTGCTGTTCCTGCAACCTTCGGGTGGCATCATTGTGGCACTGCAGGAGGCCCATGATGGACATGTCGTCTAAGGAATGGGAGGGGGAGTTAAAATGGTTTGCAACTGGGAGGTGCAGTTGTTTATTGCAAACCAAGTGGAGGTGTTCTGAAAAGCAGTCCCCAAGCCTCCGCTTGGTTTCCCCAATGTGGAGGAAGCCACACTGGGTACAGTGGATACAGTATACTACATTGGCAGATGTGCAGGTGAACATCTGCTTAATATGGAAAGTCATCTTGGGGCCTGGGTTGGGGGTGACGGAGGAGGTGTGGGGGCAAGTGCAGCACTTCCTGCGGTTGCAGGGAAAATGCCGGGTGTGGTGGGGTTAGAGGGGAGTGTGGAGCGGACAAGGGAGTCACAGAGAGAGTGATCTCTCTGGAAGGCAGGCAAGGGTCGGTGGGGGGGGGGGAGCGGAGTTGCGGTCCTTGAAGAACACAGCCATCTGAGATGTGCGGGAGTGGAATGCCTCATCCTGGGACCAGATGCGGCAGAGGTGAAGGAATTAGGAATAGGGGGTGGAATTTTTGCAGGGCAGTGGGTGGGAGGAGGTATATTGTAGGTAGCTGTGGGGGTCGGTGGGCTTGAAATGGACATCAGTTTCTAGCTGGTTGCCTGAGATGGAGACAGAGAGGTCCAGGAAGGTGAGGGATGTATTGGAGTTGGCCCAGGTGAACTTGAGGTGTGGGTGGAAGGTGTTGGTGAAGTGGATGAACTGTTCGAGCTCCTCTTGGGAGCAAGAGGCGGTGCTGACACAGTCATCAATGTAACGGAGGAAGAGGTGGGGTTTGGGCCAGTGTAGATGCGGAAGAGGGACTGTTCCACATAACCTACAAAGAGGCAGGCATAGCTTTGCGCCCATATGGGTACCCATGGCCACCCCCTTTGTCTGTAGGAAGTGGGAGGAATCAAAGGAGAAGTTGTTGAGGGTGAGGACGAGCTCGACTAGGCGGATGAGGGTCGGTGGAGGGAGACTGGTAGGGCCTGCAGGACAGGAAGAAGCGGAGGGCCTTAAGGCCATCTGCATGAGGAATGCAGGTGTATAGGGACTGGACATCCATGGTGAAAAAGAGGTGTTGGGGGCCAGGGAATTGGAAGTTCTTTTTGGATCTAATTTGTCTTTATGGATCTAATCATTAACTGTGTTTAATTGTCTCTACTAATAAGTGATTTTTTTAAAAAAACATCAAAAAGTGTTCTTCCAGTACACTGTGACTAAACAAGTCCAGGCAGTTCCACAGTCTTTCAAATGAGTCAGTTTTTATACATTGTTTTTGACATAAGTCGTTAGAAAAAAAAATTAACAGAAGCACCTTAAGAGTAGCTGCTTCGGATAAAGGAGAATTATCAAAAAAAGATCATCCATATTCAGCCTGGAGCCAGGTCACTAGTCTGTTTTGGGACCACTGCTGTTTGTCATTTTTATAAATGACTTGGATGCAGGCATAGGTGGATAGGTTAGTAAGTTTGCAGATGACACTAAAGTCAGTGGAGTGGTGGACAGTGTGGAAGAATGTTGCAGGGAGACTTGGATAAACTGCAGAATTGGGCCGAAAGGTGGCAAATGGAGTTTAATACAGATAAATGTGAGGTGATTCACTTTGCGAGGAATAATAGAAAGGCAGAATACCGCGTCAATGGGAAGATTCTTGGTAGTGTGGATGTGCAGAGGGATCTTGGTGTCCATGTACATAGATCCCTGAAAGTTGCCACCCAGATTGATAGTGCTGTTAAGAAGGCTTACGGTGTGTTAGGTGTTATTGGTAGAGGGCTTGCGTTCCGGAGCCGTGATGTCAATCTGCAACTGTACAAAATGCTAGTACGGCCTCATTTGGAATATTGTGTGCAGTTCTGGTCGCCCCATTACAGGAAGGATGTGGAAGCATTGGAAAAGGTGCAGAGGAGATTTACCAGGATGTTGCCTGGTTTGGAGCACAGGCCCTATGAAGAAAGGCTGAGGGACTTGGGTCTGTTCTCATTGGAGAGAAGGAGGCTAAGAGGGGATTTAATAGAAACTTACAAGATGATCAGAGGATTAGATAGGGTGGACAGTGAGAGTCTTTTTCTGAGGATGATGACTTCAGCTTGTACACGGGGGCATAGCTACAAATTGAGGGGTGATAGATTTAAGACAGATGTCAGAGGCAGGTTCTTTACTCAGAGAGTGGTAAGGGCGTGGAACACCCTGCCTGCCAATGTAGTTAACTCAGCCACATTAGGGGCATTTAAACAGTCCTTGGATAAGCATATGGATAATGATGGGATAATGTAGGGGGAGGGGCTTAGATTAGTTCACAGGTCGGCGCAACATCGAGGGCCGAAGGGCCTGTTCTGCGCTGTATTGTTCTATGTTCTATGTTCTATAATATTTTGCTAAATAGCGCAGAAGGCCTTGGCCAGCATTTTTCTTTCTTCTATGATCTCATGGAGTACAGACAGCTCTGAAAATGCCAATATTTATTGCCTACTGTTAATTACCCTTGGCTGAGTAACTTGCTAGACTAATGCAAATTAACAGTCAACTACATTCAGAGTCACATGTTTGCCAGACAAAGTAAAGAAGGCATGTTTCTTTCTGAAAAGGGCATGAGTGAACCAGATGGGACTTGTAGCAACTGATGATCACTTCATGGTCACCAATACTGACACTGGCTTTCAATTCCAAATCATTTCTAAAATCTGAAGATAAATTCCATCGTGTCCTCTGGATTACTAGTCCAGTGACATTACAAATGCACTACACTCTCCAGCACCTCCTCTGCTGAAATGCTGATTCCTGCTCCGAATTTGCAAGTTCTTAGTTGGTAGCAACTATAATTTGGATTTATCAGGAATAAACTTGAGGATTGCCTGTGCAGTACCCCAACAGACAGCATTCATTTCAAGCTGGTGAGGAGCCTCTCTGAGCAGAATCCAAAAAAGACTCCCCAAGTGGCCTGCAAATCACAGCGCTATATTTCTAAACACAATTGAGTGCGGTTTTTTAGTGAAAGTCCAGCAATTGGGACGTGGTCTGTGGAATGCCTCCAGTATCTGTAGTTGCATCACCAATGTTTACAATTTATACTGGATTTTGGATGTACAAATTTACTTCAGGGCTCCATGAGCAAGTGGTTGGTGAGGTGCAACATATAATAATAAGAAATTCACGTCATTAATGTGTACCAACATTGTATTAAAACAAACAAAACATGGATACTGAGGCTTTCTAGGGCTAAGACAGCAAGACTGCAGTACACTTTCTCAGGCAGATGGCAGTTTAATGTGAAGTCCAAGCTGTGCTGGGCAAATGGATGCAGTATGCAAGTCAGGCTTCCAATTGAGATGACCCATTGGAGGCTACTGTGACTGATGTGGTCAGACCTCATTCATTCTGGCTGAACCTGTTGCCAACATTTTCTGATAGTCTTGCTTCTGGGCAGCACCCTGGGAGTTAGGGAGAACTACCTGGGTGGTCTTAGGTCTTGAAAAGGGTGGATAGAAGCATTGGGAGTCAAATTGGACCATGAAAACAAACAAACACTGCCACATTCACAGCAGCAAGGAGATGAAACAATGAAAGCCTCTATTGCTCCAGACCTGTGAGAGATTAGATGATTCAAATGTAGGCCAGATTTACCACCCGCTTTAGGGACCTAGTTGAGGAGGCCCTTCAGCTCCTCAAACCCATTCCAGACTTAATTTGACTGGGGCTGATTTGTATCTCAAATCTATTGATTTGCCTTTGGTACATAAACTTGATACGATTACCCAACAAGGACTGATTGATCTCAATCTTGGGAGTTTCAATTGTTTCCCCAGCCTTCTTAAATATTTGGGGGGAAATGTGTTCATGGTATACTTTTGAAATGCAAAGCAGTAGGCCTTTCTCCAGATCAGTCTCACAAAAGTTTGTGCTCTTCAGAAGGTGATGGTTTCTCAGAATGAGGAGAGCTATTCAACCTGTCTGTTCCCATATCAATCACTGACAAATGAAATGGAAATCAAATGTTCCTCATCTTTCCCTTGAACTCTACATCAACTTTATTCCCTTCAATCCAACTGAACAGCATTAAAATTGTACTCTCCACTGTATCAATGTATTCTCCCAGTGGAGAATTAGAGGCATTTTTAATGTCTCTATCTGGCAGAAAATGCAACTCCATTGTGATTTAGAGATAATAGGAACTGCGGATGCTGGACAATCCGCGATGACAACCTTTAGAACTGGATGAACACAGCAGGCAAAGCAGCATCTTCGGAGCACAAAAGCTGACGTTTCGGGCCTAGACCCTTCATCAGAAAAGGGGATAGGGAGAGGGTTCTGAAATAAATAGGGAGAGAGGGGTAGGCGGACCGAAGACGAATAGAGGAGAAGATAGGTGGAGAGGAGAGTATAGGTGGGGAGGTAGGGGAGGGATAGGTAAGTCGGGGGAGGATGGACAGGTCAAGCGGGCGGGATGAGGTTAGTAGGTAGGAAATGGAGGTGCGGCTTGAGGTAGGAGGAGGGGATAGGTGAGAGGAAGAACAGGTTAGGGAGGTGGGGATGAGCTGGGCTTGTTTTGGGATGCAGTGGGGGGAGGGGAGATTTTGAAGCTTGTGAAATCCACATTGATACCATTGGGCTGCAGGGTTCCCAAGCGGAATATGAGTTGCAGTTCCTGCAACCTTTGGGTGGCATCATTGTGGCACTGCAGAAGGCCCATGATGGACATATCATCTAAGGAATGGGAGGGGGAGTTGAAGTGGTTCGTGACTGGGAGTTGCAGTTGTCTACTGTGAACCGAGCATAGGTGTTCTGCAAAGCAGTCCCCAAGCCTCCGCTTGGTTTCCCCAATGTAGAGGAAGCCACAACGGGTACAGCAGATGCAGTGTACCACATTGGCAGATAAACAGGTGAACATCTGCTTGATGTGGAAAGTCATCTTGGGACCTGGGATGGGGGTAAGGGAGGTGGTGTGGGGGCAAGTGTAGCACTTCTTGCGGTTGCCGGGTGTGGTGGGGTTGGAGGGGAGTGTGGAGCAGACAAGGGTAGGGATGGAAAAATGTCTTTGGTGGTGGGGTCGGATTGTAGATAGCAGAAGTGTCAGTGAATGATGTGTAGCATCTGGAGGTTGGTGGAGTGGTATGTGAGGATGAGAGGGATTCTCTTTTGGTGGTTATTGTGGGGACGGGGCGTGAGGGATGAGTTGAGGAAATGTGGGAGACACGGTCGAGGTTGTTCTCGGCCACGGAGAAGGGGTGGGGGGGCGGTGCAGTGGGGATGTTGCTGTCCTTGAAGAACGAGGACATCTGGGATGTACGGGAGCGGTATGCCTCATCCTGGGAGCAGATACGGTGGAAGTGAAAGAATTGGGAATAGGTGATGGAATTTTTGCAGGAAGCTGGGTGGAAGGAGGTGTATTCGAGGTAGCTGTGGGAGTCGGTGGGCTTGAGGTAGTTGCCTGAGATGGAGACAGAGAGGTCCAGGAAGGTGAGGGATGGGCTAGAGATGGTCCACGTGAACTTGAGGTTGGGGTGGAAGGTGTCGGTGAAGTGGATGAACTGTTCAAGCCCCGATATGGTCAGTCAATGTGATGGAGGAAGAGGTGGTGTTTAGGGCCAGTGTAGGTACGGAAGAGGGACTGTTCCCCCACAACTCCAGAAATGTCTGGTTTCTTCATTTAGTTTAGGCATGGCTTATAGGAAGAATATTAACTCTGTGATTGAGAGAACTCCACGTTGTTATTCAAATTGAGGAGCAGGATTATTTTTAAGTTGCAAACAAAAACTGAAATTGTTGGAAAAACTCAGCAGGTTTGGTAGCATCTTTGGAGAGAAAGCAGAGTTAACGTTTTCGGTCAAGTGACCCTTCTTCACAAGAGACTACTGGAGATCTCTCCCGATAGCTTCTCACCTCAGAATGACATTGTACGGCTCATTTCTACCTTTTTTCTGCAAAATCCACAAACAGAGCTGATTGGGCAGTCCCAAAGGTCGGAGAACTGCAGATATTAGAGTCAGAGATAACTCCGTGTGGAACTGGAGGAACACAGCAGGCCAGGTAGCATCAGAGGAGCAGGAAAGTTGAAAAAAATGCCCACTTTCCTGCTCTTCTGATGCTACCTGGCCTGCTGTGTTCCTCCAGATACAAGCCCATTATTTCTGCCTGTTCCTGCACCACAGACCTTATTTCGTAGAAACCTAGGAATAAGAAGAGGCCATTAATCTCCTTGTGTCTGCTCTTCCATTCAATAAGATTGTGGCTGATCTATGACCTAACTCCAGAGCCTGCCTTGGCCCCGTATCCCTTGACACCCTCATATAATAAAAAAAAGTCTCTCAGATTTTAATTTCACAATTGAATTAGTATTGAGCATCATTTGAGGAAGAGAGTTCCAAACTTCCACTGTTCTTTGCATGTGGAAATGCTTTCTAAAAACTCTCCTGGTTTGCCTGGCCCCAATTCTTAGGCTATGCCTCCTGGCCTAGAATCTTTAACTAGTGGAAATAGTGTATCTTTGTCTACCCTGACTTTCCATTTTAATAGCCTGCAAACCTCAATTAGATCACCACTTGATCTTCTAAATGCTGGAGAATAAAGGCCTAATTGTCTAACCTCGCCACATAACTTAACCCCTGAAGGTGAGGTATCAGTCTCATCAACCTACAGTGAACTCTCTCCAGAGCCAAAATGTCCTTCCCAATGTGTGGTGCCCAAATCTGCTCATAGTACTCCAAGTGGTGTCTGACTGGGGTTTTGTATAATTACAATACAATGTCTGCATCCTTATATTCTAGTCCTTCAGATATGAAGGCCTGCATTCTATTAGCCTTCTTGACTATTTTCTGTATCTATTCGTGGCATTTTATAGAGCGATGCATCTGATCCACCAAATTTTGTTTTTCACTGCTTTTAACTTTGTGCCTTCCAAAAAAAAACCCGATCCAAAACGGATAACATTGCACTTGTTTATATGAAAATCCATCTGCTGCAGCTTTGCCCATTCATCTATTCTATCAACGTCCTGTCTAATTTTATGTTGTTATCAACACAGACTACAATGCTGCCCAATTTTGTGTCTTCAGCAAATTTGGATATTTGACTTTTATACCATTATCGAAGTGTTTCATGAATAGTGAGAATAATTAAAGCCCTAACACAGATCCCTGTGGGACACCACTAATCACATTCTGCCAATCTGAATACTTTAGTCACTATTCCAACTCTGTTTCCTGCACTCAAACAATTTCCAATCCATGTCAGTAATTTGGCCTCGATTCTATGGACTTCTACCTTAGCTAACAGATTCTTGTGTGCAACTTTATGGAAAGCCTTTTGGAAGCTCGTAAAACAGCATCCATGAACTTGCCTTTGTCACCTCTTCAAAAAACTCTGAGGTTTCTCAGCATGGCCGACCTAAGATGAACCCAGATTGACTCTCCTATATTTACTGAAACTTCAAGGTTATCAATTACCCAACCCTTCATTACAGTTTCCAATAATTCCCCCACCATGCATATTAGGTTAATTGAACTGTAAACGCCAGATTTCCCACTTAAACAGCAGTGACATGAGCAACTTTCCAATCCATACATACAACTCATGAATCCTGGGAACTCTGAAAAATTACAATTAGGGCAGCGACAATGTGCTCTCCTCCATCCTTTAAATCCCATGGATGGAAGCCATGAGATCCTGGAGATTTGTCACTCTTCACTTCTACTAATTTCCCCAATATCGATCATTTACTTCAGCTAATTTTATTTAGGCCATGGCCCTGATCGTCTGTTAAATTCATTGGGATTGCTGGCTGACTGACCCTGACTTGTTTTTTTTTCCCTTGTCCAGCCCATCCTCACTTACATTCACCATTCTTCTGAAGTTTTACACCAATTTCATAACGAGTTTGTGGGCTCCGGCGGCCTCCTCTTTTCTATGGATGTGCAGTCCCTTTACTTTGGAGTGGTGTCAGGGCCCTCTGCTTGTGCCTGGAAAAAAGGCCTGATCCGTCCCCCATCTGCCACCACCCTCATCCACCTGGCCAAGTTTATCCTCACTTTGAACAACTTCTCCATTAACTCATCTCACTTTCTCTTTGTGGGGTACTTAGAACATTCCTTGTTCCAGCCCTACACCTGCCCCAACCCACACTCTTTCTCTAGTACACTGATGACATCTTCAGCACGACTTCCGTTTCTCTTCCAGAATTGGAAAAGTTTAACTATTTTACTCCCAATTTCAACCTCTCTGTCATCTTCATTTCGTCTGTCACTGACTCCTCCTGTCCCTTTCTCGGTGTTTGTTTCCATTTCTGGGGGTACGCTAGCTACTAATATCCAGTATAAACCCACTTACTCCCACAGTTACCTCGTCTATTCATCGTCACACTCTACTTCCTGTAAAGGCTCAATTCCATTCTCATAGTTTCTCCCTGTCGCATCTTTTCTGATGCTAACTTTGACAAGGGAGCCTCTGAAATGGCCACTTTCTTCTTCAACTCAAGATTCCCCAGCACTGTTGTTGACAAGCCCCTCAGCCATGACTGAACCATCGCCTGCACTTCCACCCTCACCCACTGTCTTCCCTCCTGCTACAGCAATAGGGACCCCTTGTCCTCACCTACCATCCCACCAGCATCCACATCCAGAGGATCTTGAGCCACTATTTTGACCACCTCCAGCAGGATGTCAGCTCCAGACACATTGTCCCCCCCTCCCCTTGACAGCCTTCCAGAGGAACTATTCCTTCTGGGATACTTTGGACAACTCCTCCTCCATTCCCACAGCCTCACGGCACCTTCTGCTGCAACCACAGAAGGTGTAACATACCTACCTGTTTACTTCCTCCCTCCTCAGCATGCAAGTCCCCAGACATTCCTTTGAGGTGAAGCAGTGTTTTACTTTCACTCCATACAATTTAGTCTACTGTATTCATAGCTCTCAATATGGCCTCCTCTGGGCAAATGAAATGCAGGCTGGGTCTCTGCTCTGCAGAACACTTACATTCTATCCGTAAAAATGAACCAAAGCGTCCAGTTGCCTTTCACGTCCGTGTTCCCTGGTCAACATCTCTGTCTCAGGTTTGCTGCAGTACTCCAGCAACCGTCAACACAAGCTGGGAGAACAGCACATCATTCTCCCCTTGCAGCCTCTAGCACTCAACATCGAGTTCAATAACCTCACAGCCTGATTCCATCCGATGCATATTTTTTATGCACTCCCACAGCCTGGTCCTGTCATTCCATGTATTGCTTTCAGCACAGTCACCCATTGTCTCCGACTCTCATTATCACTTATTCAGCTTCTCTTCTGTTCTGGCCTACTATCGATGATCCCCTTCTCTGTCTACCCCTTTCATATCTCCCTCTCTCTCAGCTCCATCTCCATCTATCGGCTCACCTCTCCCTCCCACCAATCCTCACTGAAGCTAGAGCTTAAGGTTTTTCTTCTTACAGACAAAAGGTGCGCTTCTTTCTAGCCAAAAGCTTGGAGATGGAGACAGAGGGTTTAAGGCAGACTGACAGCTCAGCCTGATGCGCTGCATTCCCGCTGGGGGTCACATAGCAACTGACTTCATAGAACATTGAACTGTACAGCACAGAAACGGGCCCTTCGGCCCACAATGCTGTGCCGAACATGACACCAAATTAAATACCACCTTTTCCTAGCTTCCACATAAATACCACCTTTTCCTAGCTTCTGATGAACAGTCACTGGATTAGAAATGTTAACTCTGCTTTCTTCCCATAAACCTGCTGAGTTTCCGCGGTAATTTGTGCTTTTATTTAAGATTGCCAGCATCCACAGTTTTTTTTAAATTTTGTTCTGTGCCCATGGATGTAAGCTTCACTTGTCCAATTTCTAACCAATTAGGAGCACCTTCACATCAATATTTGTCATCGTTCTACTGTTAGATCTAAAAGGCTTTATTGTAGTTCCTGTTTGCATTTGCAAACAATTCTAGCCACGGATTTTTTTTTAGAATTGGCTGCCAATCAATTTCTTCCTTTCTGTTTCAGGCTTTTTGTTAACTTTTGCATGCTGGTCAATATTTTTGTAATTTCGATACACTTTATTGCTTGTTTTAATAGATCATGTATAGACATGAGTTCCCAATTCTACCTGGGCAATGGGGGAAATGGGGTTAATTTACATAAGAATTTATTCTCCCCTCTTAGGATAGATATAGCAACGCACTGTTTGGTCTACTTTATTTTCACTTTTGATTCCGCTCCATTCCCATTGCTGTGGTATACCAACCGTGCTCCCTAAACCCTGGTTTTCAATCCAAATTTTTGAAGCAACAAAATCTCAGCTGAAATTGAAGATAGAGTTCACGAACAAAACAGTTGAAATGTAGTGGAATTGCTCCATTACTGCATTCACATATTTACACACAGACACACGCACAGTCGCTATGAGTTAGAACTTCCCTGGAGCTCCATGTCCAATATTTGTCTCCTCACTGAAGCTAGAGCTCATGGTTTTCCTTCTTACAGATAAAAGGTGCGCTTCTTTCTAGCCAAAAGCTTGGAGGTGGAGACAGAGGGTTTAAGGCAGACTGACGGCTCAGCCTGATGCCCTGCATTCCCACTGGGGGTCACATAGCAATTGACTGCATAGAACATTGAACTGTACAGCACAGAAACGGGCCCTTCGGCCCACAATGCTGTGCCGAACGTGACACCAAATTAAACTAATCTCTTCTGCCTGCCCTTGGTTCATTTCCCTCCAGTCCTTGCATATTCATGTGCTTATCCAAAAGTCCCTTAAAACAAGCCTAACGTATGTGCCTCCACTACCACCCCTGTCAACATGTCCCAGGGTCCTAAGACTCTCTGTGTAAAAAAAAACTTGCCCCAAACGTCTCCTTTGAACTTTCCCCCTTTCACCTTAAACGCAAGCCCCCAGAATTCATTCCCAGAATTGAATTTTTAAACAATTCAACAAACTCCAATTTCAGTAATGTGACAAGGGCAGTTCAAGTGTTGGTGGCCTGACTTCGAGGGCTACTTGGAAGGTCATTCAGCTTCCAGTTTACTTTTCCCATTCAAGTTTGCATCGTGAGATGATGTGTTATCCTGAAGAACATCACCACCAACTTGAACATAATGCGTTTTGATGCTTTCCTTTGTCCAGAACTAGAGGTGGATGGCACAATTCCAATGCTTTTGCGTCAGCTTCGGCTTCAGCATTTATATGATGCAAGGGGCTCAGAACTTTTGATAAAGACAATTACATGATCAGTCTTGGCCAGTTTGAGTCCAGCGAGTGATAATGGGAACTGTAGATGCTGGAGAATCAAAGATAACAAAGTGTGAAGCTGGATGAACACAACAGGCCAAGCAGCATCTCAGGAGCACAAAAGCTGACGTTTCGGGCCTAGACCCTTCATCAGAGAGGGGGATGGGGTGAGTGTTCTGGAAAAAATGGGGAGAAAGCGGGAGGCAGACCGAAGATGGAGAGAAAAGAAGATAGGTGGAGAGGAGAGTATAGGTGGGGAGGTAAGAAGGGGATAGGTCAGTCCAGGGAAGACAGACAGGTCATGAGGGATGAGGTTAGTAGGTAGGAAATGGAGGTGCAGCTGGGGTGGGAGGAAGGGATGGGTGAGAGGAAGAACAGGTTAGGGAGGCAGAGACAGGCTGGGCTGGTTTTGGGATGCAGTGGGGGGAGGGGAAGAGCTGGGCTGGTTGTGGGATGCGTTGGGGGAAGGGCGATTTTGAAGCTGAAGTCCACATTGATACCATTGGGCTGCAGGGTTCCCAAGCGGAATATGAGTTGCTGTTCCTGCAACCTTTGGGTGGCAGCATTGTGGCACTGCAGGAGGCCCATGATGGACATGTCATCTAAAGAATGGGAGGGGGAGTTGAAATGGTTCGCGACTGGGAGGTGCAGTTGTTTATTGAGAACCGAGCGGAGGTGTTCTGCAAAGCAGTCCCCAATCCTCAATGTAGAGGCAGCCACACCGGGTACAATGGATACAGTATACCACATTGGCAGAGGTGCAGGTGAACCTCCACTTAATATGGAAAGTCATCCTGGGGCCTGGGATAGGGGTGAGGGAGGAGGCGTGGGGGCAAGTGTAGCATTTCCTGCAGTTGCAGGGGAAGGTGCCGGGTGTGGTGGGGTTGGAGGGCAGAGTGGAGCGAACAAGGGAGTCAGGGGAGAGTGGTCTCTCCGGAAAGCAGGCAAGGGTGGGGATGGAAAAATGTCTTGGGTAGTGGGGTCGGATTGTAGATGGCGGAAGTGTCGGAGGATGATGCGTTGTATCCGGATGTTGGTGGTGTGGTGTGTGAGAACAAGGGGGATCCTCTTGAGGCGGTTGTGGCGGGGGCGGGGTGTGAGGGATGTGTTGCGGGGAATGCGGGAGACGGGGTCAAGGGCGTTCTCAATCACTGTGGGGGAAAGTTGCGGTCCCAGAAAAACGTGGACATCTGGGATGTGCGGGAGTCGAATGCCTCAGTGGGAGCAGATGCGGCGGAGGCGGAGGAATTGGGAATAGGGGATGGAATTTTTGCAGGAGGGTGGGTGGGAGGAGGTGTATTCTAGGTAGCTGTGGGAGTCGGTGGGCTTGAAATGGACATTAGTTACAAGCTGGTTGCCTGAGATGGAGACTGCGGTGTCCAGGAAGGTGAGGGATGTGCTGGAGATGGCCCAGGTGAACTGAAGGTTGGGGTGGAAGGTGTTGGTGAAGTGGATGAACTGTTCGAGCTCCTCTGGGGACCAAGAGGCAGCGCCAATACAGTCATCAATGTAACGGAGGAAGAGGTGGGGTTTGGGGCCTGTGTAGGTGCGGAAGAGGGACTGTTCCACGTAACCTACAAAGAGGCAGGCAGAGAGCTGGGGCGCATGCGGTAGCCCATGGCCACCCCCTTTGTCTGTAGGAAGTGGGAGGAATCGAAAGAGAAGTTGTTGTGGGTGAGGACGAGTTCGGCTAGGCGGATGAGGGTGTCGGTGGAGGGGGACTGGTCGGGCCTGCGGGACTGGAAGAAGCGGAGGGCCTTGAGGCCATCTGCATGCGGAATACAGGTGTAGGGACTGGACGTCCATGGTGAAAATGAGGTGTTGGGGGCCAGGGAGTTGGAAGTTCTGGAGGAGGTGGAGGGTGTGGGTGGTGTCACGGACGTAGGTAGGGAGTTCCTGGACCAAAGGGGAGAAAATGGTGTCCAGATAGGTGGAGATGAGTTCGCTGGGGCAGGAATAGGCTGAGACAATGGGTCGACCAGGGCAGGCAGGTTTGTGGATTTTGGGAAGGAATCCTAACCCTAACCCTTCCCCCACCGCATCCCACAACCAGCCCAGTTCGTCCCCGCCCCTCCCCCACTGCATCCCAAAACCAGCCCAGTCTGTTTCTGCCTCCCTAACCTGTTCTTCCTCTCACCCATCCCTTCCTCCCACCCCAAGCCGCACCTCCATTTCCTACCTACTAACCTCATCCCACCTCCCTGACCTGTCCATCTTCCCTGGACTGACCTATCCCCTCCCTACCTCCCCACCTATACTCTCCTCTCCACCTATCTTCTTTTCTCTCCATCTTCGGTCCGCCTCCCCCTCTCTCCCTATTTATTCCAGACCCTCACCCCATCCCCCTCTCTGATGAAGGGTCGAGGCCCGAAACATCAGCTTTTGTGCTCCTGAGATGCTGCTTGGCCTGCTGTGTTCATCCAGCTTCACACTTTATTATCTTGAGTCCAGCGAGGTTGTCCATTTTGAAAGTAACAGAATTTAAACACAACGATGGAGAAGAAAACACAAATTCCTTTGGGATTTGTCTCCATGTTCTCCAATCACGGCACTAGCAACAGTGTCAATAAAACTAGCACTGTGCAATGATATTGACGTTACTACTGAAATGTCTACTAGGACACTTCAAAGAGGAGCAACAGAAACTGATGCTGAGCCAAAGAGGTTTGGAGACAATGGAAATTCAATTGCTATTAATGAGTCACAAAATCATAATGTACAGGAGGCCATTTAGCCCATTGTGCCTGTTTCAGCTTCTTGAAAGAGTTTTTTTAATTAGTCCCATGTTGCTGCTCTTTCCCAGAACCTGCATTACTATTTTTCCCCGTACAAGTACCTTTTCAAAGCTATAATATGGATCATAGCCACTCAAATAAAATCTTTATCCACCCTGCTCTTTCGAGAATTACCTTAAATCTGTATCCGTGGTTGACAACCCTCTCAAAAGTGCAAACAGTTTCTCTCGATCAAATCCCTTCAAAATTTTGAGTTCAGTTCATAACTGTGACAAATTATGACGTAGAGATGCCAGTGTTGGACTGGAGTGGAAAAAGTCATAAGTCACACGACACAGGTTATAATCCAACAGGTTTATTTCAAATCACAAACTTTTGGAACGCTGCTCCTTTGCCAGGTGAAGTAAGGCAGCAGCGGCAACCACTTCACCTGATGAAGGAACATTGCCCCGAAAGTTTGTGATTTCAATAACCCTGTTGGACAATAACCTGGTATCATATGACATCTAACTTTGGCACTAATTATGCTGCTGGCTAATAGCACAGTCATAAAATGTGCATTAGCTCAACAGAGTATCCTTCAGCAACTGGTCAGGAATCTGGGTCTCACAAATACTTGCCACAGTCTTTGTTTCTCCCCCTCTCTCTTCCATCATGTCAGACATGGAGCAAAAGCAGGGAATGGACCTGTTAGGATATCATGAAAGTGGACGGAGGCTGGAGTCCTCAGATACCTTAGACATTCTGGTCAGGACAAGAAGGGGATGTGAAGAAATAAAGGACGCCAATGGTTTTGACCACGATACAGAGCATGCAAGTTGGGTGGAAATGGGATTCTATGCATTCAGGCACAAACAAAAAC
This sequence comes from Stegostoma tigrinum, assembly GCF_030684315.1. Taxonomy (NCBI): domain Eukaryota; kingdom Metazoa; phylum Chordata; class Chondrichthyes; order Orectolobiformes; family Stegostomatidae; genus Stegostoma; species Stegostoma tigrinum. The sequence goes on from NC_081368.1 coordinate 68,455,106, forward strand.
TACAAAAGTGCAATGTGTTACTTCAGTTAAAAGAAAACCATGATAAGAACAGCGCTGTTTTAGGAACATAGGAAGCAAGAATAAGCATAGACCATTGGGCCCATCAAGCATTCTCCGCCATTCTGCTAGATCAGGCTGATCTTATACATCAATACCACCTTCCTGCATTATTCCCTTATCTCTTAATAGCTTTAATATCTAGGAAGCTATTCATAACTGTCTTTCGTATATGCAATGACAGAGTTGCCATAGGCTTGAGGTACAAAAATCCGAAGGTTTGTCACCCTCTGAGTGAAGAAATTTGTTCTCACCTCAGTTGGCCTACTTCTTACTCTGACACTGTGTTCCTCGGTTGTAGACACAATGAGGAGGAAACATTCTTCCTGTATTTACCCTGTTAGAATGGGTATGCTTCAATGAGATCACCTCTTATTCATAAAACCATTTTACAATATGGGCCCCGACTCTCCTTAATCTCCCTTCAAAGAGAGTCCCTCCCCTCCAGAGATCAGTTTAACAGTAAAGTTGAAAAGCTTCAGAGGATGCATTTCTGGAGTAATGACAGTAAAGTCACTGTCACTTCCTGTTCAGTGCTCTACCTGAAACATCAACAGGAAACCACAACAGGGCTGGTAATTAATATTCCTGCTTTCTCCTTTCTTGCGAAAGTCCTGAGTCATGCTGGGCTGTGGTTGCCTTGGAACTGGAAGATTTCCAATACCTCACCCACTTCAGGATGAATCACATGCAGCAGTGAACACCGAATGTTGGCTGTTCAGTTGATTGCGACTTTTGCCTCCTCCTCTCTACCTCTTCCACAAACACATATGCACACTCTTTGACAACATGAGCTCAAGAATATATTGCATCCCCTTCCACTCTTTTGCCAGGCAATATTGAGGTCAGTTTGAACATCACTGCCACCAACTGGCTGAGCTAGCTGGATCAAATCAGAGTGAGAATCGAACCCAAGTATTGGTACGTTGGGCTGAATTCTGTGTCTCCCTCCACCAGTTTATTTTCAGTGGGTGGTAGAAGGGGTCTGGGGGAGGGGGGTCCACACATAAAAAATAATGAATGAGTCCAATTACATCCCATGCCTTCCAACCCGGTCCCCATGATGCAGGTCTCTATTAGGTAAATCTCACCTGCCCTCAGGCCTTTCAAGACTGTTAAGTGTCTAATTATTGCCCAGTTAAGTCACTCAATCCATCCCCACTAATGCAGTGAAAGGCAGAAGAAAGGGAAAAGACCAATTATTTAATACATTTGGCAAAAAGGTGGCGTGGCATTGTGTGCCTTTGTGCGCACATTGGGCCACAACCACTTGCCAAAGGTGGTACTCCTGTGTACCCTCAGGCCTTATCACCACATCAACAGTCTGTAGCCCTTCCACTCCAATTTCTGATCTTTACCTGCCCAAACTCTGGGGGCCTGCCTCCTAGCACTCCATGTAGTGCCAGCAAAGCCCACAACTCAGGGCAGATGCTGTGGGGCTGCAACATTTGCCAGTCACTCAGATTGAGAGTGGGCATGGCTGATCTGTGACCTAACTCCATATACCCTTCTTTGATTCATATTCCATAATAACTTTGCTCAACAAAAAAAAACAAAATCTTTCACATTTAAAACTAACAACTGATCCAGCCTCAACTATCAATTGTGGAAGAGAGTTCCAAATAATGTACAAACCTTTGTGTGCAGAAGCAGCTCCTAACATCCGGCCTAAACAGTTTTGCTCTCATTTTCAGACAATGTCCCCAGTTATAGATTCACTAGGTCTAATGGCTCCCAAAGATCTGCCCTCTTTGGGCGTTTCTTCCCATATCTTGGAGGCTCTCTTCTGGAACTCTATAAGGTACAGTTTCCACAAAGTGAATCTAGGCAGTGCTGGTGACAAAGAGGGATATGGAATTTGAAACTGGCATTCAAGCCCCCAACAGCAGGCATTGGTGGAAAATTATAAAGAAAGATGTTCTAATACAAAAACAGACTTTTTAGTTCAATGTGGGATTATGGACTGGTCAGACTGAAGGACCTGTTTCCGTACTGTATGACTCTATTTAGTCAATGTTTAATTTTCTACCGTTTATTCTCTACATCGGCCATCTCCTACCCTAAATTAACAAACCCTATCCTTTAATATTCATTTCTCCCTCATGTGCTTTTGTCACCTCCCTCGTATAACAACATGTCATGTTGTTGGCAATAATTATTCCTGATTCTAACCACTCCCTGAATAAAGGGATCTCTCCCAAATACTTTTAGGTTTAATGTAAAGTCATAGAAATCTACAGCACAGAAAAAAGGCCCTTCAGCTCACTTAGTCTGTGCTGTCAAAACAACCTAGTTATTCTAATCCTATCTGCTAGCATTTGGTGCATAGCCTTGCATGCCTTGACATTACAAGTGTACATCTAAATACTCTTAAATGTTATGGGCATTTCTGCCTCTGCCACCCTCACAGGCGAGTTCCAGTTTCCCACCGTCTTCTGGGTAAATTTCCTTTCCTCACATCCCCGCTAAATCTTCTGCTGTTTACCTTTAATCTGTGCCGCCTGTCATTAGTCCTTTCTCCAATGGGAGAACTTTCTTCTGTCTAGCCATCTAAACCCTCCAACAATCTTATACATGTCAGTCTCCTTTGCTGGAAGAAAACAACCCCAGTCTGCCCTAACTCTCTTAACTAAAACTCATCATTGTAGGTAAATCTCCTCTGTGTCCTCTCCAGTGCTATCACATCTCTCATACAATGTGAATTCCAGAATTGCAGACAATACTCTAGCTGTGGCCTAACTAAAGTTTTTAATAGGTCCAGCATCACCTCCTGCTTTTAGGCCTTGACTAATAAACACAAGTATCCTAAGTGCTCATCTTACAATCTTGTCCCCTCATTTTATCATAAAATCATAGAATCCCTTTGGCCCAACAAGTCCACACTGACCCTCAAAGCATCCCACCCAGAACCATTACCCTATAACCCACCTAATCTACACATCCCTGAACATTACGGGCAATTTAGCATGGCCAATGCACCTAGCGGCATGTCTTTGGACTGTGGGAGGAAACCAGAGCACCCAGAGGAAACACACAGGAACACAGGGAGAATGTGCAAGTTCCACACAGACTAGTGCCCAAGGGTGAAATTGAAGCCAGGTCCCTAGCACTGTGAAGCAGCAATGCTAATCACTGAGCCACAATGCCGCCCCCAATTTTAGGTTCCAGTAGTCTGTACACAAAATTAAGTGGCAATGGGTGTTGTGAGGGAGATGTAAAACAGTTTCAAGCAGACTTGGATTGGCTAAATGAATGGGCAAGAACTTGGTGGATGCAATCAAATGAGTAAGTGTGAAGTTCTCCACTTCAGTCAAAACTAACAGTAAGAAAAATAATTTCTTAAATGCTGAGAGGTTGGGCCCTAGAGGTTAGAGAGAGCAAGTCTGAACAGGTTGATGAAAAATATTTCAAAAGGATGTGGGTTTCCTTTGTTTGTGAGACACAGAGTCATACAGTCAAAACAGATTTGTCCATGCCAACCAGATACTATATATTATTCTAGACCCATTTTCCAGCATTTGACCTATATCCCTCTAAACTTTTTCTAATCATGTACCCATCCAGATGCCTTTTAAATGTTGTAATTTTACCAGCCTCCACGACTTCCTCTGGTACCTCATTCCATACACGCACTACTCTCTGCATGAAAATGTTGCCCCTTAGGTCTCTTTTAAATGTTTCTCCTTTCACGTTACACCTATGCCCTCTATTTTTGGACTCCCTCACCCTGAGAAAAAGCATCTTGGCTATTCACCGTATCCATGCTCCTCACGATTTTATAAACTTCTATAAGTCACTAAAAGCTAGCATGGCAGTGCAACAATCAGTAAGGAAGGTACATTAGTAGTCATCACAAGGGGATTTGAGATCTCATCTGCAAAATTGTGTACTGTTATGTCCCCTTATTTATTGAAGAATATTTTTGCAATAGAGGGAATGCAGCAGAAATACACCAGACTGTTTGCTGGTGAGATGGATAGTGAGATTTTCTTGTGGTGCAACTGAGGAAATTAGGTCTGTGCTCTCTGGGCGTTTAAAGCATGAGAAGTGTCCCATCGAAACATTAAAAATTCTTACAGGGCGTATGACAGAGTGAATCTTAATAGGCTGTTTCCCCTGGCTGATAATTGTACCAGGGATATAACTCAGGATGAAAAGCTGAAAATTAAGTCTGAGATGAAGAGGAATTTCTTCACTTTGTGGTGAATCTTGAAATTCTGGAGCCCAGAGTGCTGAAGGAGCTCAAACATTGAGCATGTTCAAGACAAAAATCACTAACAATACCAATAGATATGAAATAGGGTGGGAAAGTGGCACGATGTTCAGCCACGATTTAGAATCTACAGAATAGTGAAGAAAAGGAGCAGCCTACTCCTGTTCCTGATGTTTTCAGATAGAACTAATTTTTTATTTTAGTCCCTGGATTCATCATTGATGATTTTTTCCATGGTATAGAATTTGCAATCCATTGTAAACCAAGAAAATCCTTGAGTTCTCTTGGCAACCAAAAGACATATCCAGGAAGCCCTTGAGAATGTTCATTCCATCAGCCCATTTTCGTTTCTAAGTCGACATTATCTGGGCTGGCCTGGCCACATTCAATGGATGAGCACTGACCAAACATTCTTGGTTCAGTGAACTCGCCACTGGGTCAAGGACATTTCCCAGCTCCAGGTCTCCACACATCTGCTACAACAACACTTGGAACTCAGGTGTGCAGTGGCATTGACAACTGGAGGCCATGGCCTTTGGACGCTGCCTGTCGAGAAGAGGTAGCAGAGTCTGGAAGCTCAGCTGGCCAAAGGAGAGGGGAATATTGGGAATATTAAACAGTGCATCTTCTCAGTCCTACGTTTCTATGCAGCAAATACAGGCAGAGTTGGTATTAATCGACGTGGGGAAGCCATTGTCTACCAAGGTTGTCAGGGGTGAGGAGGGGTAGGTAGAGAAGGAATCCACGTGAAGATCCGGCTAGCAAATCAGCTGCCTAACAAAGCCCATCTCATCTCTGTGAGAATAGGACCATCTTGTTGACCATCTGTGTAATCATGCCAGTCTCCCCTTCCCCACTCTGACCTACAGTGGTATACAACGTGCCAACTCAAAAGCAAGAGGAGGTTGCCTGTAGTCTGCCCTGTGAACAAGGAACATCATGGGTTGGACAAAAAATGTTGAAATAATTTTTTAAAACTCACTCATGATATGTGGGCATCGCTGGCTGGCCCAGCGTTTATTGTCCATCCCTAGTTGCCCTCAAGAAGGTGGTGAGCTGCTTTCCTGTGAACTGCTGCAGTGCCCTGAGGGAGGGAATTCCAGGATTTTGACCCAGCTGCAGTGAAGGAACCGGGATATATTCCCGAGTCAGGATGGTGAGTGGCTCGGAGGGGAACTCGCAGGGGCACAGTCCTGCGCCATATCTGGCAGACAGGTAAGGAAAATACTGACGAGAAGATAAAGGACTGAGAATTGAAAAGACAAAGAGCGAGAGAGAGAAAGAACTGGGAAAAGTAAACAGAAAGCAAAAAAGTGAGGCGGGGAGTAACTGGGAGCTTTGCAACTCTTTCTAGCCTTTGGCAACCGCCACTTGAAGCAGGTTTCGGGTCTCTGCTGATTGCCGGGAACTCCACAATATGCAAGGAAATTCTGCAATCCCTTCAGCAGAAGCTCTCCTTTCGGGGAAATCAGCGTGATTTCACAAGGTGATGAGTCAGACAGTGACTGGCGCAGGAAGGAAACAACAGAACTGAAACTTCAGCTTCTTTACTTCCTCCAGCAGCGCGTTGCATCAGAGCTGACGAGCGTCATTGCTGAGAACTCTTCACCTCGCCTGTCAGGTTTTTTTCTCCCCCGCCCCCCCACCACACCCAACACTTCAGTGATTCCTGTACCCCGCTGCTGTCCGTCCCCGGAGTCGACATTGCGAGATATGTGGAGAACTGTACTGAGAGCCAGGAGCCTGCTGCCAGGCGCAATCCCCGCCAGAGTCCGGGTCCTTCCGAGAGCCAGGCCTGGGACAGCGCAGTTCTGTAGCCGAGTGAACCAGGGCGGAGCTGTTCAAGCAACAGAGCCCAGTATGCAGCCTGCAGCACCTCAACCAGGTAAGGAACAGCGACAGGAGCCCAACACCCCGGGCAAGTCCGGAACTAAATAATTTGGGTTGGGATAACCTGTGGCGAAAAAAGAAATCATAAAAGCGAAACGCTCAGGAGATCTGAACTAAATAAAATGAAGTTTTGGAGAAACTCTGCAGATCTGACAGCATTCATTGGAAAGGGAGACTGTTCGAGTTTCATATCAATTGTGAATTTTATACGTGTTAATAATAACATTCTGTTGAAGGAAAGGTAGGACTTTATTGCAGGCAGTTTTGCAGTGGAGGGATTCTATGATACCGGTTCAGATCCCTGGTGTGGAGGAATTATTTTATGAGTAAAAACTGCACAGGTTGTGACTCTACTCACCGGTGCTTCGAAGAGTGAGGTGATCTCGTTGAAACATGCAAGATTCTTGAGGTGTTTGACAGGGCCAATTCTGAGAGATGTTTCCCCTCATAGGAGAGTCTAGGGCCGGAGGGCATAGTTTCAAAATAAGGGGGTGCCAATTTAAGACTGAGAGGGGGAGGAATTTGATTTCTCAGAGACCTGTGAGTCTTTGTGACTCCTTGCCACAGAGAGCTGTCGGGGCAGGACACTGAGTATATTTAAGGCTAAGATAGATTTTTGATCAGTATAGGAACCAAGGGTTATGAGGAAAGCAGACACCAGAAATGTCAGATCAACCATGATCCTGTTGAATAGTGGAGCAGACTTGACCGACCAAATGGCCTACTCTTGTTCCAATTTGTCAGTCTTTTTTTATAGCTTTGTCAATTACTTGCTGTATCTACATACTAACCCCTTATGATTCTGACACTAGGACACAGATCCCTCTGCCTCTTAGCGATCTTCAATTTCTGACCATTTAGATAATATTCTTTTCATCTTCTTGCAAATTGGACAATTTCTCACTTCCATGCACCATTTGCCAAACCTTTCTCCAATGGCCTCATATTATCCCTTTGTAGCTTCCTTACATCTCCTTCAGAAGTTCCTTACCAACCTATCTTGGTGTTCAAGTTTCTTCAGCACTTGTTGCTGTTACTGTGATGGATGTGACAGGTCTATGACCAATCCTCAGACCTGGGAAAAGTTGGAAATACTTTGGTGTGGATTGAGCGATTGCAGGAAGGGAGTTGGAATGCAAAGGATGGGTCTGCAGCAGAAGGTAAGAGTGAGTTGGGGGTGGAGGGATAGAGTGTGTGGGAATAGGATGTGCAAGGAAATGAAATGGACGGGGCTAGAATTTTTCCAACACCAATCGCAATTGACTAGGAGGAGGGAAGACTGGCAGAATAGTGCAGGAACGCAGTGGGAGACGGGCATGTTGTCTCCCAGTTCCCATGACATTTTGCTAGGGGCTGGAAAATTGTCATCCATCTGGCACTGACCAACTCAGGAGGGAGCTGTTCTTATTTCTGTGGGTGCTTTGTACATGTTGGGGGCAGGACTGTGGGTTAGCATGTATAGAGATTGCTCAGGGGTAGGATTCTAGGATTACCCCCTTTTTGGGGCCTATCTAAGGCTCACAAAGAACTTCTGTTGCCATGTGAAATGAATCTCCTTTGTGTGATGTGACGATAATGTGGCTTCCAAGAGGTGATTTTGTCCTAGCATTTTAGTTTTGAAGAGAGTTTGTAAGGCAGAGGCAACAAGCTGTCTCTAAGAAAGTAAATAACTTGGGAGGCCTTGGGTTTTTAAAAAGAAACATTGGAACAATGGAAGCAACCAGAGTATGCTCAGCTCTCACAGATCCGGATTTCTGGGTTATGTTTTTTTCAGTAGCAGCAGAAACTATTGAGGTCTTTAAACTGAAATGTAAACGAACCTAACAAAAAGCAGTGGAAGATTCATTGAATGCCTCTTGGATGCCACTCTGAATTTTCTTGTGATGTTTCTTTCCTCCTGGATTGGAGATCTGCATGTGAGAATCTGTGTCTGAATTTTCTTTTTTGCCGAGGGTTGAGTTTATGGAATGTTTACTCTATTGGAACAGTTCGTTAGTAATAGTTACTGTATCTATTGTTCTGTTAAGATTCCAATAGCATTCTTATTCTAAATTCCACTTTCTTTGGTTGTATTTTAACTAGTGTTTAAATAAATTGAGTTTTGCTTAAGGTCGAGTAGTTTGACCAGTCACATCGCATCTGGGACTCTTTACGTTTCCCTTTAAAATAAGAAACATTAGGGTGTAGGCTGCTACAGTGATTGGAACCAGGTGGATCTTGTTCAGTTTGAGGTCCTTGACTGGGGTTGTTAACTTGGGCCGATCAGGAACGCCTTGGCTGACTAATACAAACATAGGATTGTGTACCAGTAATTTTGATGCCTTTTGGGAGAAGTGGACGCTGTGGGGTGTGGAGTGCTTTGTTTCCCCTACAAACTGTTTTGATTTGATCCCTACCCTCCCCATCACTTTTTCTTTCACATCGGCATTCCCCCTACAGGGGCTGTGCTTGATACCGATTCTTAGGCCACGTGGGTGTTTTTCCTGGTGGTGGTATGTTAATAAAGTTATTTGCACACCTGGTATGTTTTTTAAACTGTGTCTCACCCAAAAAAAGGACAAAAAAATTTAACCAGGAGATTAGAATCTCCTCAGGTGAGCACTAGAAAAAGAAAATATAACCAGATTACAATCTCCTCAGTCGAGGGCTGACTCTGAGCTGACTGGCCATAGTTAATGTGTTGTGCACAAGTGAATTTGGGGTGACTTGGTAATAAACATTGGATTTAGAATCTCCTTGGTCCAGGGGACTGACTCCAAACTGGCTGGCCACAGCCAGTGTACTATGCACAAGTAAATAAAAGGGTGATTTGAAGACAGGATACCTGCTTCTGTGCACTTATTTCAGCTACTTTCTTTGAATATTTTGAGGGGGTCTGGTCTGGTCCGTAACACTGAGGAGTTGCAAAGGGGTACAATGAGGAATGGCTGCTGTTTAAACGTCAAGAACAGGAGTAAAACTACCTTGCACAAAGAGTACAGAAATGAAATGAGTGCTGGGGTGATGGTCTGAAATTGTCAAATCCAGCGTCGAGTCCAGAAAGCTGCAAAGTGCCAAAGTGAAAGATGCAGCACTATTCCTTGAGGCTCATAGTTAGCTTTCCTTGGAACAGTGCAGGAGGAGGCGGCAGTCAGAGATGTCAGTGCGAGAGAGAACAAGGTGCAGAATTAAAGTGACAAGCAAAAAGAAGCTCTGGGTTAAGCTTGTGGACTGCAATGGAATTGCAAAGCAATCAGCCGCTCTGTGTTTGTGTAGAGTGTAGAGGAGATCGCATTGTGAGCAGTAAATACAGCAGACTAGAGTAAATCACTGCTTCATCTCGAAAGTGTAATTGGGGCCACGAATAGCAAGGAAAAAGGAGATAACAGGCTCATTGTTAAATCCATTGTGATTCATGGTAGGTTTCCAGAGGAAAGGGAAGGATTTTGTGATTGAAGAGTGAACTTAAGTTCACAGGATTTTAATACAGAGGTGGCTTTTAATGTCTGTATGGTTTTCCACCTTATTGAGCAGATTGGCAATGCACATACATACAGATGTATATCTGGGTACAGATACAACCAGCCTCCACTCCCTGGCCCAGTGATACTGAAATGAATCCAGTCAGATAGGTCTGCCCCATTTGTCCACTCCAGTTAGGAAAACTAATAGCCAAAACGTCAGCTGGCAGCTCAAGGCCCCATCAGTGCCACATTTGCAATAAAGAGAACACAAGCCAATCTTGTGAAACCATGTTCACTAGTCACATTGACATCCTGCAGGACTCAACACCTGGAATGAAATTCAATGATACAAATATCTGATCAATGACATACAGAAGACGGTGCACTGCCTCATCTGACAATTCATCCTGTGCTGTCACAATATATACAGTCCCCAGTCCACTCAAAAATAGAAAGTTACTAAGTCATTTCCTGTACTAAGAACTTCTCAGATAACATTGTCAGGCTCTAGTACTGTGGATATAAGTGCAATGTCCAGTTAAAGCCTATGTTTCAATCTGCCCTGAGTGGAACATAGAAGAGGAGAAAACCTAGCTGAAAATAAGTCAACACAGCAGGCCAAGCAGCATCAGAGGAGCAGGAAAGCTGACGTTTCAGGTCGAGACCCTTCTGATGAAGGATCTCTACCCGAAACGTCAGCTTTCCTGCTCCTCGGATGCTGCTTGGCCTGCTGTGTTCATCCAGCTTCACACCGTGTTATCTCAGATTCTCCAACATTGGCAGCTCCTACTATCTCTGAAAATAAATCAACTCACAGTTTCCTTAGGGCCCAATTATAACCGCTTCCTTTGACTTCCATTTTCCCACTTCCTCACACTCTCTGCCTATCCGTCCCATTCCCTCCCAACCTACCCATTTAAAAAGAAACTATCCACGGGTTGTGGACATCATAGGACCGGCCAGGATTTGTTCCCATCCCTAATTGCCCTTGAACTGACTGTCTTGTTAGGCCATTTCAGAATTAATGGAGTCACAGCAGATTTCCTTCCCTAAGCGGGCTCTAGTGAATCAAATGAGTTTTTACAAGAATGATGATAGTTTTATGGTCAGTAATTCAGTTCCAGATGTTGTTGGCTGAATTCAAATTCCACCACGTCCAATGCTGGGATTTGAACCCGTGTCCACAGGGTTTTAGTTTAGATTGTCTCAAATGCATGTACATATAGTCTTCTACAAATAACAAATGCCTTGGGTTTGTTTGCTGGATAGAGTCAAACTTCAATGTTTGTTTCCTCATAGTTTATTGTACGGAACCAACTACTTTAGTGACTATGTGAATATTTAAGAATTTTTTAATGAATAAAGTATATTTTTGAAATAAAAACAAAATAGTCTGGATTGGTAACCCAGTGACAATAGCAGTAATTGCACAATCTCTCATGTGTTCACTCATGTACTTCTCCCCAGCACTATAACACTAGTTTCTTTCCTCCACCCCATTTCTATCCTTTTTATTGTAACCACATCATTTTTTTCTGTCTGTTGAAAACAGTTTTATTGTAAGTAGGAAAAATACTGAACAGTTCTGTATACAGTAAACCACTCTGATCAGCAGTACTTAGGTGAGGCTGGGAATGACCTGCCCCTCCTGTACCTCTCAACTTTGCTGCAATGACTTTCTCCAGTGGCTGTGACAAATAAAAGTAATGGCATTATTTTAAATTACCAAGCAGTTATTGCACAAAGATCGCAGATGAATTGTCTGGATATTAAATGTTAAGTGGTAGGTAAGATCCATAAACTTTGACTGAACTTCAATTAAACATTGCTGACTGAGGCAGAATGACATTGCAAAAGTAGAATTAAGCTGAAGGACAGGCAGCGATGATGATATTTCACCGTTTTCTAAAGTGGACTGATTGCCTCATTCTTTTTTTGAACGCAAATGTCTGACTATTAGCCAGAATGATCCATGACTCACATAGTTTTTTGATTAAATGAAGAGAATTATTGGCTGATTTTGTTATTGCCTGTAATTTGGAAGCTTGAGGTTTATGTGTGGTATGCCATTGACAGGAAAGACAGAGAGAGATGAAGATAATTTTTCTTAGACTGAATTGTTATGATTTAAAATGCAGTTCCTGAAAGACTTAAGGAGAGACATCCCCTCATAATTTGATGAAGTAATTGGGTCTTTATTTAGAAAGACTTGTTTCCAGGGTTCTGGTGAAAGAGCAGGCTGAATGGTTAACTCTCTCTGAGAGTTGGTGCAGGCAAGAGGAATAGAAAGGCTTCTTGCTGTGTTGTTCAATTGTAGGATTTTAAATGAGAAGAATATAATACTTTCATAAGGCAAATAGCTTGATTATTTGAAATGCTAAAGCATTTACATTTGCATTTCTTCCACTCTCCCAGTTCTCTTTTATCCATCTTCTGTTAACTGGGGAAGACTGTTTCCTCCATCTCTCATCTCAGCATTTTTTGAGCTTTGTGACCTCATGAACAGCATTCAAACACGGTATCAGCCTGGTGAACCTTCTTTGAACTGCCTCAAATGTCTGTATATCTTTCTAGATAAGGGGCCTAAAATTCTTCTCACTATTCCAGCTGCGACTTGAATGGTAGCTCTTTGGGATCCATGCACAAGGGATCTCAAATCTCGCAGTTTTGTATCTTTCTGCAATCTTTTCCATTTAAACAATATTCACCTCCTCTATTCTTCCTGCCAAAGCACATGACCTCACATGTCCCCACATTATATTCTATCTGCCACATTTTTTGCCCACTCACTTAACCATCCACATCCTCCAAAGATAATTTGTATAATCCTCACCACCTGCATTCTTATCTAGTTTTGTATAATGCACCAACTTAGGTAGAGTATGTGCACTTTCCTCATTCTAGTTATAAATATATATTACAAATTATTCTTGCCCCAGCATGGATCTCTGTAGCACACCATTAGTTTCGGCTGCCATCCTGAGCATGACCTGCCTTATCCTAAATGTCTGCGTCTATTAGTTAGCCAATGCTCTATTTGCGCTAATATAATACCTCTAACACTGACCTTATTAAAGGCCTAATATGTGATACCTTATCAAACACATTCTGAAAATCCAAACATATTGCCTATTTTACTTCCCCTTTATCTATCCTGCCTCAAAATAAGTTTGTCGGGTATGATTTCCCCTTCCTGAAACCATGCTGACTCAGCTTCTTCAGATAATACATTTCTAAATACGCTGCTATTCCATCCTTCATTATAGCGTCCAACGTCTTCCCAATAACAATCTTAAGGTAATTTGGCCTTTAGTTAGCTGTTTTTTGTCTTTTTCCCCTTAAAAATAAAAGTGTTACATTTGCAGTTTTCAAGTCCTCAGTTTACAGAATGTAAGGATTCCTGGAAGTTTTTTTTTTAAATTTAAACTATTTCCTAATCAGTCTGTTCATAGATGTTATTGCACACCTCTGGAGCAATTGGGATTTGAACCCTGGCCTCATGGTGTAGAGGTAAGGATACTGGCATTGTGCCACAAGAGGGTCCCTCAAAAATCAGAAAGCTTCACAAATTTGCATGTCATCATTGTGTATGGGGCCACGCTAATCATCTCTGTATCATAGAGGCATACAGCATGGAAACAGATCCTTTGGTCCAACTCGTCCATGCCGAGTAGTTTTCCCAAACTAAATTAGTTCTACTTGACAGCATTTGACCCATATTCCTGTAAACCTTTCCTGCTCATGTATCTGTCCAAATCATTACAATTTTACCCTGTGTGCTGCCAAAGTTAATACAGTCTCGGAAGATTACTATCTCTGCAGCTACTTATTTTAATATCCTAAGCTGCTTTCCATCAGGTCCAGGTGATTTATTAGTCTTTAACTCCATTAGTTTTACAAACACTTTTTTCCAGTGATAGCTATTGTTTTGATCCCTTCGTGTTGCCCCTTGATTATTCAGTACTTTTGGAACCTTGTTAGTACTGTGAAAATTTCCCAAAATGTGTTTTCTTTGCTATCCAGTCGACATAGCTTGAGTTCAGAAACCCAGTTTGAAGTTGACACTTACTGCCCATTGGGAACCCAGAACAATGGTCGCTGGCTTCAGGATTAGTTGGGAAGGGTCGGGCCCTGAGGCTGCCAGCTTTTAGCTCGGGGTTTTGTCTCTGCCTCATAGAAGGAACGTTCAGTGGGTATCAACCTGTGGGCACTGCATGTTGGAACATGCTGCTTAAAATGTTAGAAATTACATTCCAATTTTGCCTTGTTTTCAGGATGTTAAATTTACTTTGATTGCTTATTCATTTATTGTACTTGTCGAGCTCTAAAATTAGGCCAAATGATGCTGTATTTTGTTAGTCAACAGGAGAGAAATTTTCTGATTAGTCCTTCCTGATCTTTGTTGATTGCACCCGAGTTAGGTTTTGTGACTGAGACAGGAGTCAAATCGACTGCATAATATTCTGCCACCTCTTCTCCTTACTTACAAGTGATTATGACAGTCTTGTGTTTAAATTACTATGTTGTTGCTCAGTCTGACCTGTGGTGTAACTACTTATTTTCTTACAGCCTGTTCTGCCTACAAACTCCAAGGCCGTACACCTTCAGCATTAGACAAGAAGCTTCTCCTGTGGTCTGGGCGCTTCAAGAGAGAGCAGGATATACCAGAAATGGTTTCGTAAGTGAACATTTGGGACATTTTAATCAACCACAAGTTCCGTACCACAGATTGGATTTAACTATCATTTTTGATTATCTTCTTATTTGCCTTATAACAGTTGGATTATTTTGAGTCCAGAATAAAATGGCTAATGATGCAGGAAAATGCACAGGGTTATAAAATCATCAGGATTATAAAATAAAAGGTTATTGAAGTGTTTCAAAGTCACAAGACTGTGAACAACATACAGAGAGCCAATGAGCAGGTGCATAACATCATGCAAGACGTAACAATAAAATGCAAAACTATTGAACTCATTTTGTTTCGGTTTCTTTGTGTCATCACCTTAGAAATATCCCACAGCAGCTGAATGTTCCTAGTACAGTTTGTCTTTTTACTTTTTAAACTACAGGACAACTAGCCCATTTCATCCAGCTCCCTGTTCCACAACATGCAGAAAATGTCTGCACATTCGGTTTTCTGAATATTCCACAAAACGGAATTGTCCACAAAATTCCCAGCCTTATGTCTCAGTATTTGCCTTTAATTCACAGAAAAAACCATTGGCCTGTTTCGCGCAGGCCTTCAATTGTTAACTGTCAAAAATTAGCACACTTTTCAGCCTTCTGTTTTAGCTAAGCCAGAGTCTAAATCGGTTGCTCACCTTCCCCACCCACCCCTCCCGCACCACAAATAAAACTCATAATAATAACCATTGTTACAGAGATAGTAGGAACTGCCGATGCTGGAGAATCTGAGATAACACAGTGTCAAGCTGGATGAACACAGCAGGGCAAACAACATCAGAGGAGCAGGAAAGCTTGACGTTTCAGGTCGGGACCCTTCTAAGCTTTCCTGCTTGGCCTGCTATGGTCATCCAGCTTCACACCCTATTATCTCATAATATAACTAGTCCCTTTAACTCTAAATGCAGAAGTGGAGTGCTGATCAATCCTAAAATGTCATATTTTGAGACGTTTTGACTTGCGTCCAGTTGTTCAGCTAGGAGCAGTGAAAAGCTAGGCCTAACTTATACCCTTTTAACCATGTCTTCAAAGCTGTAGTGATCAGAGATCAGTTATTCCCTGCAGGTTAACTCCGCTGAGACTATGCACAGTCTCACGCCTCACTGGAACAGCACACTGCAAATCAAGGTCTGCAATTCACAGGGTCATTGCCAAAGTTAAAGATTTTATCAAAGTACACAAATGTTCCCCAATTTTCCAGCTTGCTTAGAACTAGATGAACAAAGCATCGACAAGGTTTCTGGACTTAACAAGAATTACTTTTATTACAAATCATTAAATGTAGAATCTATGAACTGTCAACTCACAATTCTCACAGTTAAAGTCTAATCCCATGTAAAATTCTACCCCCCTGAACACACACACCCATACACACACACACATACACACACATCTATATTTATGGCCAGAGAGGAACACTAAAGAGGCAATTCAGTGGTTCTTGTCCAGAGGGTTCACTGAGATGATCCTTTCACTTGCTGTTCTTTACTCTCTCTTCTCTGGCTACTTTTCACTTTCTTGCAGGTAGCAATAGAGTGACTGATTCATAAATTATAAAGTCTCCAACTTATTGGTTAAAAGCTACAGCTTACAGTAACCAGCAAGGGATTACTAGCTTTCTTCAGGTAATTTCTACCACAGAGACACACCACCTCCCCTTATCAAGGTCCAAAGGCTTCTGGAAATAACTTTTCATATCCACAAGCTGTCCAGGTACCCAGGATCCAATCATTTGCTTGTTGACAGGCTGGTGGTTTTCGTCATTGTAACTGGTCACCATTCCTCAAACCAATCAGCTACTTGTTGCCAGCTGAATTTTAATTTGTAAACACCCCCAAACAGCATATCTGCAGCCAACCTTCTCTCATGAGTTATTCGAAGCAGCAGAGTAAATGCCACTTACAATGAGTTTCAGAAACTTACTTTATTCATAGAATCCAAACAGTGTGGAAACAAGCCGTTTGGCCCAACAAGTCCATACCACCCCTCCGAAGAGCAACCCACCCAGACCCTGCATTTCCTTTGTCTAACCTACCTCACCTGAACATTCGTCGACAGTATGGGCAACTTAGCATGACTGATCCACCTAGCCTTCACATCTTTGGACTGTGGGAGGAAACCGGAAAACCCGGAGGAAACCCACACAGACACGGGGAGAATGTGCAAACTCCATGCTGACAGTCACCTGAGGGTGGAATCGAACCCAGGTCCCCGGTGCTGTGAAGCAGCAGTGCTAATCACTGAGCCATGCAGCAATCCCATCCTTAGTTTTAAAACTGTGCTTTTCCTATTTCACTACCAAAAACGCAGAAAAGTAAAGATATAGTCTTACAACAGAGAGTCCTTGAAATGGTCTCAAAATGCTCTTTTTGACTGTTACTAGATCTCCAAACATTTTACAGGTCAAAAAGCATTCCATAGTGATCCGAAACACTTTTTCAAGGCCCCTGCTACTCTACCTACAGGGAAAGGGTTCTTTAATGGAGATTCTTCCTCAGTGTATTGTTATTAAAGTAATGGTTCTGAAAGAATTAACGTTTAAGTTCCATTCGGACCATAGCTGGATCATCCTTTCTCCTGCTTTATTTGCTCTTGGTGACTGTCGCTGCATTGTCCTTTCTCACTTACTCTTTTAGAGGCTAGTCACTATCTCTAGGTCTTCCTCAAACCACATGTGTAAGTCTGTGATATTATAGCTATGTATGTACCATCAATATTCAACAGCAACAATGTGTATCATCTAGAAGGCGCACACAGAAATTCACCAAAGCTCCTTAGACAGCACCTTACAATACCACCACAAACATCTAGAAGGACAAGGGCAGCAGATACATGGCAACACCACCACCTTCAAGTTGCCCTCCAAGACATTCACCATTCTGACTTGGAAAATCAGTGTCATTCCTTTAGTCTCAAGGACAACTAAGGATGAGCAATAAATGCTAATTCAGCCAGTGACTCCCACATTCTTTGAATTAATTTTTAAAAACTTAATGCTGTAAATAAACTTTGAAATGTCTATCTTAACAAGAACCTGATTCCCTGTGATGTGTGTTCTGGACTATTGTAGGGAAAACAAAATGCCCATTATGTTCGAATACCATTGATTGCTTTCTGTCCACGAAGAGGGTGTTGAAGTGCACATTAGTAGAAACGTTCTTATCTAAGTAAGGGACTTCACAGATATTGCTTATTTTAAAGAATTAGTTGAAGGCATATTTAGGGGCTTGGACTCAGGAGCTGGGGAACGATACTTGTATGACATGTTCATCTTACTGTGCAATAGCAAACTTTTCTTCTCTATGAAATCTCCTCCAACTGTGTGTCTGTTCCGAGCTCTGCTCCTTCCTCAGGTGCACTGTAGAAGAGGAGATATACTGACACAGGGAAGGGCCCTGAGGAAGGACCAGAGGTCTGAAAGCTTGTGATTTCAAACGAACCTGTTGGACTATAACCTGGTGTCATGTGATTTTTAACCTTGACAGCATCCATGGAAAGAAAGCAAGCTAAAATTTCGAGTCGAGACAACTCTTCAGTTGAGCTGAAATGAACAGATGAAGAGTCATCTAAACTCAAAATATTAGCTTGCTTTCTCTCCATGGATGCTGCCTGACCCGCTATGATCTACAGCATTTTTCACATCAATGAAGTGTCTGACAGGAGTGTTACAAAACTGTTAGAATAATACACCTGAATTTGTAATGCCTTCTGTAACACATCATGAAAAGTAAACAAACCTTTAGAGATTTACTAATTATATCTGTGAACCACTTTGGTTTATTAAGCATACAGAATTTTTGTTTCATTCATTGGATATGGAAATCATTGGCCGGGCCAGCATCTATTTTCCATCCTTAATTGCCCTGGAGAAGGTGGTGATGAGCTGTCTTCTGAACAGTGCTCAAGGTGTAGAAACAGATATGGTGCTAAGATGACAGAAGTAGTGTTGATGATGCAAAGTAATTTTCAATGAATAATAATTTTCTGTCGGCTATTTCTGACTTGATATCAGAAATTTCCAAGCCAATACATTGGCACACATTAATTTTTCAGTTGTTAGGCCATGGACAAATAACTGAATGCACTCATTAAAACTACTGTCCTATTAGACTGATTTAGCAATTACCTAAAGGCTATCTTAAACTCGACAGCCTTTTAGAAGCTAGACATTATAACCAGGCTGCACTACTCAGGAACAAAGACATTTATCTTTACAGGAATAGTAAAATCCAGCAGCAAACATGTAGCTGTCAAATACCAGGTGGAGAATTGTAGTGCCAAACCATCCCTCCACAGTAATATTGTACAGCTACATTGTGGAAGTAGTGTTACACAGGCTTGAAGTATCTGCCTCTTTTAAAAAAAATCAAAAAATTGGTGGTATTCATTTGAATATATGAATTAGGAACAAGAGTAGGCCACTCAGCACGTTGAGCCTGCTCCACCATTCAGTAAGATCATGGCTCATCTGATTATTCCACATTACCACCTCCCCCATCCCCAGCCCAGATGGTCTTTCAGCCAATTGCTATGCACCTCTGCCTTAAAATGTTTACAGACTTTGCTTACATTGTCTTTTGAGGGCAGGATTTCAAAGTCTCACCATCCTGTCTGAGAAAATGGAAAACTTCACATTTATCCACTTTGTATTCCATTTGACTGATCTTCGCCCACTTGGTTAATCTATTGATATATCTCTGCTGCTGCCTTACGCCCTTTTCACAATTTACTTCCCTACCTATCTTTACCTCACCAACAAATGTTGCTACTTGCTATACCTGGTCAACGAGAAAATGACTGACTTACATCTGCTCAGTTTCCTGTTAGCCAGTCAAGCTTTGATTCATGTCAATATGTTAGCCCCTTAAAGAGATAATAGGAACTGCAGATGCTGCAGAATCCGAGATAACAAAGGTGTGGAGCTGGATGAACACAGCAGACCAAGCAGCATCTTAGCAGCAGAAAAGCTGATGTTTCGGGCCTAGACCCTTCATCAGAAAAAATTTTTCTCATGTAGGTTCTAGGCCCGAAACGTCATCTTTCCTGCTCCTAAGATGCAGCTTGGCCTGCTGTGTTCATCCAGCTCCACACCTTGTTAGCTCCTTAAAGAGTTTTACTTTCCACAATAACCTTTGAGATGGTACCTTATTGACTGCCTTTTGGAAATCCAAGTTCAGTACATCCACTGGCTCCCCTTTATTCACGGCACATGTTCATTCCTCAAAGAAGTCCAATAACTTACGGTAGTACAGTATGGAAACAGACCTTTGGTCCAACTTGTCCATGCCGATCTGATATCCTAAACTGATCTAGTCCCATTTGCCAGCACTTTTCACATATCCCTCTGAACTTTTGCTATTCATGTACCTATCCAGTTGCCTTTTAAATGTTGTAATTGTGCCCACTGCCACCACTTCCTTTGGCAGCTCATTCCATATCCTCACCACCCTCAGCATGAAAAAGTGCCATTCAAGTCCCTTTTAAACCTTGCCCCTCTCACCTTAAACCTGTGCCTTCTAGTTTTGGATGCCCCAACCCGAGGTTAAAGACCTTGGCTACTCACCCTATCCATGCTGCTCATGTTTTTTAAACCTCTATAAAAGGTCACCCCTCAACCGCTGATGCTCCAGGGAAAACAGCGCCAGCCTATTCAGCCTCTCTCTATAGCCCAAACCCTCCAGTCCTGGCAAAAACCTTTTAAATCTTTTCTGTACCTTTTCATGTTTAACAACATCTTTCCTATAGCATTGAGAGCAGAACTGAATGCTTTATTCTGAAAGAGGCCTCAACAATGTCCTGTACAGCCAAAACATAACCACCCAAAGCCTGTATTCAGTGCACTGACCTACAAAGGCAAGTATGCTAAATGCCTTCTTCACCAGCCTGTCTACCTGTGACACTACTTTCAAGGAACTATTCCTAGGTCTCTTGTTCAGCAACACTCCCAGGGCCGGACCGTTAACTGTATAAATCCTGCCCTGATTTGTCTTAACAAAATGCAACACCTTACATTCATCTAAATTAATCACTAACTCCACTGTTCAGCCCATTGGTCGATCTGATCAAGGCCCCATTATACTCTGAGATAATAATCTTCATGATCCATTGCACCACCAACTTTGGTGTCAACTGCAAACTTACTAACCATACCTCCTACATTCACATGCACGTCATTTATATAAATGACAAAGTGTAGTGGACCGAGCACCAATCCTTGTGACATACCAATGGTCACAGGCCTCCAGACCGAAAAACAACCCTCCATCATCCCCCTCTCTCTCTTAATTAAACACAACTCCCCTTTCACAAAATCATGCTGACACATTGATTACTTTGAGATTTTCTAAATTTGTGGCTATAACCTCTTTAATGATCAATTTTAAAAACTTCCCTGTGATAGACATCAAGCTTACTTACATTTTCTTGTTTTCTGCCTCTCTCCCTTCTCAATTGGAGGGGTTATATTTGCTACATTCCAGTCCAGGAAATTTTGGGATATTAGCACGAAAACACCATCAACCTCATTAACTATCTGCTTTAACACTCCAGGATGAAAGTTCATCTCTATAGGAGACTTGTCAGTTTGCAGTTCCATCATTTTGCTTTATACCACTTCCCCAATTTTGATTTCACTAAATTCCTTCTGTCCTTCCTTCCACTTCCTGATTTACACAGATGATTAAGATGTTTCTTATATCTTCTGTAGTAAAGACCAAAGCAAAATTTCTGTGCTTTGTTTTTGACATTCTGTCCATTCTTCTGATCTATCACCTAACTGTGCACAACTATATCACAGTTAACTTTGAAAATATCTTTAGTGTTTTTTAGTTAACCGCAAATGGTGGATCTGCCCTGATTTAAGTTTAATATTCTAGTTTTAGACCCATTCTTCTCTTTTACAAATGACAAGGGTGCAAAATCATTGCCAAGTTATACATTAAAGGCAATTCTCCAAAATGGAAAAAAAGAGGTAGGCTGGGTACATCATAGACAATTGATCTACTTGCAGAACATTAAAAAATAACTTTATTTGTTTACTTTGGGGATGTGGGCATTGCCAGCAAAATCAGCATCTATTGCCCATTAGTCCTTTCTTGCTGTTTAATTAGAACTCATCATTAATGCTCTTAAAAGCCGCACTTACATTTGAACACATTATGAATAGAGGTTCCTGTGGCAGGATCAGACATTCTGGAGAGTTGAGTACACGGGAAGCTGAGAACTTTGTTTTTTTTTGGGACATACATTTCATTAAGATAAACCTATGAAAAGTTTCAAAACTAACAGCAACAAAAACAGAAATTGCTGGAAAAGCTCAGCAGGTCTGGCAGCATCATGAAGGGAAATCAGTGTTAACGTTTCAGGCTCAGAGGCCCTTCCTCAGAACTGATGGTCACGAGGAAAATGTCGGTTTATATGCAGAAGGTAGGGTGAGAGGGTAAGGAGTAAACAATGGGTGGGGATGGGGCCCAAAGAGAGAGAATAACAATTGGACAGCAAAAAAAAGTTGATAACAATCTGGGTAGGAGGATGAATTGCTGTTAATGGAGACTGGTAATGGCTAACAATAGGTAGGATGTAATGTGATAACAAAGCCTGGTTTGTGGGGTTGGGGGCTAGGTCATGGGAGAGTTCAGGCCCTAAAATTATTAATCTCAATATTGAGTCCGGAGGGCTGCAGGGTCCCTAAGCGGAAAATGAGGTGTCGTTCCTCCAGCTTGCACTGAGCTTTGTTGGAACACTACAGCAAGCCTGAGACAGTGATGTTGGCCAAGGAACAGCGTGGTGTGTCAAAAATGGCAGGCAACTGAAAGCTCTTACTTTCTTTTGTAGGCAGAACATAGATGTTCAGTGAAGCAATCACCCTGTCTACACTTTGTTTTCTCCAATGTAAAGGAGACCACATTGTGAGCAGCAAATGCAGTAGACTAGACTATGTGTAGTGCAGGTAAAGTGCGCCTTCACCTGCAAGGTGTGTTTGGGCACTTGTATACTGAAGAGGGAGAAGGTAAATGGACAGGTGTTGCACCTTTGGTGGTTCCAGGGGAAGGTGCTGTGGAGCAGTGTTGGGAGTGAAGGAAAAGTGGACTACAGGTTCCTGGAGGGAACCATCCCTGCAGAAGGCAAGCAAGGGAAAGGAGGGGAATGTGTGTCTGGTAGTGACATTTTGCTGGAGGTGGCAAAAAAATGGCACCTGATGATCTTCTGGATGTGGATGCTGGTGGGATGTTAGGTGAGATTGTAGGTCTTTGGGTTTGCGCTCTATCCCCAACTATCGTTAACGCTTTACCCCCCCGATGTTTTGCATATAAACCAACATTTTCCTAGTTACCGTTAGTTCTGAGCAAGGGTCACTGGACCTGAAATGTTAATTCCGATGATTTCTCCTCACAGAAGCTGCCAGCCCTGCCGAGACTTTCCAGCAATTTCTGTTTTTGTTTCTGACTTACAGTGTCCGCAGCTCATTCAGTTTTTATTTAAAAACAACAGCTCAGCTTACTTTGAACTGGAAGCAATGCAGGGACTTTGGTGTTTGATGTCACAGTCACTTTATTTTTTTTCCAAATGGGAATCTTAAAGAAAATTGTTTTTTTTTAAAACAGGAATGAAATGCTTTATGCAGCTGGAAACAAAATCAGGGTGAAGATCTGCTACATAATGATAGGTTTGACAGTTATGGCCTGTTTGGTAATGGTGGTGTCTGGAAAGAAGGTATGTTCATCACGAACCTATTGTCCAGAGAAACTATTTAACGTATCTGCAATTGAATCATATTTATCCTCTTCACCACAACTCCTCTTCTTAAATGCAGACAATATTGAGAAGCATTTGCCTTAACAGTACATTAGCAGATCTCAAGGTAGCAATTTCCTCATCTCCTCATATATTGTTTTCTACAATGGGTTTCTAATTCATTTTAGCAGTCTGGGAAGCAAAGTAACGTTGTCTGCTCAGTCTGTATCTCTCAGTACTGCTTTTAAATTCACGCAAATAGTCTCATCCAGGAGGATAGGACCATTCTCTCCATTGTTTTGGCTATCCAACAACCAACATCTAAAACAATGAATCATCTCGTCATTTTTCTCATTGCTGTTTAGGGGTTCTGATGAGGGGACTAAAATGTAATATCTCCAGGTTTGTACAACAACACAAGGACGGGTGGGAGGGTGAGCTGTGCAGAGATGGTTCAGTGTGATTTGGCCAAGTTGAGAGTGGGTTAATACAAAGCTAAGAGAGTATAACATGGATAAATATGACGTTTTCTACTTTGGTAACAAATCAGGAAGGCAAATAATTATCTGAATGGCAATAAATTGGGAAACAAAGAGGTGCAAATGAGAACTGGGTGTCCTTGTACAGCAGTCACAGAAAGCATGCAAAAAAGTGGTAAAGAAACCTGTCATAGCAAGAGGATTCAAGTAAAAGTGCAGGACTGCAATTATTCAGGGCCTTAGTGAGACCACCCCTAAAGTCTTAGTTAGACTTACTATGTCTCTGTAATCACCACAGGATCATACCCTTTAACCTCAACTCAAAATGGATGCCCTCAATATCACTACTACATTTACCGTCTCCTGATCCCTTTCCTTTCCCTCCCACCATTTGGATAAAAGCTGTCTCTACAGCCTTAGTTATTCAATTCACCAGGGCACTGGTCCCAGCACAGTCCAAGTGAAGCTCCGATGGAAGGCATCGTCTTCAGAATATAATTTCCGGTGTGGCTTGCAACATCCTTGCGGAGGTCTCTTTACCGGAGGATGGCTGTTCTGGCTATTGTGGGAGTGCAGTGAAGGTTTACCAGACTGATTCGTGGGACAGTAGTACTGATGTATGAAGAGAGATTGCATCAGGTAGGACTTTATCCAGTGCAGCTCAGAAGAATGAGGCAGGGGATCTCATTGAAAGCTATTAAATTCTAACAGGACTGGACCGGTTAATGCGGGGAAGGATATTTTCAATGACCGGTGAGTCCAGAAACAGGGATCGTAGTCTAAGGATACAGGTGGGCCATTTAGGATTGAGATGAGAAGAAATTCCTTCACAGACAGAGTGGTGAACCTGTGGAATTCACTATAATAGAAAGCCATTGAGGTCAAAACATTGAATGTTTTCAAGGAGATAGGTATTGTTCTTAGCGCTAAATGGATCAATGGCTGTGGCATGAAGTAGGGACAGGATACAGAGTTGGATGAACAACTATGATCATTCTGAATGGAGAAGCAGGTCTGAAGGGCCAAATGACCTACTCCTGCTCCTAATTTCTGTTTCAATGATACAGTTTCCACTGTTCCTATAATTTAACCCAGCGTGGTAGTCATTAATTTAGGGGAAATGCTCTTGAAGGGCAAATAAAATCTGTTTAAGTAATACGTTCTTATTTAAATCACCAGTCCTTTAAACATGGGAGAAAAAAAAAATCAGGTTGCAGCAATCAGTTATAGTTAAAAGAAAGACTGATGGACCATTTTGATTGGCAGGCCATCTGGTGTAGATTTGAAGAAAAAAGCCACTCTTCCTGAAGTTTCAGTAGAATTCACTGTTGATCTACCTCGAGCATTACAAGATTATACCTGACCTAATTCTGTTAGAAGACACACAGCACCAGATTATAATCCAACAGGTTTATTTGAAATCACAAGCTTTTGGAACCTGGTGTGTGAGAGTTCTGACTTTGCCCACCCAGGTACCTCCACATCGTGATCTTATTTTGAACACATTTCAGAGATTCTACAGCTCTAAAACAACTCATCTCAGCAGAGTGCATTTTGATTAACAGGCCTAAAACGTTATAGGATTAAACCCATCTGTTTCACTAATGCTCTTTAGGGAAAGATATCTGCCATTCTTACCCAGTCTGGCCTACTTCTGACCGTGGACTCACAGCAACGTGGTTGCCTTTCAACTGCTCTCTGGGCAATTCGGGATTGACAATAAATATTGGCCTAACCAGTGACATTCACATCGTGAGAAAGATTTTTTTTCCCTGCAATAAGTATTGTTTTTTGGTTGCTGAAATGAAATGTATTCTTGCAGATTGTCCAATTCTGGAGATTTAAGAACTTTCAATGAGAGTTGTTTTTCAAGTGTGCATGAGAGTCAGAGCTTTATTAGATTGTTAATTTTTTTTCATCTCCACGTGACTGCTGAGGTCTGTCTGTAGTGGATATTGGGTGAGTGATGATGGAAATGGGAATGGGGTTATGAGGGGGAATAGCTGATGAGAGCAGGAGGCAGTTACTGATGAGAATC
The DNA here is from genome assembly GCF_030684315.1 of Stegostoma tigrinum. Taxonomy (NCBI): domain Eukaryota; kingdom Metazoa; phylum Chordata; class Chondrichthyes; order Orectolobiformes; family Stegostomatidae; genus Stegostoma; species Stegostoma tigrinum. Next base: position 68,480,645 of record NC_081368.1, read on the forward strand.
AGGGAGGCAGCAGAATCTCTATTATTAATTTCTCAATGAAATAATCATGTTCCACATTCCATCTTTACCTTGTGACCAATGGTGAAATACGTTGAAGGCAAGTAACACCCAAAAGGTAGCAGCAATGGGAGACTGCCAACCTCCCAGTCACTGCCTGAAAAAACACAGGAAAAATGACTGAGAAATGCAAGGGGACGGAATTTGGGACGAAGGGTGAAAATATGGGTTAAGCTTCAAAATATAGAATAGTTGGGAACACTACATGCTGTACTGAACCGTAAGAAGTACAGGCATTCTGTTTTGTACTAGGAGTCATCGAGTTATACAGCATGAAAAAGACCCTGTGGTCCAGCTCTTCCATGGTGTTCAGATATCCTAAATTAATCTAGTCCTATTTGCCAGCATTTAGCCTATTCCCCTCTCAAACTCTTCCTATTCGTGTACCTATCCAGACCCCTTTTAAATGTTGTAATTGTACCAGCCCCCACCACTTCCTCTCACAGCCCATTCCAAACACACCCCACCCTCTGCGTGAAAAGGTTGCCCCTTAGGTCCCTTTTATATCTTTTAGCTCTCACGTTAAACCTATACCCTCTAGTTTTGAACTCCGCTACCTTGGGAAAAAGACCTTGGCTATTCACCCTATCCATGCCCCTCATGATTATTTAAAACCTCTTATTATGTCACCCCTCTGCCTCCAGCGTTCTGTGGAAGTTAGCCCTAGATTGTTCAGCCTCTCCCTATAGCTCAAATTCCCCAATCCCGGCAACATCTTTGTAGATCTTTTCGGAATCCTTTCAAGCTGCACAACATCTTCCTTCAGCAGGGAGACCATAATTGAATGCAGCATTCCTGTACTGTAGAAATCATGACAGATAGAGCAAAAGACCAAATAAGCAGGAGCAGCCTAAAAGCACTTCAATTTCTCTCTATTGTTTCTGTTTCCACATCTATCTATGTATATAATGAGTCTTACCTTGATGCAATGAAGCAAAAAGGAGTGCAATCTGTGTGGAAGCTTTAAAATGGTCAATATCTGGGGAAATGTTTTACAGCCAATTTTAGCAAATTGAATTTCTGCTGAAGAATATGTTCTGTGTAATTCCAGGAAGGAACAACAGTCTAGGTAGTAAGGTCCTCATCAGTGTGCATCTCTCATTAGTGAGCTATTATTTAACCCTTTAAGTTGGGGAGAAAGTGAATAAAAACCCAAAAGTAAATTGTACTAATGGTGGGAGCACAGAATGTGGAGCCGTCACCTTTCAGTACTGCTGCAAATTGATAATTCAGAACACCGGCTGGATAACAGGGAATGAGCAATGGTGCAGAGAGTTTAGGGCCGTCAAGGGAACTGGGACACAGAGGCTGATGCAAAATACCAGGCCTATAAATACTCATAATGAGACTGGTCTGGGAAGAAGGTAAGCCTCTAAGGAATTGGATGAGGATGTCTGGGAGAGAGTGAATGTGCTAAGTCACAATGTTATTTGCAGTTTTTTGCTAGCAAGGACACTAAATATTAAATATAGCGGGCATCCAACACCCATCATTGGTGCCGTGGGACCGGACATTAGTAAAACAGATGGTTTAGACTAGGCAGAAAGAGCTGAACCCTCCCTCTTAGTTAGAATCTCAGAGATAGAAAGAGATGTACTATTGTTCATTCTCAGGGACAGTAAGCACCTACACACAACAACTATAAAATTGCAAAGCAATGTTTAGGAAGATTTACATTACCATTTCAAGGAAGTACAAACACATTAGACAGTCACACTGGGAATTACAGTCCATTCACAAGTCACACAGATTACACTATATTAACAAGTCAGAGTCTGAATAACAGCCCTTTGATCTGTAACCTATGAACCACAGCTCAATAGAAAGTCATACTGGGAATTTCTAGCCCTTTTAGAGTTATTGAGAAATTCAGTCCATCAGCAAGTCTCACCAGGGAGTTGCAGTCCATTCGAGGGACATAGCCAGGAATTAGGGGAAATTACAATCTTTGAGTATTTGAAAAAGCCACATCTTGTCAAAGCTTTTCACCTTGCGCTCACAAGTCATCATTGATGTCTGCAATCATTCGCTAATGGATTGTCCACATAGGAAATTCCATTTCACTGGGTCATGGGTTCTGTGGGTCCTTACATGATTGATGAGCCCCAATCTGACCACACATTTGGCAGAAGTTTCCAGAAAGTGGGAGTGCTCCTTGGGCTTGAGATTATTGGCATTCCTTTCTCTGGTTTCTCTTCTATACTTCCTCTTGTCGCTGGGTATTTTCAAAGAATTTGTTCTTTCATACAGATTATCCCAATTCAGTTTCTTATGAAAGAGGGTTCCCACACATTGACATCAATGTTGCATTTCTTGAGGGAAGCCTTCAGAGAGTCTTTGAAACCCTTTTTCCACCATTCGTTTGAGTGTCTTCCTTTAGCTGGGCGAAGATGATTTGCTTTGACATTCGGAACTCAAGCATCGAAGCCTGTGGCCAGCCTAGCTGAGTTTGTTTTGGATGGTCACGGCCCTGATGCTGGTGTTATTGGCTCCTTCAAGGATGCTGTTGTTAGTAAGCTGGGTGATGTGGAGAATCCATCTCAAACACCATGGATGGTACTGACGTGGCACCTTTACATACTCTAATATTCACAGCCATATAGAACAGTCAGAAAAATAACTGGTATGCACACATTTCTCAGCATGTGCACGGATCTCACGTTTGTTGACGACTCTCATCCCTAGGCGTGCGAAGGCAGTGTTCACAGATTGGATGCAACGTTGAATCTTTACATCAATGTCAGCGTTAGATGAGCGGTTACTTCCCGGGGAAGGGAAGTATTCTACATCTGCCAGGATTTTTCTGTTGGCCTGAATGGAGAGATGGACCAGGACATGACTCGGGACGGTTAACGGATTTGAATCTTCTGGTACTTGAGGCTGAGTCTAATTCAGTATGCTTCCATGACGACATCAAGTGAGGCTCGAAGATTCTCTTCCAAGAGAGCAGAGACAACATGGCCATGTGCACATTGAATTTCCACAAGTGAGATTCGTGTTATTTTTTCCCTTGGATTTCAACTAGCTGAGATTCCATGTCCACACCACTGGGAAAAGTTTTTTTTTCTTAACAAAGTGAAGAATGGTGGTGATGAAAATGGAGAAAAGGGTGGTGATGATGATGACACATCCTGCTTGACCCCTGTCTTGACCTTAAAGGAATTCAGCATATTACCATTGGTGAGGACCATCAGTGACATCATCATGGAGGAGACAGAGGATATTGTTGAATTTCACTGCAAGGCCAGCTACTGTCAGGGTCTTTCATAGCATTTCTTGATTGACGGGGTCAAAAGCATTGGTTAGATCGATGAAGGCAATATAGAGTAGAGTAATTGGTATTGTTCCTGGCATTTCTCTAGGAATTGCCAAACAATGAAAATCACGTCTATAGTTTCACAGTTTAATTGGAAGGCACCCTGCTCCCAGTGATACTAAAGCCTGCAGTAGTTTAAGAAGGTAACTTATGAAGTTACCTTCATAAAAGATGCCATTTGTTGTTTGTGGTTGAGCCATTTCAGTGCTGTCGTGCAGACAGAAACCCGATTACAGATTCAAAGAGTGAACTGAATGAAAGCTTTGCATTGATTTGAGAGGCAACATGTTCAAGGAGCTGTCAAGGAAAAAGACATTACAGACAAAGCAGTAATGATCAGGGACAAAGGGTTTGAGAGCGAATACTTTGAAGGGAGAATGTTGATAATGGTTTTGATAGGAATGGATGATAGTGCCAGAAGTTTGGGGAAATCTACCAACTCATTAACCTGACACCAATAAACAAGAAACTAAACAGAATTAATAATCAGGAAAAAGTGAAAGATTATTTACTGGACTGTCTTCCTGTGCATAATGAGCATCACAGCATTCGCAAGAGGAGATTCTCCTCCACCAATCTGATGTTGTCTTGCCCCAATTAACAACATGCAAATTCCACGTAAATGTAGGCCACTCAGCCACCTCACCCCGAGCCAGCTCCTTAAATCAAAAACATCATGGCTGATCGGATTACTCCACATTTCCAACTAGGCCCAGGTAACTTTTCTCCCCTATACTTAACAGGAATCTGTCTTAAAGATACTCGAGTCCTTTTGAGTTGGGGATGTGGAGGGGAACTTGCACAAAGTTTGTCAGTGCTAACTTGTGGAACCATTCACCTCCAATCTGAGCCTTGATTGGAAACTCAGACCCTAGTATCAGTGGTTGGTCATTAAATTTGCAGTGAGCACACAAGTTGTTGTGTATTCAAAGGAAACACGATCTTGGCAGCAACTCAAGCGGATTTACACCTGGACTGTCTATTGACAAATTTGAGCCTGATTTGGCTCGATGAAGTTGGTATATTTGCAATCAAACTAAAGGCCGCACATGCTCCATATTCGAAACAGACCTAGCCGAGAGGGGATGATGAAAGACATATGTTAATTTATCATTCATCCTGACCAAAAAGGTGTGAGTTTACAGTAACAACATGTATATAGTGACAGGTTACAGAACCCAGTTAGTTGTAGATTCACAGTGAAACCCTGCAGTTCTTCAGTCTGTTCAAAATGAATTACTGCTTGCTGCAATGTAAAGTGACCATACTAGCTGAGAGAGAAGCATGGAGAATCAACTTAGTTAGATTTCTTCAACACTGAGCACTGCAGTCTGACACAAGACATTTTTCATTTAAGATACTGGTATCGTCGCTCAAAGCCAACTGTCCAAAAACACCAGGGGTGTCTGAAAATTGGATATTTTGCAGAAAGTGCCATCATCTTTTTCCATTTTACTCCGTTAAAACAAACTGACCTGTGCAATTTTGCTAGGTGCTAATTGACATCAGGCTTATTTGTTTTCCTGCTTACGCAGTGATTTATTTCAAAGCTGCAAGTGACCCATGACCCCAACAGGCCTACCTCAGGTCTGACTCAAACCCTGCCAGCATCCAATGCCTAGCACAGCCTTAGGCCCTGGAGTTGCCATTGAACTGAACGGCATATTAGGAGAGAACGGGTGAACGTATCACAATCGTTTCACTTGTGAGAGTGTTGTAGGATGTCACAAAGCCAGTTTTTGAACACCAAACAGCAAGCAGTCCTTATGGAAGATTGTTTTTAAAAAGAAACTCTGATGTCTGAGAGTATGCATTTATTTCAGAAACAGCTCATTGTTTTGACAGAAAGGCAACTGCAACAGAATCCTGGATTAATGGGATCTTTGACTGAAGACAGAGGTCAAGATTGTTCACAACGGCATGGTGGCTCAGTGGTTAGCACTGCCACCTCACAGCATCAGCAGCCTGGGATTGATTCCACCCTCGGGCAACTGTCTGTGTGGAGTTTGCATGTTTTCACGGTGTCTGTGTGAGTTTCCTCCCATTGTCCCAAAGATATGCAGCTTTGGTGGACTGGCTATGCTAAATTGTCCGTAGAGTCCAGCGATGAGCAGGCTAGGTGAATTCACCACAGGAAGTGCAGGGCTACAGGGATAGGGTGGGGAGTGGATCTGGGTGGAATACTTTCAGAGGGTCACTGTGAACTTGATGGGCTGAATGGCCTGTTTCCACACTGTAGGGATTCGATGATTGTCCTCTTGGTTTCAGCCTGAAATCAGATGGCATTTTTTAAGAGAGATGAAAATAATGTGTGTGGGGTGAGGCTAACGGTCATCTCACTGAATACAGGCCTCACTGTCTGGAAGCTTCAATCCCTTGGAGGATTTCTCTGACATCATCTGAACTCTATGCTGTTTCATAATGTTGCCATGGAGAGAGTGACAATAAGCTATGAAATGAATGATAATGATGACAAACCAAACACAAAGCTGCCTTTAGCTAGTCTCTTCAGAAGGGCATCATCTCCAGTCTTTGCCGTGGATGCACCTTTATGGTCCTACACTGGTGACCTTGCTGCATTACTTTGTGTACTGTTGGTCCCACCTTGATAACAGTAAGACTCCCCACACACACATCCATCTACCACCTTGTGCTAAGTGTCCCCAGAAAAGCAGAACCTGGACATTGACAGTCTTGAACCTGTAATTGAGGAGCTCTCCCTGCCATCAATGCTTTCCAAAATCAACCTGCTCAGAGTTGTGCTTATACACAGTCAATACAGTGTGCAGCTGGAGGAATACAGCAGGTCAGGCAGCATCAAAGGAGCAGGAGAGTCAGTGTTTCAGGCCTGGGCCCTTCATCTGGGCTCTGGTGAATGGTCCAGGCCTGAAACACCACCTTTCCTGCTCCTCTGATGCTGCCTGACCTGCTGTGTTCCTCCAGCTTCACACTGTATTGACTCTTAATCCAGCATCTGCAGTTCTTGCTATCTCCATGTGGTTATACACCACTGATGCAGGTGGGACCTGAACAAAGCCTCCAGGTCCAAAGATAGTCACACTATCACTGAGCCACATGAACCCATTCCCTTCTGTACAGGTTGTTTACTCACTCAGATCAGCTGGATTTTGTTTCAAAATTTTCAGATAATCAGAGTTTGTTTTTGCTCAGACATTGTATTTTTGATGCATTATTTCATTTATATTCTTTCCCTTTCCCCAATTACAGGCTTTTAAACAGCACGAGAACCTCACCAAATGGAACTTGGAAAAAAAAGCCAAACTGAAGGAGGAATTCGAACAGAAGCTGGCCACAGAAAAGGCACAGTAACTGCAATAAAGACTAGCTGTACCAATTTACCTCTTCCTATCAGTGGCACGGAAGACAAACTAATAGTCTCTTCAACAGTGGGTTCTGAAGTATGTTGGTACACAGTTAACGACAGTCAGGATGAGTACTCAGCAATGTCATCAGTGCTTGGTCTGAAGAATGGACCAATCCTCCCTTATTTCCATTTTATACTCTTCCACACTTCTCTGAAACTTTTTTTAAAGATTTTATGATTGTCAACTGAAGCCAGATTATTATTGACACCTTCCAATGAATTGTTGTTTTCGTTTCTAGCAGAGAAGCCAGCTCATTTTACTGGTATTTTATTCACTGATGACAAGCTGAGAAATTTGAGACTTTTTTCCTCCTGCTGGAGTCTGTGTCTATATGACACGGATACTTGGGCCACATCTCTATTAAATTATTAATCTCAATACATAATGGAATTTTCGCTACCTCTTTTTGAATACTCAAAGCATCACGTCAGCACTTGGTCGCAGCTCAGCTCTCTGGCGATGTTAATGAATGATCCTCCATTTATTTCAATTTTTTTTAAAGCATCGCCAGTATTTTGTTTTTCTAGTATAATTCCTACACTTTGAGAACCAGGTTGGTCTCCTGCAGTGTGGATTGATCTTTATCAGAGCTAAATTTGCAACATCCTATCAGCATCTTTCCAATCATGATAAAACACCACACATCACAGTGAACCAAGCCAGTAAACCACTATCCTCCCACATCAGGGAAATCTGTTTTTAATTATGAAAGTTGACCTTCAAAAGGTTTCATGTATGTCATGTCTAAAACTGTAATATTAAATCAATTTAATATTTTGTAGCAGATTCTAGCCTGATGGTTCTTGTGACTTCCTGAATAAAAATTATCTTGTTGTCTAAATGCCTGTCAAATGTACTGTTAGTTTTTTTGTGAAACCACAGTTCTAATGTAGTTATTTTTCATTTGCTGTGAGGATGTGTGTGACATTTATAATGCAGTTTGCATGAGCGAAAGCCTGGAAAGCCACTCATGCTTTCAAACCTACTCCATTCAGTTCAGTCTTGACTGATCTGTATCTGAACTCCATCTACTTCTAGAAGCCCTAGTGTGGAAAAAGCCAATCAGTTCATCGAGTCCATACTGACCCTCTGAAAACCATCCCATCCAGACTCCACGTACCCTACCCCATAACTGTGTATTTCCTATGGCTAACCCACCTAGCCTACAGAGATAACAAGGTGTAGAGCCGAATGAACACAGCAGGCCAAGCAGCAGAGGAGCAGGAAGGCTGACGTTTTGGGCCTCGTCTCTTCTGCAGGAAATACCTACACATGCCTTGACACTATGGGGCATTTTGGAATGCCAGTCCACCTAACCTGCACATCTTCAGACTGTGAGAGGAAACCTGTGCTGACACAGAGAGACTGTGCAAACTTCACACATACATAGAACACAGAACATAGAAGAGTACAGCACAGTACAGGCCCTTCAGCCCACGAAGTTGTGCCGTGGAATAATCCTAATCCAAAACTAAAATAACCTAACCTACATTCCCCTCACTTCACTGCTGTCCATGTGCATGTCCAGCAGTCGCTTAAATGTCACTGATGACTCCACTTCCACGACTACCACTGGTAAACTATTCCACGCGCTCACAATTCTCTGGGTGAAGAACCTCCCTCTGACGTCTCCTCTATACCTTCCTCCTAACACCTTAAAACTATGACCACTCGTGGCAGTCAATCCTGCCCTGGGTAAAAGTCTCTGGCTATCGACTATATCCATGCCTCTCATTACCTTGTACACCTCGACAGGTCACCTCTGTTCCTCCTTCTCTCCAGAGAGAAAAGTCCGAGCTCAGTCAACCTCTCCTCGTAAGACAAGCCCTCCAGTCCAGGCAGTCAGCCGAAGCAGGAATTGAACCCGGTTCCCTGGCGCTGGGGGGCAGCGGTGCTAACCACTAAGCCACTGTGCCACCCTAACCTAAAACCCACCTTGTTAAAACAAAAAATCAGCATAACCCTTAAGCTTGTTTAACAAAAACAAATCAACTTCAGTTTAAAATATTCAATTCACCCCAGCCTGAACAATATTTTGAGAGAGTTCCTGATGTCAGACCATTTAACTGAAGGGGCATTATTGAATCAGTCTTGAATAACCATTTTAAAATTGAACCCCATTGTTCTGGATTTCCCACAACGGAGAAAATAGATGAGCTTACTGAGAGCAGAGTCTCTGCCTCTAAGCCTGAACCTCCAGGTTCAAGTCCCATTCCAATACATTATGGCCAAGGAGGGGGTGTTCATAACATTATCAATTTATCTGGCAATCAACCTGTAAATCTTTCAACACACAGCAATGGAAGGTGCTAAGGACAGTAGGGAGTAGTCAGCCTTGTGACTAGAGACACTACCATCACTATCTACAGCTTTGTCCTGTTCAGGTTAAAAAAGTGAACTGTTAACAACTGGACTCCCAAGTGAACTGTAACACATCACCATCTACTGTATTGAAGGTTAGTAGCGAAATATGAGAGAGCAGATAGAGATCCTTTCCACAAGACACTATTGAAGAAATTCAGTTTTGACATTTCAGAAACCTTGATGATTCTAATTGTTAATAACAAGATATTTTTTAATCCAATGACACTCGTCAAACATTAGACCTGACCCACACAAATCATTGTCAAATCTGGGGAACTTTCCTCTGGATATCAGTTCTCCCAAATGTGGTAGCCTTGTAGGTCTCACAACAGAATGTATTCTAATAGACCACTTAGGCTGCAGCTACGGAAGCAACTCAACTTTATTTCTGCTCTGTTTTGATGCAGAGAAGCTATGGTTTGAGGACACATTAAACTTTAGATAATTTTACTGAGGTTAGACTGATTTTGGTTTTGCACTGAAGACCCCCATAGGTTGGACCGTTGTAACTCTGCTTTAGATTATCTCCACACCCAGAGGTACACTCCTTGCATAGCCTCGCATCCTTCACCTGGGAAGACAGATGTATGCTGGAGCATCTCAGGGACTCTCGGATTGAGACTACATTTAAGAATTGAGACAAGCCTAGTGTGGTGACTACAGTCGTGTCTTTCTTGTCTGCGACAGGAAAATATTCTTATACAAGGCACAAGTCAGGAACATAATGGAATACTCTCCACTTGCCTGGATGACTGCAGCGCCAACGACACTCAAGAAGCTTGACACCATCTGATTCGATTCCCTACAGTGTGGAAACAGGCTGTTTGGCCCAACAAGCCCACACCGCCCCTTGAAGCATCCCACCCAGACCCCCCTATAACTCTCATACCCATGAACACTACAGACAATTTAGCATGGCCGATCCACCTAGCCTGCACATCTTTGGACTGTGGGAGGAAACCCACACAGACACAGCGAGAATGTGGAAACTCCACAGACAGTCGCCTGAGGCTGGAATTGAACCCAGGTCCCTGGTCTGTGAGGCTGCAGTGCTAACCACTGAGCCACCATGCTGCCATGGGGCAAAGCAGCCTGTTTGATTGGCACTACATCCACAAGCATCCACTCTCCACCGCCGATGCTCTTGTACTTTCTGCAACATGCACTGAAGAAGATCCTTAGGCAGCACCTTCCAAACCCATGACCACTTCCATCTGAAAGGGCAATGGCAACAGCTGCATGGGAACACCAGCGCCTGCAAGTTCATCTCCAAGTCAGGATGGTGAGTGACTTGGAAACATACTGCTGTTCCCTCACTCAAAATCCTGGAATTCCCTCCCTAAGGGCATTGTGTCCCCACCTACAGCACATGGACTGCAGCGGTTCAAGAAAGCAGCTCACCACCTTCTCACACATAACTTAGGGACAGGTAATAAATGCTGGCCAGCCAGCAATGCCCACATCCCACAAGTAAGCAATCAAGAATTGAACGGCTTGCTAGGTTATGTCGGTGGCCAGATAAGAGTTTGACCACAATGTGGTCACAATCTGGAGTCACCTAGATACCAGAACAGATAAAAATAGTAAATCTACACATTATTGAACAGGGTGGTTTGTTTTTCCCAAGAATCTAGTCACTTTCAAGGTCACCATTACTGATGCTAACTTGTTAACTCCAGCCTTACTGACGTAAGTGAACAAAAATGCCCTCAAATGCCATGGTGCTATTTGAAGTCATAACGTAACCAGGATGCTGCTACAATCCTAGCATCAGACAGTCAACTCAAACTCTCATAGCTCAAATTTCCTGCACAGTCATGGTGACTATCTGCTTGTCATAAAAATATGATGCCTGGAAAGAGACAGTTTTGTTAGGTCTGTGTATATATTTCATGTAATGTACATTATGAGAGGATGGAACTTTGGGGTCCTGAATAATTATTGCGAGATTATTTCATACTACATTCTTAAATAATCTCCAGTATGTGAAGACCAGAGGCATCCGAAATTAAGGGATTATTTGAATATTGCTGAAAAGCTTGCTGCCAAAGTGTTTTGTCTTGCAGTCAAACAATTCCAATGCTCTCTCCATGGCAAATTCTCAGCCAAAGTCAACTTGCCAAGCAATTAGTTTCCTTTTCTTGTGGAATTGGGACTATTGTTTCTTCAGCATTCTTTTGTGTATCCTGGTAAGTGCAGGATAGAAAGCATTATCAATATGTCTCATTTTTTCAACAAGTTTCAAAAAGGATCATGGCTGGTACTTCTGATATAGATTGATTCATGAATTTATTAATATTCAACTGCGCTGAAAATCTGTGATCTTGAATTATCCATTTTTACAAGATGGCTGGTAGGGCAGTTAGCCGCATATTAGACCATACACCATAGAACAGTACAGCACAGAACAGGCCCTTTAGCCCACGATGTTGTGCCGACCATTGATCCTCATGTATGCACCCTCAAATTTCTGTGACCGTATTGTGTCCAGCAGTCTCTTAAATGTCCCCAATGACCTTGCTTCCACAACTGCTGCTAGCAACGCATTCCATGCTCTCACAACTCTCCTTGTAAAGAACCCGCCTCTGACATCCCCGCTATACTTTCCTCCAACCAGCTTAAAACTATGACCCCTTGTGTTAGCCATTTCTGCCCTGGGAAACAGTCTCTGGCTATCAACTCTATCTATGCCTCTCATTATCTTGCATACCTCAATTAGGGCCCCTCTCCTCCTCCTTTTCTCCAATGAAAAAAGTCCAAGCTCAGTCAACCTCTCTTCATAAGATAAGCCCTCCAGTCCAGGCAGCATCCTGGTAAACCTCCTCTGAACCCTCTCCAAAGCATCCACATCTTTCCTATAATAGGGCGCCCAGAACTGGACGCAGTATTCCAAGTGCGGTCTAACCAAAGTTTTATAGAGCTGCAACAAGATCTCACGACTCTTAAACTCAATCCCCCGCTAATGAAAGCCAAAACACCATATGCTTTTTTAACAACCCTGTCCACTTGGGTGGCCATTTTAAGGGATCTATATATCTGCACACCAAGATCCCTCTGTTCCTCCACACTGCCAAGAATCCTATCCTTAATCCTGTCCTCAGCTTTCAAATTCGACCTTCCAAAATGCATCACCTCGCACTTATCCAGGTTGAACTCCATCTGCCACCTCTCAGCCCATCTCTGCATCTTGTCAATGTCCCGCTGCAGCCTACAACAGCCCTCTATACTGTCAACGACACCTCAAACCTTCGTGTCGTCTGCAAACTTGCTGACCCATCCTTCAATCCCCTCATCTAAGTCATTAATAAAAATTACAAACAGTAGAGGCCCAAGGATAGAGCCCTGTGGAACACCACTCATTTCCAGGCAGAATATTTTCCTTCTACTACCACTCACTGTCTTCTGTTGGCCAGCCAATTCTGAATCCAGACAGCTAAGTTCCCCTGTATCCCATTCCTCCTGACCTTCTGAATGACCCTACCATGGGGAACCTTATCAAATGCCTTGTTGAAGTCCACATACACCACATCCACAGCTCGACCCTCATCAACTTTTCTAGTCACATCCTCAAAGAACTCGCTAAGGTTTGTGAGGCATGATCTGCCCCTCACAAAGCCGTGTTGACTGCATTTAATCAAGCCATGCTCTTCCAGATGGCCATAAATCCTATCCCTCAGAATCCTTTCTAACACCTTGCAGACGACAGACATGAGACTTACTGGTCTGTAATTGCCAGGGATTTCCCTATTTCCCTTCTTGAAGAGAGGAATTACATTTGCCTCTCTCCATCTTCAAGTAAATCAGCTTATGAAAGAGGTGTTGCCCGTTTCCGAGAGACAACAGTATATACCTTGACAAAGATACAGCAGACACACTTGGGCCTCCATAAAACTTCATTAACTTATTAAGTAATTAAATAAATAACACACACTTAACTACTATAAATATATCTATCACCGTCTTTCACTACTCTGGGTTCTGTAACTAACCCCAAATGTTATTATCAGGGAGAGATGGCACCTGGCCAGGTTGGAACACCTCAACGTCTTGGTCACCACCCCTGCTGTATGATACCTCCTGCAGAGTGATTCTTTGAAGCTTTGCCAAAAACAAATTAAGGATTTTTTTCAGAGACAACAAGGCTTCTTCTGAAGAAGGGTCTAGGCCCAAAACATCAGCCTTCCTGCTCCTCTGATGCTGCCTGGCCTGCTGTGTTCATCCAGCTGTTATCTCAAATTGTTATCTCTTGTTATCTCAAATTCTCCAGCATCTGCAGTTCCTACTATTATCTCTGAAAGGATTCTTTTTTTAAAAAAAGACTGCCTTACACACAGGTCTCTGTGCCAAGTATGCGCCTTATTTGGAATTATCTGCACATGACTAATCCTGAACATTTCATCCATATTTGGTAGAGACAGTAGTTACTGATTTCCTGCAATCTTGGCTGTCAGCACACCTGCATGACTCAGTGTAATTCCACTCACATAACAGCCCATTGTAAAGGTTTTTATCAGTTCCTGCTATCTCCAGCCTTATGCAACAGGGGATATTTAATCAGTCTGGGAATCTTGTAAACAGTCCCACTTTCTATCAGAGTATATTTTAAGTATACATACATATTATTAAATATATATAATATTTTTGACTTTAATGTCCATCTCCTTTCACCACCAGGGAGGCATACGTTAGTGTGGAAATCCAGTTAAAAGCCTTTAATTTCAAGTTATTGTCCTTATTTAGAAATCGCTCCATGACTTCTTCCCTCGCTATCACTGTCGCCTCCTCCAGCACTGCAACCCTTCAAGACATCTGCTCACTTCAGTCCAAATATCAGTGGCTATGCCTTTGAGTGCAGTCCATCACTAGCTCTACACCTTACTGGCTCTGTACATCAATTTTCATCAAGATGCCATCTAGATGCCTCCTTGACCAAGCTTTTTGCCACTGTCCTTACTATATCTTTAGGCAAGCTCAACTTCAAATCTTCCTTTATAACATCAAATATTTTGGGAGTTTTTTTTCCTCAGGACTGTTATCCATTGCACTGGGTAAGACAACAACATTCAAAAGCACTGCGGACAGCCATTATTGAAGTAAATTATTTACACCTCCCCAATAAAGAAGGCAGCAGAGGGGGCTATAAAACAAATGCTCAGATCTTGCAATACATTATACACTATAAATGCACTGCTGTTGTTACAACTGCTGAACAATAAAACGTTGAATCCACATCTCTTCATTATTTTGAGAGCTGCACCTTAAATCGGGGCTACTTATTTGGTTTCCTTTCCTTGTGCTACACACGTCATTCGCGGGTTACGTACATCAGCAGGGACCTCAATGTCATAAAGGCCTGCACTATACCGAGAAACATCCTTCCCCTCTTAAAGGGGAAGTCCACCTGGGTTACAAAAAGAGGTGGCAGTTATTCATGAATTGCAGGCAAATGGCTTAATGTGAGCGGGAAGAATGCAGCATGGTGACTCAGTAGTTAGCACTGCTGCCACACAGCGCCCAGAGACCCAAGTTCGATTCCACCCTTAGGTGACTATCTAAGTAAAGTCTGCAGATTCTCCGTGTGGGCATGGGTTTCCTTCAGGTGCACTGGTTTCCTCCCAAAATCACAAAGATGTGCGCATTAGGTGGATTAGCTGTGCTAAACTGCCCATGGTGTCCAAGGATAGGTCGGCTAGGTATAGGAAATGTGTGGTAATGGGGGAGGGAGGGTTGAAGCTCTTTCGTGGATTGGTGCAGATTTGACGCGCTAAATGGCCTCTTTCCACACTGTAGGGATTCTGTGGTTCCATTTGATGTTTTGGCTTTTGTCAGACAAGGACAGACAGACAGACAGACAATATTCATTCTAAGATAAAATGGGAAGGAGTGGCGGCACTGGGCAATGCCAAGACTGTCACTACAGGAAAGTAAATGCATTCAGGAAGAAGTTTAACGATCTGATATGAATTAGCAGGTATCAGATCATTCTCTAGAGGCCATATCCTCTCAACACCAGCATCAGAATAATCTCCTGTTCTCTTAACTGCACCTACATCTCCATTGACTAGAAATCTTTGCTCAGGCCAGCACAACCCTTTTTAAGTCAGAAACTTCTTTCATTCATAATAGAACATTGAACACTGTTTGAAATGCCACATTTACAACACACAGCTTATTCAACCATGATACCCAAACCACAAACATATTGGTGGAGCCGACTGACACACTTCCACTCCACCTCCACTTTGATGCAGGAGATGGGGGGAAACTTAACAGAAGGCAACACTAGCGACACTACCGTTAACATGTATCTCCCATATTGTGGGATAAGTCTCTGGGGAAGCAATGAAAATTGCAAACATCAAAACTCTCAATGTACTTTAAAGGCGAAACCAGCTTTATGATTTGCGCTGGTGTGAATCGCCCCGTGAGTGAAAAATGGCTTCGGCTGGAAATTAGGCAGGAGTTCCATATCCTGAGAAAAATCTGGACCAACCTTATCCAAGAATTCGACGCTTGCGGCCATGTCCTCGGATGCTAATATTTGCTTATTTGAAAGATTAGGATTAAGGTGGGATATGGATATGGTTGCTCACAGGGTGTGAGTGTACGTACGAGGGAATGATACCTGCTCAGAGGTCATACATAAGGCCAGTTAGAGGTGAGTCTGCTAGGGACATTCAGGACCCAGGCTGTAGATGGAGCTGATATTGTACACAACCAATCGTTTGTGCGCTGGGAGGTTTACCAAAAGAACCACGTCGAAGCCGACAGAGCTGTCTAACTCTGATCTGGTTCAGGGCTTACACAGATCTTGAACACCGCCCCCCTCCCCAATGTGAAATGGAAAGCCATCAAAGTTTTTGAGAAGCCACCAAGATGTAGCCTTTCATTGACCAGCCGATAGAAATCTGGGTGAAGTGGAGGAGAGATGTACTGCTGAGGCTGTTTGATGTTCTGGTCCGTCTGCATTTGGAATATTGTGAACAGTTCTGGAGGCCCCACCTAAGGAAGGAAATGCTGCCATTGTAAGGCAAGCGTTTACAAGAATGATCCTGAGGATGAAGCCCTTGTCATATGAGGAGCAGCTGAGGGCTGTGGCTCTGTACTCAATGGAGATTAGAAGGATAAGGTGGGATCTGACTAAAACTTACAGCTTACTGAGAGGCCTGACAAGAGTGAACATTGGAGAAGATGTTTCCACGAGTAGGAAAGACTAGGGCCCAGGGGCACAGCCTCAGATTGAAAGGATGACCTTTAGAACTGAAATGAGGAGCAATTTCTTCAGTCAGAGGGTAATGAATATGTGGAATTCATTGCTACAGAAGGTTGTGGAGGGCAAGTAATTAAGAGTTTTTAAGACAGCGATATCAGGTATTGATTGGTGGGAGAATCAAGGTTTATAAGGAAAAACAGGAGAATGTATTTGAGAAACATATCAGCCACGATCGAATTGGGGAGCAGATTTGATGGGCCAAATGGCCTAATTCTGCTTCTATGCCTTATGCGACAAACCCTGACCAGGATAACAGGCATGCATTGGCATGATGGCCTGTGGTCACACAACAGCTGCACCCTGAGGGGATTAAATCTATTTCAGTTCATGCAAATGCCCGTGAGACACACTAAAAGCAATGTGAACCCCACCAATGGCAGCCTCTACACCTCCGGGAGCCCTATGCTAACCATCAAGGTCAATCCACCCACTTGGCCTTGGCAAGAGGGAAGTAAATGGGGCTATCCCTTTATGTACAGGGGCTGTCTGAAGCCTCCTGTCCTGCTGCAATCTACTGTAAACCACACAATGTTTCTTTTATCTCCAGTAATAACTTGGAAACAGCCCATACATAAAAATTAAAAAGAGATGCTATGGACTTGACAACCACAGGCAATGCAGCCCTTACCCTGCTTTAAAGTTGTAATTGCACTTCAGCAGAAAACATTGTTTTTCATTATAAAGAGTTGTGAATGCAGTCCATTCCATCGTGAAAACCAGTTTTCCTTCCATTGACTCCATCTACATTTCCCACTGCCTTGGGAAAGCAGCCAATATAATTGAAGATCCTTCCCGTCCCAGTAATACTATCTTCCAACCTATTCCATCTGGCAGAAAATGCAAAAGTTTGAAAACACGTACCAGCAGAATTAAAAACAGCTTCTTCCCTGTTGTTATCACATTTATGAATGGACCTCATATGTTAGAGTTGATCTTTCTCTGCACCTTCTCTGTAACTGGAACATTATATTGTGCATTCTGTTCTATTACCCTGTTTATACTTATATAAGGTATGATTTGCCTGGACAGCATGCAAAATGGTATGTTTCACTGTATCTCAGTACGTGTGACAATAAGAAATCAGATCAAAAACAGTCAGGATTTCTTTGAAGTGATCCAGAGGTGGCAAGAACTGCAGATGCTGGAGAATCTGAGATAACAAGTTGTAGAGCTGGATGAACACAGCAGGCCAAGCAGCGTTGTGCACTGTTAGAGATGACCATCTTGTTGCCCTGCAAGTTATTTTGTTTATTCACCGATTGTATATGGACACCAGTGATAAGACCAATGTTCTTCACGACATGCCTGTGAAAAGGTGCTAATCAGCCATCTTCCAGATAACTGACTGCTTCAGGGGTCAAGATAATAAAATGTGAGGCTGGATGAACACAGCAGGCCAAGCAGCATCTCAGGAACACAAAAGCTGACGTTTCGGGCCTAGACCCTTCATCAGTCCTGAGATGCTGCTTGGCCTGCTGTGTTCATCCAGCCTCACATTTTATTATCTTGGAATTCTCCAGCATCTGCAGTTCCCATTATCTCTGCTTCAGGGATCAGTTGGCTGTACAGTCACATATGGGTCCGACCAGGAAAAGCTGACAGATTTACTTCCACAGTTAACAAATCTGACAGATTTTCACAAAAGCTCAGTGATTATGACATCGCCTGTACTGAGCAAACACCTGATAAGATTTAAATACCTCCAATGCATGATGGGATTTGAAATGCTCTCTCTGAATGATTATTCAAGTCCACATGCATGTGACCATTCTTGATGCTGCCGCCAATCAGTCAGTAGGTGTAACACAAATCCCTTTGACAAGTTTGCGCCGCAACCATTCTGTTGGAATTCTGCAGGTGCACCACAGACCTGAGAAATGGAGTTCACGTGAAAAAGTTTGGCACTCCTTTCCCTGGGTTATCACAAATATTGCCAAACTCCCTGAACCATCACCTCTGCACTCCCATCCCGAATCACAATCTCCTTCCCCTACCCTCCATGCTGAATCACAATCTCCTTCCCCTCCCTTCCATCCTGAATCACAATCCCCCTCTCCCCGAATCCTGAATCACAATATCCTACCCCTCCCCAAACCCTGAATCACAATCTCCCTCCCCTTCCTGCTCTAGTAAATGTTTGATTTGAATCAAGACAATCTTTCACTTCCTGAAATTTGAACTGAATTCAAATTCAACTAGCTGCCGTGGTAAGAATTGAACCTCAGTCCCCTAAGCATTATCGTGGACCTCTCGGTTACTAGTCCAGTATGTCACTATGTCGCCATTTCTTTTCCTTTCTCTCTTGCCCCCTTCTTTGTTTGCCTTTCTCTTTGTCTTCCTGTATTTGTTGTGAAAGCAAGGTCATTGGGGACATTTAAGAGACTGCTGGACATGCATATGGTCACAGAAATTTGAGGGTGCATACATAAGGATCAATGATCGGCACAACATCGTGGGCTGAAGGGCCTGTTCTGTGCTGTACTGTTCTATGTCTTATGTTCTATGTTCTATGTGTTGTCTTCTCAGCTTGCATGATAAAGCGCAGCTCAGTGTTTGTCCACAACAAACACCCAATGCATTTAATCCACAAGGGGGTGTTGTAATGCTAAGAAACAGGAAAGGAATATTAACATACACTTGGATCAGAATTATATGTGGAATGGGGATGCTGTTGAGGCTTGATGGAAGACTCACTCGAAGATTGAAGGATCCAACAGACACTTTTTCTGGCAAATTATTATATACAAACGTTACATTCCACAGACACATCACTATTGGCTAACATTTGCTAGCAGTTAACAACAGATTAGTATGAATCAAGTAGTACGTCATGCATCAAATAATCTGAGGGAGGAAGGAATATGAGAACTTTATATCCACTCGTCACATGTAATGAAGCAGTGATGATATCATAAACATATTTCTTTCAGGTATAATGGGAACTGCAGATGCTGGAGAATCCAGGATAACAAAGTGTGGGGCTGGATGAGCAGGCCAAGCAGCATCCTAGGAGCACAAAAGCTGACGTTTCAGGCCTAGACCCTTCACCAGAAAAAAGGTGATGAAGGGTCTAGGCCAGAAACGTCGGCTTTTGTGCTCCTGGGGTACTGCTTGGCCTGCTGTGTTCATCCAGCCCCACACTTTGTTATCTCTTTCAGGTATACCTTGATATCCTGACCATGAGACACAACAATACATTCCCATTTCTCCCAAAGATAAAATCTTATAGAATCATAGAATCCCTACAGTGTGAAAGCAGGCCATTCGACCCATTGAGTTCACACTAATGCACCAAAGAGAATCCCACCCAGACCCCCCCCATCCTTGTAACCCTGCATTTCCCACAGCTAATCCACCTAGCCTGCACATCCCTGGACACTATGGGTAATTAAGTATGGCCAATCTACCTAAGCTGCACATCTTTGGACTGTGGGAGGAAACCGGAGCACCTAGAGGAAACCCACACAGACATGAAGAGAACACACAAATTCCACACAGACAGTCACCCAAGCATGCCCATAATTTCATTTAGGCATGTGCTGTTAATTTGATAATTGCATAAGCAATTCAAATAGAATTTATAGAACTATCAAGTCAAACTTCAATGTAAGATTTCAGAAGTTTGTCTGTATTTCCTGATCTGGTGAGTGTATACCCAAGTGGAGAGGTAGGGGCTGTTCTTGGTTGTACTTGATTGACAAATTACTTGTCTTGCTGCTTATTGCATATGTATTATGTCATTGTCTGATGTAGTGATTGTTTCATGTAATATGCCATTGTGAGATGTAAATTGCTTTATGTATTATGCACTCAGTAAGATATAAAAAGCGGGGACTGTCCGCTGCTCAGGGAGAATCGCTTACGAGACCCTGCACTCTGTGCCGGGTTGAGTACAGTGATCCTCTACGGCTTGTTCTTGCTTTGTAATAAAGGATTTGTGCTTTTCTAAACAGATCTGTGTCTTGTTATTGCATCAAGTCCACGAGGGTCTCTGAAAACAAACCTAACATAGCAAACTACCCTCCTTGCAAAAACTTTGCCCCTATGTCTTTTTAAAATCTCATTCTTCTCACCTTAAAAATGTATCCCCCAGTCTTGAAGGCCCCAATCTTAGGGAAAAGACAACTACCATTAATTCTATCTATCTGCCTCATAATTTGAAACACTTCTATAAAGTCACGACTCAACCTCCTACACTCCAGTGAAAAAGGTCCCAGCCAATCCAGCCTCTCTTCATAACTCCATCCTTCCATACCCAGCAAAATCTGGTAAATCTCTTCTGAACCCTGTCCAGGTTAATAATATCCTTCCTATAACTGGGCAACCAGAACTAGACACAGTATTCCAGAAGAGGCCTCACCCAGGTCCGCTACAACCTCAACATGACTTCCCAACTCCTACATTCATTGTCAAATTGTCACATAATGTGATTATAATAACGGCTCTAAGGGGTGTGTTTTGTCCATTTTTGTTAAAGAGAGGCTTTGAGGTAGAGGCACCAAACTGTTAATTGAAAACTTGCTAAGTAAACAGCTTATGGGGCCTTGGAGTTATTTTTAAAGTTGGAACTACAGGAGCAGCCTGAATAGTGGGCCCAGTTCCCGCAGAACTCAGATTTTTCGTTCAGTTGTTGCTGGGGTCTTGAAGCTGGATATGGAAGCTGTTTTTCCCTCTCTTGGCTACAACTAATAGCCAGGGGTTCTCTTCCTGCTGCTGGAGTTGCATGTGAGACAATCTGTTTTTCTGAATTATCCTTTGTCAAGGGAGTGTTATGGGATGTTATTATACTAGAACAGATAGTTAGAAATAGTTACTACATCTGTTATTTTGTCAAGCATTTTGATTGAGTTATAGCCAAGCAAATTATTTTATTTTTCTTTTGTTGTATTTTAACTGTAGTGTATAAATAAACTGTGTTTTGCTTCAAATCTGGTATTTTGACAAATCGCATGCATCTGGAATGCAATGCATTACACTTACCTTTAAAACAAGAAAAAGTAAGGGCCTAGACTATTTTCTGAATGTATTTTGAGAGAGTTGGGTTTGGTCCATAATAACAATCATCCTGGCATTTTGCTTATCCCTCCCTTTAAAGTCACATCCTTGGACCTTGAAAAGTAAATACAGCAAATGTGGTGGTGCACTTATTGGCAGATTGAAAGAGTTCATTTCCGATGTCATACGATTTGTTTTAATTGTGTTGTTTCTTGCCGAATAAATATATGTAAAACCAGATGGTGCCAAATACCAGAGCTAATGTCTCATGCTCAATATTGGAATAGTTAGGTTGCGCAGATGACACAGCCTTTGAAAAAAATAAGCTTCTTATCTTGGAAAAGACACATACCTCAGCCTTCTGTGATGCATCTATTTTGGGAATTATGATTTTCCTGTCATTGTAGTATTGCAGTTGACAAGAATTTATTGAAAGAACCAGCTCAAGAAAATCAAAGATAATAAAATGTGAGGCTGGATGAACACAGCAGGCCCAGCAGCATCTCAGGAGCACAAAAGCTGACGTTTCGGGCCTAGACCCTTCATCAGACAGGGGGATGGGGTGAGGGTTCTGGAATAAATAGGGAGAGAGGGGGAGGCAGACCGAAGATGGAGAGAAAAGAAGATAGGTGGAGAGGAGAGTATAGGTGGGGAGACAGGGAGGGGATAGGTCAGTCCAGGGAAGACGGACAGGTCAAGGAGGTGGGATGAGGTTAGTAGGTAGGAGATGGAGGTGCAGCTTGGGGTGGGAGGAAGGGATGGGTGAGAGGAAGAACAGGTTAGGGAGGCAGAGACAGGTTGGACTGGTTTTGGGATGCAGTGGGTGGAGGGGAAGAGCTGGGCTGGTTGTGTGGTGCAGTGGGGGGAGGGGACGAACTGGGCTGGTTTTGGGATGGGGTGGGGGAAGGGGAGATTTTGAAGCTGGTGAAGTCCACATTGATACCATTGGGCTGCAGGGTTCCCAAGCGGAATATGAGTTGCCCACCCCGATACTCCAACCGCCGACAGAACCCCGCCCACGGCCGACGCCGACGGAACCCCACCCACGGCCGACGGAACCCCGCCCACGGTCGATGACCTCATCGCCCCACCCACAACGTCCACAGCCAGCAACCCCAGAGAAGACAGCCACACTGAACCCTGCCGCATCTTCACCATCCCCCCAGACCTCCCACTAACTGAGGACGAACGGTCTGTCCTCAGTAAGGGGCTCACCTTTGTCCCCCTACAACCACACATCAACGAATACCAGTCACGTTTGGACATAGAACAGTTTTTCCGCCGCCTTCGCCTCCACGCTACTTCTTCAACCGGGAACCTAACCCTCCCTCCACTGACCCCTTCACCCGCTTCCAACACAAGTCCTCCTCCTGGACACCACCCCCAGGCCTCCTACCTTCCCTCGACCTCTTCATCTCTAACTGCCGTCGAGACATTAACCGCCTCAACCTCTCCACCCCTCTCACCCACTCCAACCTCTCCCCCACAGAACAGGCAGCCCTCCGCTCCAACCCCAACCTCACCATCAAACCCACAGACAAGGGTGGCGCAGTGGTAGTACGGCGCACTGACCTCTACATCGCCGAGGCCAGATGCCAACTCTCCGACACCACCTCCTACCGCCCCCTCGATCATGACCCCACACCCGAGCACCAAACCATCATCTCCAACACCATTCATGACCTCATCACCTCAGGGGACCTCCCACCCACAGCCTCCAACCTCATTGTTCCCCAACCCCGCACGGCCCGTTTCTATCTCCTTCCCAAAATCCACGAACCTGCCTGCCATGGTCGACCCATTGTCTCAGCCTGCTCCTGCCCAACCGAACTCATCTCCACCTATCTGGACTCCATTTTCTCCCTACCTACGTCCGTGACACTACCCACCCCCTCCACCTCCTCCAGGACATCCAATTCCCCGGTCCCCAACACCTCATTTTCACCATGGATGTCCAGTCCCTATACACCTGCATTCCGCATGCAGATGGCCTCAAGGCCCTTCGTTTCTTCCTGTCCCACAGGCCCGACCAGTCCCCCTCCACCGACACCCTCATCTGCCTAGCTGAACTCGTCCTCACCCTCAACAACTTCTCTTTCAATTCCTCCCACTTCCTACAGACTAAGGGGGTGGCCATAGGCACCCGCATGGGCCCCAGCTATGCCTGCCTCTTTGTAGGTTACGTGGAACAGTCCCTCTTCCGCACCTACACAGGCCCCAAACCCCACATCTTCCTCTGTTACATTGATGACTGTATCGGTGCCGCCTCTTGCTCCCCAGAGGAGCTCGAACAGTTCATCCACTTCACCAACACCCTCCACCCCAACCTTCAGTTCACCTGGGCCATCTCCAGCACATCCCTCACCTTCCTGGATCTCTCAGTCTCCATCTCAGGCAACCAGCTTGTAACTCATGTCCATTTCAAGCCCACCGACTCCCACAGCTACCTAGAATACACCTCCTCCCACCCACCTTCCTGCAAAAATTCCATCCCCTATTCCCAACTCCTCTGCCTCCGCCGCATCTGCTCCCACGATGAGGCATTCCACTCCCGCACATCCCAGATGGCTGCGTTCTTCAAGGACCGCAACTTCGCTTACCTTCCTCCCCCGACCCTTGTCTGCCTTCCAGAGAGATCACTCTCTCCGTGACTCCCTTGTCCGCTCCACACTCCCCTCTAACCCCACCACACCCGGCATTTTCCCTGCAACCGCCAAAGACGTGTTGATGTTTGTCTTATCAAAGTTAGAAGTCACACGACACCAGGTTACAGTCCAACAGGTGAAGTCACCTGATGAAGGAGTAGATCTCTGAAAGCTTGTGATTTTAAGCAAATCTGTTGGACTATAACATGGTGTTGTGTGATTTCTGACCTTGTCCACCTTAGTCTGAAACTGGCACTTCCATACTTTGTCTTATCACACATCGGAGACATGATCAAATTGCTCAGCAGAGGTAAACTCGGAAGGCAGGAATATATTTCCAGAGGAAGTTAAAAAAATCTGATGCAATGTTGTAGGTCCATCTTATTCTGTGGGTTCTAGACCTTACCTGGGCTGGGACGAACTCCATGGGCTGTGTAAATACACCCTAAAAGGTTTATTTGGCTGACATTTACCTGGTATCATGAGCTGCTCCGTACAAATCTGCGTTGTCAAGCTGCTGTCATCACTGGCTAAAGGTTCCGTTTGTTCTCTGTCTTTGCCTCACCGTCGGCTGTGAGATTGTCAATGATACAACACAGCAAGGTACATTCTCAGAAACTCCATCCACTTGCTGCTGGAATATGTTATTGCGAAGTGACAGCCCAGATAGTAGCCGATATATAACACTCTCAGTGTCATGAGCTTTTGGCATTCTGCTGCTAAATGGACAGTCATCTGAAGGGGGTAAAGGGGACACAGAAACTATGGCTCAATTATGCTTTTAGTTCTAGACTGCAGCTGGCAGTAAATGTACAACAAGCAGAATTGCAGTTTTTCATAAACCACAGGATGGGCTTTTAATGCAAGTGTGAGTTCCTAATCTACGAAGGGCACGCTTGATCGTCGTAAGGTAATATATTTCTGGAATGTGTGTATGAAGTGGACTTGAATACCATGAAACAGTGATAACTCATATTAATTTGTGAGTGATACATCAAACAAACTACAGCAGTCAGATATATAGAAATATGATGGAACTGACCAGGGGAGCTCATACATCATCTTTGGATATGTACTCCCCCCGCTCCCCTTGCAGGTGTTCAAATAAACTTGGGACAAACTTGAGTCTCGCCCAGTGGTTGGGGGTGAAGGAGGGGGATTGAACTCCCACTTCACACCTAACATTAGAAATTCAATCTTTTTCCATATCAACATTTTGCATTGATACCTTTTGAGTGAAAGTTTGAAGTGCCTTGGATCTTAGGCATGCTGTTATGTTGCCATATTTGTTTAAAATGCTGCACTAATCTGCATGGTGGGCGACTTTCTGAATTGTGCCATTTCACCCTATCTATTTCAGTTCCACTCGAAGCCTCCACTGAGCTTCCTTGAAGGATCAATAAATCGGGTCCATCATCTCTGAGCCTGATATTGCAACACACTTAACATTGTTGATCTTGTTGACTTGGTCTGGGTACAAGAGATTGAGATCACTGAATGATTTCACTTTGTCACATATCAGCTTCTCTTCCACATTGGGTGGTATTTGAATATAATGAGATCTGTACACACTGGCGATCTTGTCACTCCTAGATCATTGTTATCAACCAACTAAAAGTTTTTCAGAAGCCAATTTGAAATAACGTATTGGTGCTGCAGTGTAGTTGTACCAATGCTCAGAATTGTTACATCGTTATATAGTGTAAGACGGTGTCTCATAGGCTCTACCATGAAGAATAACTTGCTGAGCTACATGTGTTTCTTGGAACTAGTTGCAAAATGTTGGGCACTAACTCCTTTGTCAATTTTAGCTTTTGGTGTGTGTCATCTTGCCCTATCAAGACATTTTATACTAACAATCAAAAATGTTTTCTGATTGCCTTGCACCATAAACTTTCTCAATACTTTCAGTTCTGCCAGTGTTGTGTGTTTTACCATCATGTTGTCACTTATGCCTTGTCCTGGGGTCTGGTTTCACCTTTGGAAACGAATTTCTGGCACATACTTATCTAGCATCCTCCGGCAGCACAAACTTTACAGACAGTATGAAAAGCTAGACAGCTTTTGGACAGGCTCATCAAATCACATCAGTTGCAGATGTTGTTGGTCAGGGACATTTTGCTGACCGGCACAACACTGTTTGGTGCACCCAAGTCATCTAATTGCTATTGGCTTGTCAGTATGGCTTCACATTTAAATCCATCTTCAACTAATCACTTACTTCCTCTGCAGCATGTTTGTCCTTCCTTTGGTAAAGGGACCAAAACTGCACACACTTCTAATGGTGATTTCATCTAGGCTCTGTATAATTATTAGACTACTGCAATCTGGTACCCCAAACCCTCTGCAATGAAAGTTCACACACCATTTGTCTTTTGGAATTATAAACTGAAGTGTTTCTGCGAGGAGGAATGGCTCAAGTCTAACTGATTTCGAAAATTCCCTTGTAATCTTATGAAACATGTTAAAACTGATGCAGTGAAAAAAGGCCTTCATGTAGCATTCGCTACAAGTTATTATTTTTAGAACCATGCTTCAAATAAAATTTGGAACTGTATATTGGCAGGTTCAATTGCAACATTTAAACAGCACCTGGGATGGGTAGATAAATAAGAAGATTTTAGAGGGATATGGGTCAAATGCTGGCAAATAGGACTAGGTCAGGTGGGATGCCTGATTGGCATGGACAAGTTGGGCCAAAGGCTCTGTTTCCATACTGAATGACTCAATGGCTCTAATATTTTGGAAAAGTCACAAGCAGGCCATTGCAATGACATTTTCTGACAACCTGCCCAATATTGATAGGGGATATTGACTGCATGACATAAGATGGAATCAATTAATCCTAAAGTTAACTCTTACATTGAACTGGTCATTAAGAAACTTCCAGATGTTTTCTGGAGCATTCTGATCATCCACGGAGTGACCAGACATGTTAATTTTATAAAAACCCTCCTCACCAATGGCAAACAAAATTTTTATTGCCCCTTTCTCAGGATCTTTTATTACATGGTGTCTTAAATAGAGCTACATATAAGATTTGGACAGTTGTTATTCAGTAAGAGTGTCACTGGTTGTCCAATCCCTATGAATGTATAATAATCCCTTAAAAACATTATAAATCTTAAACAATGTGTCCCTGACAGTGTCAGTGCAAGTGCAACTCTGCATTTGTTGTTGTGAGAAACAATTACTTTTGAATTGAAAGCCAGGAACAGTGTTCTTTCAGCTTCTCTTTTTGTACTACATTGGGGTGTATTACAATCAAAAGAGCCCAGCATACTTATCCATGTCTTTTAATTGAGGCAATCTTAGAATTATATCTTATCTTTAAATGCCTAAAATTCTAATGAAAAATAAATTAGCTATATTTTATTGATAGCTAACACCTGATCTGGATGCCTTTAAAGCTGACTGTACTTCTGACACCCCAAAGCCTGTCCACATCTACAAGGCGCAAGTCAGGAGTGTGATGGAACACTCCCCACTTGCCTGGACGAGCGCAGCCCAAAGCCGCCCGTTTGACTGGCACCATATCCACAAGCATCCATTCCCTCTACCACCAACGCTTAGTAACAGCAATGTGTACTATCTACAAGATGAACAGTAGGAATTCACCAAAGATCCTCAGGCAGCACCTTCTAAACACATAACCACTTCCACCTAGAAAGACAAAAGGCAACAGATACATGGGAACACCACCTCTTCCAAATTCCCTCCAACCCACTCACCATCCTATCTTGGAAATATATCACTGTTCCTGGAAATATAACACCGTCACTGGGTCAAAATCCTGGAATTCCTTCCCTAATGGCATTGTGTGCCAACCTACAGAAGGTAGATTGCAGCGGCTCAAGATCGTAATTCACCACCACCTTCTCAAGGGCAACGAGGGATGGGCAATAAATGCTGGCCTAGTCAGTGGCACCCACATCCTGCAAATGAATAAAATAAACTCACAGAAACTGATGGTGGATAGAGGTGAGGAACTCTCCTTTTGTCTAAATTCTCTATCACCCATTGTTATTGTCTAGTTTGTGTTCAATTCATTTTCCAAATATCAACCACCACAATATTGTAGTCTTTTAAAGACAGCTACGTTTGTTACTATGTTGTGAGTTTGATTTGAACAGAGTACGTTCCTCTAATATGGCGATGCAGAAATATGTGCGGATATCATGGCATTGATATTTATTATAGAAAAAATTATTGCATTTTCTAACATATCAGTACCGAGGTTATGTGATCAGGCATATTTATTGTTTGTGTTCTACCTGTGAAGGTCTCTTTAGTTGGTAGGTCAGAAAGTAATTTGGAAGAATCATCAAAGTACATCACTTACAAAAGGCATGTGGCTTCAGTCAAGTGTCTGACATCACCCCCATGATGTGAATGCATGGAATATTTATTCTGTTCTTTTTACAGTAGACCTGAGGCAATTAGATTATCTTTTGACTTCAGTTCAACAGAATTAGGAGTTCTGCTCAAAAGGCAGAATCAAGTTTTTAGTCTAGGGGAAATCAGTCACCCCAGTCAAAATATTTTCAATTTGGGAAGCCAACAGGTCAGGCAAATGTGCTTAGAAAGCTTCAAATTGTTAGCAATGAGAAAATTAGGCTGTTTGAATTGAGAATGGTTCATGCCACGAGACTTGGAAAGAAATTGCTAATCTTTCTCAGCGGTCAAAAGTAAACTGGGAAACATCAGTGAAGTAAAGAAATAAAAATTGAAATTGGAATGATTTATTGGTTGGGGGGTGGTTGAGTACCATAAGATCATAAGACAGAGGAGGAGGAGTAGACCATTCAGCCCATCTAGTCTGCTCAGGCTTTCAATGGGATAATTGTTGATCTGATTATTCTCATCTACATTTATCAGCCTTATCGCATCAATCTCGATTACCTTACTGATTAAAAATCTATCTGAGCGTTGAATATACATAACGAGACAGCCTCAAGAAACCCACAGTTTCACCAATCTCTGAGAAAAGAAATTCCTCCTACAACTGTCTTAAATTGATGGCACTTTACTCTGAGATTATTCCTTCTCCTCCTAGGCTCTTCGACAAGGTGAAACAATCCCTCAGCATTTACTCATAAAGTCCCCTAATAATCTGGTATGTTTCAGTGGGGTCATCTCTCGTTGTTTCAAATTTTGATGAGTACAGACCCAGTCTACTCAACCCGTCCTCATTAGACAGGCCCTGGCATCAACCTTATGACCATTCTCTGTACTGCTTCCAAAACCAATACATTTTCCCTTAGATAAGGGGACCAACATCGCTCACAGCACTCCAGCTGTGTCCTGTATAGTTTGAGCCAAACTTCCCTAATTTTATACTTCATTTCCTTTGCAATAAAGACCAACATTCCTTTTGTTTTCCTGTTATCTGTTGAACTTGGATGCCAGATTTTTGTCATTTATGTTCAAGGACTCTGTGCTGTAGTTTTGAGCAATCTTTCTTGATTTAAATACTATCAGTTCCTCAATTCTTGGAAAGCGCATAACATCACATTTTTCCACATCATATTCTGTCCGTCAGGTTTCTGCTCATTTGCTTGTCTTGATATTACAATAAATATGTAGGGAACAATTCCCAAACCATTTTACGGGATGAAATACAAAAGGAATGGTTACTGGTGCAACCAAGAAAGGCAATTTGGTTGAGAGAAAAGGTTTTTAAGGAGGTTTTCTATGATGGATGAATGACTAAGATAGCAGAAGATTTAGGGAAAGAGTTCTACAGGATTCTCTTACTAAAGACAGGAAAGGATACTCAAAAGGTCAAAGTCAAAGGATTGAAAAGCTCTGAAGGACAAGGAAAATGGGTCAATGCTGCACAATTTAAGAAAATGAAGCCATGAGTGGGACTTGGTAAAAAGGTGAGATTTCAAATTCCATTTGGTGGGAAGACAGAGACAATTACAATGCTTAAAAATGGTATATGCAGAAAATTATTTGTTTGTTTGGGGAGCCAGTCATCGTGTCATGCAATAAAAAGAGTGGGAAAATATGGAATACTACCCTACAACTCCGCTCCCCTCCCCTAGGAGATGAAACGTGTCCATATAGGAAGTAGTTCAGTGGGTGATTGAAGTTAATAGATTCATTAATTAACTGGGTAGAAATAAAAAGAGGAAGAAGGGATATAGTGTGTGGAAGGAGCTGTAATACTGAGTAGTTAACAAACTCTATCTACGAAAAAAGGTATCTTTGTGTTCTATGTCACTAGCTCACTTGGGTCCAAATTGACATTGGCAGTACAGGATGGTTGCCTAAAGGTGAAGGTTGGAAATTTGGATATTTGGCATTCTGTTCAGATTGAGCATTATGACTTTGTAGAGGAATGGCTGACGCTAAGTGTCAAGTGTGGTGTGTAACTTCCCATCGAAGCTCTGTGAAGTTGAAACTTGCTGGGAAAATGAAGTAGATATGTAAATACTGGTTTTACCTTTACCAAGAGTAAAACAAGAGATGGTGTCGACAGTTGCTTCCTAGATGAGGTGTAAAGTGTTCTCAGATATAAAATCATGAAGGACATGGATAGGGTAATTAGCCAAGGTTTTTTCCCTGGAGTGGGGGAGTCCAAAAACTAGAGGCACGGGTTTAAGGTGAGACGGGAAAGATTTAAAACGGGCAACTTTTTCATGCAGAGGGTGATGCATGTATGGAACGAGCTGCCAGAGGAAGTGGTGGAGGCTGGTACAATTGCAACATTTAAAACATCTCAATGGGAACATGAATAGGAAGAGGTTAGAGGGAATGAGCTAAAGGCTGGCAAATGAGATGGCATTAATTTAAGATATCTGGTCAGCATGGACGACTTGGACCGAAGGGCCTGTTTCCATGCTGCATAACTCTATGACTCCAAAGGTTCGACAATTGGACACTGAGGAAGATTCTGAAATTTTATTTAAAAATTATAGATATAATTAACAAGAAAGCCATCAGGTTAAATTCATATGATGTGTGGTCAGGCATTGTTAAATTTAGAAAGCAACATGGAAATTCTATAGAAGCATATATAATGGAATTTAATGTACAATCCTGACAGGTTGCAAAAATTCTACTTGTGAGTTCCTAAATCTGCTCGCCTTGAAATTGTTTGACTGTGATCAGGGGTACAAACATCTGAAGGTACGAACAAGGAACATGCGAACGCCATTCAGCGCACCTAGCCCCACTCTGTCACCCAATTAGATCATTGGCTGATCTAATTTTAACCTCACATCTATCTTCCTGCATGCCCCCAGTAATCTTTCATCCTCATGATAATGAAAAATCTATCTAACCCTTCCTCAAAACAAAATTAAAGATTCTGCATCCCCTACCTGCCTTTTAAGGAAGGGATTCCAAAGATTCACAACCCTCTGAAGGAAAAAATAATCCTTCTCTCTGTCTTAAAAGGGAGACCCCTTATTTTTATTTAGATTCTTCCACAAGAGGAAGCATTCTATCAACAAACACCAAGTTCCATCCTCTGAGGATCTTATGTATATCAATTAAGTCAACTCTGACTCT
This sequence comes from Stegostoma tigrinum, assembly GCF_030684315.1. Taxonomy (NCBI): domain Eukaryota; kingdom Metazoa; phylum Chordata; class Chondrichthyes; order Orectolobiformes; family Stegostomatidae; genus Stegostoma; species Stegostoma tigrinum. The sequence goes on from NC_081368.1 coordinate 68,512,202, forward strand.
TCCAGACTCCAGAGGATAGAGAACCAGCCAGGATAGTATTTCTTGATTTAGCAATCTCTCATTCCATGTATTAGTTTGATAAACCTTCTTTGAGCTGCCTCCATTAACATCCTTCCATAAGTATGGTGACCAGTACTATATACAATAATTCAGATTTGGTCTTAACAATGCCGTGTACAAGTAAAGTATAAGCTTCTTTTGCTGAAGTTTCCCTCAAAATGAGCCATAATATTCTACCAGGTGGAGGTGGAATGATAAAACTGGTTTTTAACCAATCCCACATTAAAAGTTGAACTATACAGCTAACCAATATAGCAAAACTCTATAATGAGCCAGTGTGGAGCTGGAGAAATGCAGTAGGCCAGACAGCATCAGAGAAGCAGGAAAGTTGATGTTTCAGATCAGGACCCTTCTTTTCTGTCATGATCCTCCAGTTCCACACTATGTTATCTCTGACTCTAGCACCTACAGCTCTTACTATCTCCAAGTAAGTTATAACCCCCTGTGAAGCCACTTCTAAGGATGCCCACCTTGAAGAAGTTATCCTCCTCCCTCCAGAAAGATCTCAGTGGATCTCTCTCCCACTGAAACCCTCTGGTAAGGTTTCTGAAGAAGGGTCCCGAACTAAAACGTCAACTTTCCAGCTCCTCTGCTACTGCCTGAACTGCTGTGTTCCTCCAGCTCTGCATTGTGTTATCTCTGACTCTATTATTTGCAGTTCTTGCTATCTCTCTAAAATTGTCCAATCTGATTTGGTTAATCTATCTATTCCTTATATTTTGAAAGCTGTATCACATCTTTGCCCACAATCTAAATCCCTACAGCCTGAAGAGGGCAGGCTTACACTGCTTCATTCTAGGATTCTTCTGTCATGAAACCAAAGGGAGGAACAAGAAATATATGAGAAAAAACATTTGAGCAGAATCATAGCTCACACACTATGGTCAAATACACATTTGTTGTACAAACAGGGGGAGGATAAGGGCCAAAAGAATTAATTTTGGGAATAAAGCCAACTGTGAGGATCTAATATGGCAACCATTCCTAAAAGAAATGATTTTAAGGCAGTCAGGAGTGGGAATCAAAGATACCAGATTACAACACCCACAGGAAGCATAGACAAGCTGCCAGAGTGGGACGAGAGTTATTGATTCCGAAAGAGATTCTTGGAAGACCACACAAGACGTAGGAGTAGAAATGGGCTATGTGGCCCATTGAGTCTGCTCAACCATTAAACGACATCTGATCTGTTAACTCCACGTTTGTGCCTTTTCCCCATAACCCTTGATTCCCTTACTGATTAAAAATCTGTCTCTCTCAGCCTTAACTGTACTAAATAAACCAGCCTCAACAACACTCTGTGGTAAAGAATTCCACAGATTGACTACGCTCTGAGAAGAAATTCATCACCTCTGTCTTAAATTTACCATGTCTTATTCTGAGATCTTTCCCTTTGGTCCTAGACTCTCTCACAGGGGGAAACACCTGCTGAGCATTTAGCTTGTCAAGCTTCCTAAGGGCACAACATATTTCAATAAGGTCCCCTCCCATTCTTTTGAATTCCAACCAGCAGGCCCACTCTACTCAAATTCTCCTCAGATCACAGTCCCTCCATACCTGAATCAGCCTAGTGGGCCTTCTCTGGGGCTGCTTCCAATGACAATATCTCTTTCTTTTATTTTCATCATTTCAATTATGGAAATGCACATAACTTTAACTAAACATGCAGTAGAGACTTTATAGGAGTTAATAGAAATGCAAAAAGTAAAGCACAACTCACCAGGACTAAATGGTTTCCACCCCATCATTTTATAGAAACTAGATGAGAACATTACAAATGCCCTAACTCCAATCTTCCAAAGTTCTTTTCGTTCCTGAGGAATTCCTTTAGATTGGAAAATTATTCATTTCATTCCACCATTGAAGAACAATGAGCGAGTAAAAGTGGACAATTATTGTTTGGTTGTAATTCAGTAACAAAATTTATTGTTAATAATATTTATGGTTACTATTTGAGGCAATATTTAGGATAGATTGACTGAATGCCTTGAAAACTTTCAGTTTCTTTTATTTGCTCATGAAATGTGAGTGTTGTTGCTTAGCTAGCATTATTACCCATGCCTAGTTGCCCTTGAGAAAGTGGTGGTGAGCTGCCTTCTTGAATCACCGCTGTCCATGTGCTGTAGGTTGACTGATAATGTTTTTCGGGAGGAAATTCCAGGATCTTGATTCAGTGACAGTGAAGGAACAGCAATATGTTTCCAAGTCAGGATGGTGATCGGCTTGGAGGGGAACTTGCAGGGGGTGGAGTATTCTGGTTTCAGCTGCCCTTGTCCTTCCAGATAATAGTAGTTGCGGGTTTGGAAGACACTGTCCAATGATCTTTGGTGAATTTCTGCAGTGCGTCTTTTGTAGCACACACTACCAGTACTGAATGTCAGTGGTGGAGGGATGGATTTTTGTGGATTTAGACCATCAAGTGGCTACTTAGTCCTGGATGGCCTCAAGCTTCTTGAGTTGTTGAAGCAGTATCCATCCAGGCAAGTGGGGAGTATTCCATCATACTCCTGACTTGTGACTTATAGATGGTGGACAGGCTTTGGGGAGTCGGGAGGTGAGTTATCCATCATAGCATTCCTAGCCTCTGACCTGCTGTTATAGCCATTGGATTTATATAGCGAGTCTAAATGAATTTTTGGTCAAAAGTAACTCCAAGGATGTTGACAGTGGGGATTCATGGATGGTAACACCATTGAATGTCAAGATGTAATGGTTAGATTGTCTCTTATTGGTGATGATCATTGCTTGGAATTTGTTTGGCATGAATATAACTTGCCACTTGTCAGCCCAAGCCTGGATATTGTCTAGATCTTATTCCATTTGAACATGGACTGCTTCAATATCTCCAAAGTCATGCTGAACATTATGCAATCATCAGCAAACATACCTACTTCCGACCTTATGAAGGAGAGAAGGTCATTGGTGAAGCAGCTAAAGATGGTTAGCCCTAAGGAACTCCTGTGGAGATATTTTGGAGCTGAGATGGCTGACCTCCAACATGCACAACTATCTTCCTATGTGCCAGGTATGACTCCAGCCAAGGGGAGGTTTTGCCCCCTGTGACCTATTGATTCCAATTTTTCTCCAGGTCCTTGATTCCACCATCAGTTGAATGGGGCCTTGATGTCAAGGGCTGTCACTTTCACCTCACCTCTGGAATTTAGCTCTTTTGTCCATGTTTGAACTAAAGCTGTAATGAGATCAGGAGTTGAGTGGCCCCGGCAGAACCCAAACTGGGCGTCACTGAGCAGGTTATTGCTGAGCAGGTGCTGCTTGATAGCACAGTTGATGACATGTTCTCTAACCTGGCTGATGATTAGGGTACACTGCTGGGACTGGGTTGGATTTGTCCTGCCTTTTGTGTGCAGGACATACCTGGGGGCAATTTTCTGCATTGTTAGGTAAATGTCAACGCTGTATTGGAGCAACTGGTTCTGGAGCACAATTCTTCAGTGCTATTGCCGGAAAGTTATCAGGGCCCATAGCCTTTGCAGTATCCAGTGCCTCTAATCATTTCTTAAAATCACATGGAGAGAATCGAATTGGCTGAAGACTAGTATCTCTAATGCTGGGAACCACTGGAGGAGGCTGAGATGGATCATCTACTTGGTAGTTCTGGCTGAAGATTGCTGTGAAAGCTTCAGCCTTTTCGTTTGCATTGATGTTTTGGGCTCGTCCATTATTGAGGATGGGGATATTTGTGAAACCTCCCCTGCCAGTGATGTGTTGAATTGTCCACAATCATTCACAACTGGATGTGGCATGACTGTCGAGGTTATATCTGATCTGTTGTTTGATGGGTTGCTTAGCTCTGTCTATCACTACCTGCATATACTGGTTGGCATGCAAGTTATCCTGTTTGGTAGCCTCATCAGGTTGACATCTCATCTTTAGAATGCCTAGTACTGCCCCTGAGAGCTCTCCTGCACTGTCCATTGATCCAGAGTTGATCCCCGGGCTTGATGGTAATGGTTGAGTGAAGGATACGCCATGCCATGAGTTTGCAGCTGGAGTACAATTCTGCTGTTGCTGATAGCCCACAGCACCTCATGGATGCCTAGTTTTGAGTGGCTAGATCTGTTTGAAGTCTGTCCCGTTTAGCACGGTGATAGTGCCACACAACACAATGGCAGGTATTCTCAATGTGAAGGTGGGACTCTATCTCCACAAGGAATGTGCAGTGGTTGCTCTTACCAACACAGTCATGGACAGATGCATCTGCAGCCAACAGACTGGTGAGGAAGAGTTAAAGTATGTTTTTCGCTCTGCTGGTTCCCTCACCACCTGCCGCACACCCAGTTTGAAGTTTTGTCCTTTAAGACCTAACCAGCTTGATCAGTAGCGCTGCTGCTGAGCCAGTCTTGGTGGTGGACAGTGAAATCCCCCAGCCAGAGGTCCCTTGCCAACTTTGGTGCTTTGTCCAATTGTTGTTCTACGTGGAAGAGTACTGATTCATTAACTGAAGGACGACAGGGTGGGTAATCAGCAGGAGGTTTCCTTGCTCATGCTTTATCTGAAAACATGAGACTTCATGGGGTCAATATTAAGGAATCCTCCTCCCGATTGTATACCACCACGTATCCATCTCCACTGGGTCTGCCCTGCCACTCGACAGGGCGTATCTGGGGGTGGTAATGGTCTGGGCCATCATCTGTAAGGCATGATCCCCTAAATATGACTACTGTCAAACTATTATTTGACTAGTTGTCAAATCTTGGCACTGGCCCCCAGATATTACTCAGGACAACTTTGAAGCATCGACAGGACTGTTTCTGCCGTTCCAGTGCTTCTCCAGTGCCACAGTCAATGCCAGGTGATCCACCTGGTTTTAATTCTTTGTTGAGACTTCGTAGTGATTGGTACGACTGAGTGGATCACTTGGCCGCTTCAGAGCCAGACAGGCTGAGGAATGGCAGATTTCCTGACAATAGATAATGGTTTCATGGTCATCAGTAGAGTCTTAACTCTGGACTTGTTTTTAAAATTGATTTCAAATTCCACCATCTCCATTTCAGGATTTGAACCTGGGACCCCAGAATATTAACTAAGTTTCTGGATTCATAGCCAAAGAATAATACCATTAGGCCACCGTTTCTGCATTGAGCTGAGAAAACTAGCACTGAGTATCTCCAGGGTATATGTGAGGGAACCTCTATCATTAATATCCATAGCTTGAGGTTACAATGTGCGCGTAGTGTTTTTTTATTCATTCATTGGACATGGGCATCATTGGCTCAACCAGAATTTATTGCCCATCCCTCGTTGCACAGAGGGCAATTATGGGTCTGGAATCACACAAAAGTAAGGTAAGGATGGCTGTTTTCCTTCCCAAAAGGGCATTCATGAAACAGACAGGCTTTTCTAATAATCAACAATTAGATTCTTCATTTCAGATTTTTTTTATTGGATTCAAGTTCCACCATCTGCCTTGACAGGATTATGAACGCAGAACCCAGACCCCCAGACATAACATGTGTCTCTGGATTCATACTCTAGCAAAATACCAGTAGGCCATTGCCTCAACATTGAGCAGATTCTAGCTCCTGCAACTCAGACTCTTTGTGGGACCGATTCCCTCATGTACTGGATAGCCTATTTTAGATCAGACTGACGTCAACAGCACAGGGTATGGTTCCCGTTCTGGCTGGGCGGGATGTGTCCTTGCCTCTACACAAGGTAGAGATTACAGCCTTTGGACAGGCAACTCAGGCTTGACTAAGCTCCTTTTTGTTTGAAGCGCTAACTGAAATAGTGGACAGAAGAATGTCTATGGAACTCATTGATGTTAACTTGCAGAAATCCTTTAATAGGATCTTTCATTGATATTAGTAAAACTGAAGTTCATGGAATTAAAGGTAAATAGAGGTAATGATCCAGGCAATTTAACCAGAAGAATGTGGTATTCTGCAAACACCTGTGTGGGACCTCAAGTATTCATTGCATTCACTCTTCAGTTTCAATCAGGTGATAGAAAGGAACACTTCCAAGCTTTCCAATGGCACAGATTGTCAGATGTTAGAACACTCTTTCTCAAAATGACAATCAATGCCGTATAAATCACCAGTTTTAAATTTGAAATTTGTTTAGCAAAGCTGCGAAGGAACTGCATGGGGATAGGTTTGGAGATAGCTAAGGTGGGTTTGAGTGAGGGGGTGACGTAGACGTTGGGTGTCAGAGCTGGTGAGGATGGTATGTAGAGTTAGGTCACAGAGACGTCATAATCTCTCTGAGTAGTAAAAGTGCCTTAAGGAATTGAATCACCTCCTGTTGTTCCTATAAGGCTGGAGAGGGAGAGAATGAGGGGTTACTTAAATATTAAATATGTTACTATGGAGTTAAACATTGTTGTCAAAGATTAAATCAGGAGGGAAACAGGGCCTATGGGTCTATAGTAGAAATGCGACAGGGTCACTGAACCGGCATAAAAATAACAATGAAATGCCACTTAACCTTCAATTGAAGATTTACATGCGGTTCTGTTGTGACGGGTCTACTAATTTGAAGACATCAGGAGTCATTGCCAGGATACGCCAGTGGATAAGACGGAAAGCTGACACTGAAATCAGGCAAACAGAAGGCAGGAGACTTCAGAGAGAGGATGATTTGGCCCGAACTAATAGTGATGGCTGCTTTGCAATGCAGAGTGATGCCAACAGCATGGGTTCAATTCCTACACCACCTGAGGTTACTACGAAGGACTTTCCTTCTCAACCTCTTTCCTTGCCTGAAGTGGCCATCAGGTTAAATCGCCACTAGTCATCTCCCTCTAATGAGAGATCAGCCCTATGGTCCACTGGGGCTATTGTAACATTACATTACATTGTCCTGTTTTAGATAGTAGAAAATAATAAGTACAGGGTACACCTTCAAATGTTTATTGCTTGTACAGTTTTGCAAAGGCACATGGCATAACATGAGACTTGAATCTATTCACCCCTCTGTACAGTCACTTGCTCTGGACTAAAGCAGCGTCCTAAATTCATAGCAAGTCTTACTTCAGCCGTCAAAAAAGATGAAACCATTGAAAGTATCTTTTCATTTTATTTTTGTGAACTGACACAAGCCCACATTTGTAATAATAAAATGCTTAGACTGCTTATGGGAGTAACAGTCGGCACTGAACCCATGAAGATATTTCCAACAGAGCTAACTGTACAGCACATAACTTAAGGAACAGCCTTGCTCCAAGCTTAACAAACCCTTCTTCGGCTCAGTTTTAGTACAGGATGTTCCACAGCTCTCCAACAGCATGAATGATTTCTCCATTTGTTCTGTGGCCAACGAAGAATAGCAAGGGACACAGACACAAAGCATCATTCAGATCCCAAATGCAAGGCTGATTGAGTAAATTGGAGAAAATACATTTGGAGCAGGTGTGTTAGTTCATTTGCTGCAAATGGGTTTTCAAAGAGGAACCACCAGACGACCATCCAGCTTCTGTCTTTCTTTGTGTTTGTTGAGGGGCTAATATCTTACATCACTTTCTGTCTGTTATTTAAAAAGCATTTCACACAACAGTCTTCCTTCAAATGTCTAAAGGTGTACTGCTAACTCATCAGGTCAAGGGCTCTGCTAAAGTAGCAAAGGAGGAATTTTCAATAAATGTGCTAATCTAATTTGTCTTGCTCGAAGACAATTGTCTGGTTATGCAGCTGTGATGCACTTTGTGACATTTCATTACATTTAAAGTGGGATATAAATGCAAATTGCTGCTGTCGGTTCATATTCCAGGGCACCACTTGAGAGTGATGGTGTGGAAGATTGAAATCAGAGGAAACCAGTCAAAAGTAAAACTCATTTTTGTGCTTGGTGGAAGGTATAGGTATTTGTGAACATTCTTATCAGTTGGAACTGAAGTATGAAACTGTAATGTGCAGTTACAGTGCGTTTATTAATGGTAGTTAGGAGGGGACGTTGTCTGGGGGGCTGATTTGTAAGTTATTGAATCCCTACAGTTTGGAAGCAGGCCTTTCAACCCTCAAATCCACACTGAACCTCCAAAAAGCATGCTATGCTGACCCACCCCCCTACCCTAAATCTGTAACACAGCTTTTCTCATGGCTAATCCACCTAGCCTGCATATCTTTGGGTTGTGGGAGGAAACCAGAGCACCCGGAGGAAACCTGCACAGACACAGGAAGAATGTGCAGACCCCACACAGACAGTCCCCCAAGGTTGGAATTGAATGCTGGTCCTTGTTGCTATGAGGCATCAGTACTAGCCACTGAGCTATCAGCCATAATCTCATTGAATGGGGTGAAGACTTGATAGGGTGAATAGCCTAATTCATTTCTTACGTCCTGTGGGTTTATGGTCATATGGATAGAGTAATATGAAAATAAGACAATATAGTGAGGGAATTGATGCTATGCGCTACTGCCTAAAGTAATTAGCACAATTTATAACAGCTTTGATAGACAGGGTATTGAGTACGTATGCATGAACAGTCACTCTATCACCGAAAATATCAGACAAAATCACTTGACCACCTCAATAGTCTCAATTCCCAACTTGTGCTTGCGTAGTGTAAAATAGTGCCAGTATTGAAAATCCATTCAATTTGCTTTTTATTGTAATTCCCATCCACATGTTGAGACATTACTCCAGTACAGATACAAGGTCTCACAATTCATTCAACTATTGACTAAAATTTATCTACTTCCTCCATTGCCATTCAAGGTGATACATTTCACACGGCTCAGTGTCACCAAGCTGACTGCTGGGAAATCCATTCTACTAGATTGGATTCAGCTAAGATAGAGCAGTAAGGTGTCCTGAAGGAACCATCCTTATTCACATTCAGAAGGTTATCATTGTGTGGTACATGATTTCAGGCTGAATTTCACAATGACTTGTGAAACCACGTCAAGTTCAATAAAATAATTTCTGGTATGCAAATGCTGTGCGATCTTCAGCTGGTTACATGTTGAGATTCAATGCACAGGGAAAAAGAAGCAAGCTTCCACCACTCTGCCTTATTAATGCACTTGCACCTCCGTACACAGGGGGAAAGCACACAGTGAATTGGAGAAGCTGTATTTGTGGAATTAGGATGTTGGGACCAAGGGCCGAAGATAATTGCTACTTGAAGTTGCAGTGCAGATATTAAGAATGTGTTTAAATTGCACCTGGAGTTCTTGTCCAAGACTATAGTGTAGAAACATGGAATGCCAACCAGGTTCTCACTTAGCGACCTCCAGCAAGATGCCACCACCAGACGCATATTCCACTCCCCTCCCTCATCCGCCTTTTTCAGGGATTATTCCCTCCAGGACTCTCCTCTCCACCTATCTTCTCCTCTATCCATCTTCAGTCCACCTCCCCCCTACCTATTCATTTCATAATCCTCTCGCCATCCCCCTTTGCTGATGAAGTGTCTAGGCCCAAAATGTCAGTTTTGTGCTCCTAACATGCTGCTTGGCCTGCTGTGTTCATCCAGCCCCACATTTTGTTATCTTGGATTCTCCAGCATCTGCAGTTCCCATTATCTCTCCACGTTTTGTTATCTTCCCTCCCGGACACCCTGGTCCACACTTCCTTCACCGCCAACACCCTCCCACAGCTCTACGGCACTTTCCCTGTAATCAATGAAGGTGCAACATTTGCCCATTTGTCTCCTCCCTCCCCAGTATCCAAGGGCCCAAACACACCTTCCAGGTGAAGCGACACTTCACCTGCACTTCCCAGAATCTAATCTACAGCATTTGCTGCTCACAATGTGGTCTCCTCTGCATTGGGGAAACAAGGTGTAGACTGGGTGACAGCTTTGCAGAACATCTATGTTCTGCTCGCAGAACATCTATGTTCTGCTCGCAGATAAAACCCTAAACTACCTTCTGCCTGCCATTTTAACACACCACCCTGTTCCATGGCAAACATCTCTGTCACTGCCTTGCTGCAGTGGTCCAATGAAGCTCAACGCAAGCTGGAAGAACAACACCTCATTTTCTGCTTGGGGACCCTACAGCCCTCTGGATTCAACATCGAGTTCAATAATTTTAGGGCTTAAACTCTCCCATGTCACAGCCCCTTACCGCACACACCAGGCCTTGTTACCACATAGCCAGCCATTACGCGCCCCCTATTGTTGGTCACTGACAGTCCCCATTAACAACTATTCACCCTCCCAGCCTGATCATGATCAACTCTTTGTCTGTCCAACTGCTCTTCTCTCTCTTTAGGCTCTATCCTATCATTTACTCCCTACCCATTCCCCTCCCCATTTTTTTGCATATACACTAACATTTTCCCAGCCACCATCAGTTGTGAGGAAGAGTCACTGGATCCAAAATGCAAACTCTTATTTTTTTCCTTCAAAGATGCTGCCAGACCTGCCAACAATTTGCACTAGTATGGCACCTTTGACGTCGTAAACACCTAAGAAACATCAAACTACATTACTGAGACTGTGCCAGAAAGGAGGTGCTAAGATAATGGCCATGGTTAATGGCATGCTGGCCTCCATAGTGAGAGGATTTGACTATCAGAGTAAGGGATGTATTGCTGGACTTATATAGGGTCTCGGTGAGGCCACACCTCAAGTATTGTGTGCAGTTTTAGTCTCCTATTCTGAGGAAGGACATTCTTGCTATTGAAGGAATCCAGCTAAGGCTCACCAGACTGAGTCCCGGGATGACAGTACTGGCATGAGGAAAGCTTGGGTCAACTGTGCTCACACTTGCTGGAATTGAGAATAATGCCAGGGTAGGGGGATATATCTCATAGAAACATCTAAAATCCTGCTGGTTCTGGACATGTGAGTCGCAGGAAGAATGTTTCCAATGTTGTGGAAATCTGGAACTAAGGAGCATAGTCTAAGGGGTGAATCGTTCAGGATGCAGATGAGGAAGAATTTCTTCACTCAGACAGTGGTGAGCCTGTGGAATTCTCTACCACAGAAAGCAGTTGGGGTTAGTTCATTAGATATATTCAAAGGGGAGTTGGACGCAGCCCTTGCGGCTAAAGGTGTCAAGGGGTATGGAGAAAAAGCAGGAGTGGGGTACTGAAATTGCAGGATCAGCCATGATCATACTGAATGATGGTGCAGGCCAAATGAGCTGAATGGCCTATTCCTGCACCTATTTTCCATAATTCTGTTCTATGAATCTATGATGGCAGATAACCAATGCTTCATCAAAGTAGTATGTTTTCAGATTATAAAGCAGCAATACAGAGATTAAAAAGTATGATGCCTTATCCTCCTGGTCATCTGCTAAAACTGATGGCATTTCATCTAAGTATTCACAGAGCAAGGGCACTGCTATTTATGATCATCTGGGCATCAATGAATAGAATCTCCATGGAGTCCTTCCAATGGAATTATTGCAGAAAGTAACGCAGTGTTTTCCCCCATTTGTCTGGAATTGGGACCGATTCTGACACCAGAGTTACGCCAGGAGACAGTACGTTAACCCAAATAAATTCTACACCTTCATTGTTGGAATATCCACCTTCAAAACTGACAGTATGCCTATTTTTAAGCTGCAGTTCTCAGTGTGAAGCCTCCACAGCTATTAATGGACTTAGTGCACAGTGAAAGCTGCTGGTGTTAATGGAAAAAAAACAGACCTACTGATTAGAGATAATGGAAACTGCAGATGTTGGAGAATCCGAGATAACAAAGTGTGGAGCTGGATTTGACCCTCCCATTCCTTAGACGACCTGTCCATCCTGGGGCTCCTGCAGTGCCACAACGATGCCACTCGAAGGTTGCAGGAACAGCAACCTATATTCCACTTGGGAACCCTGCAGCCAAATGGTATCAATGTGAATTTCACAAGCTTCAAAATCTCCCCTCCCTCCACTGCATCCCAAAACCAGCCCAGCTCATCCCCGCCTCCCTAACCTGTTCTTCCTCTCACCTATCCCCTCCTCCCACCTCAAGCCGCACCTCTATTTCCTCCCCACTAACCTCATCTCACCCCCTTGACCTGTCCCCTCCCTACCTTCCCACCTACACTCACCTGTACAGGATCCATCCCTGTCGCTTTAACTTGTCTGCCTCCTCTCCACCTATCTTCTCCTCTCTCCATCTTCGATCCGCCTCTCCCTCTCTCCCTATTTATTTCAGAACCCTCTCCCCCTCCCCCTTTTCTGATGAAAGGTCTAGGCATGAAACGTCAGCCGTTGTGCTCTTAAGATCCCCTCTAGACCTACTGATTAGCTTTTATTCCAGAATTCGGGACTATTTTGCTTTTGTGTTCACATTTTATTAACGTGACTTTCAAACTCACCTCAGTTCTGCTATGCCTTGCTCTTGTCTGTCACTGGGATGGTCAGTTAAGTAGCTTTGCCACAGAGTCAATTTAATCTGATAGGCTGGAAAGTTAGCAATACCTAGTATCCTAAGGAGGGTGAGTTTTCACTGCACTGACTGCTTGGAAAACAATTCAAGATATGACTGGGGAAGAGAGGTGAATAAACTCCACGAAGGTCGGTGTCCCGTCACCAAGTCACCTTTTATTTACACAGTGCACTGTACATGACACTGACCCAGCTAGCACAGAGCCAGCTCCTGGAATGAGCAGAACCCCTGACACTCCTGTTCATTTGTGTCAGCCAGGGCCCCCTGATTGGAACAGTTTAACAGCTCCAGATAGGAAACTTATATCCTATAAGGTCCACAGGATTGGCCTCATTCCAATTACTTCAAGAGGGAGGGAGCTGAGAATGTCACAAATAACAAAAAAATGGATTTTCAGCCATGGCCTCACTGTGACTTATAACCTTCACCATCCACAGTGGAGGTGAGGTTATTCCCTTGAGGCCGGCAATGTTTTCTGCTGGTTGCTATTTCGATTCTCAATCTCACAGAAGCAAATTTGTCGCCAGTGCCCAGGACTGATGAGTGCTCATCTACCAGAGGATGATAAGGTAGAATGAGAAAACCTTTGCAGAAGACTTTGATGTGACTGATCCTGTGAAGGGAGGGTCTTGCTTCAGTGCTCCGTTCAAAAGGGGAGGTCATGATGTTGTCTTAATATTGTTGGCCTCGCAATGCACATGCTAATAGACTGGGATTCTAGGTTCAAATCCCACCACAGCTGCTGATGGATTTTGAATTCAATTGATAATATCTCTAATTGAAAGCTAGTTTTTCTTAATGGAGACCATTCAACCATTGTTGATAGTTATTTAAAACCCATCTTGTTCGCTAATGTCCTTTAGGGGAGGAAATTTACCATCCTATCTAGTCAAGCCTACACGTGACTCGAAACCCACAGCAAGGTTAACTCTTAACTGCTGACTGAGATGGCCTTGTGGGCTATTCAGTTCACAAGCAATACGAGATAGGCAACAAATATTGACCCCATCAGCAATGCCCACTTTCCATGAGAGAATAAAGAGAAACAATTTTGACAGAGCAGCATTCCTTCAATAAGGCAGCAATTGACAGACTATGCATTAAAGTCCTAAGATCTGAAACCCCACAGTGTTCTCACTCAGAAGTGAGAGTCCTACAACTTAAAGACATTCACAATACAAAATTCAGAGGCTGATACAGGCATCATGGGTGGAATGACCCCCTTCTATCCCTTTTTTGATTCCACACATTGGGCCAAGTTGATATCAGTATGGGCCTCAACATGGTTCCTCAGACTTGCTGGTTGTCATGGTGATTGGAGTCATTCGGCAAGGCTGATTAAAGAAAGCTGGAATCTCCCAGGATTCATTCATCCTTACTGTCTCTGTGCAGAAGATCTTACCTGTCACAGGAAGCAGGAATCACGGCGCCTTCCAGAGGACTTGGCAGTGACCTGGTAGGTGATTAGGTTGGCTGCACACATTCTGTCTACTGACTAATGCCCTGTTCGGATGTTGTAAAATGTTCCCAGCCAATTAGCACCAGGAAAGGGCATATCTGTGCAATGAATGATGTTCTGCAAATTGAAAGGAACTGTTTCTCTCAAAGACGCTTCACTGTCTGCCAGCTGTGTATTAACAGAGCATCATACACATACGTCACCAATAATGCCCTCAACTCATTTCCATGTCAAAGTGAACACAGTCAATGCAGTGTTAATGTACAAACAAATGGTGTTAGGAATTCTGATTTCACTCAGTCTGTTTGAGGAACTGAATTCCTATGTTAGACCATCAGAAATGCGAAATCCAGGCTGCAATCCACTGGGTGATGGGGAAATTCCCGGCTCTAACTGGAGACACAGTAAGGTGCATGTATGTCGCCTCTTTTGATTAAGACCCACTGCAAGATATGACACCTCCACTCCCTAGGCAGATAGGGAAACCCAAAAGAACTGCAGATGCTGTGAACCGGGGCCAAAAATAGAAATTTCAGGAAAAGCTCAGCAGGTCTGGCCACATCTGTGGAGAGAAATCAGAGTTAATGTTTCAGATCCAGTGACCCTACCTCATCGTCTCAGATAGGGAAACCCATTGGGAGAGGTTGTTGCCTGCCCAGACCTGCCAACTTATCAGAGAGCAGAAACTGTACACGCCAACAGCAACACTTAGGCACAACACCCACCTAGTGGTCACCATCATGAATGCTCCCAAATCTGAGGTCACTGAATGTGGAAAGGTGGTAATGATGTGGAGGATCAAAGGTGTTGGGAGGTCAGTTGTCTGTAAGATTAGGGGCACCATAAGAAATAGGAACAGGAGTAGGCCTTTTGGCTTCTGGAGATTGTTCCACCATCCAATAGTCCTTACCTCTACTTTCCTGCTTTTTCCCTGTAAACACTCGATTTCCCAACTGATTGAGAATCTACCTGTTTCTGCCATAAATCAGACAACGGCTCTGCTCTCTCTGTCAGAGGGCACTCAAGCCCCTTCTCAATGTCAGCCTTGACATTGGGACACCTACCATGCTTCACCCTCTCATAGCCCCTAGATCCTGCGAGCAACAGGGGTTTGTTGTACTCCCCACATTACAAATTCCTTGCCCACCACTGCGTAAAACAAGCAGCAGTGGCATGAGACTGTTAAGTTGGCATTATTTGCCCATGTAAAGGGTCACCACTGGGGACAGCAGAGAAGGCCTCACCACCATGAACACAAGGAAAGTATAAGCAGAAAGGTCACCCAGTGTGGGGACGGGTAGTCAAGTTGGAGGGGTCTCCCCCCGGCTCTGTTATTGGGCCTAGCCAAGGTGACCACTAACAGGTCCAGGCAGCAGGCTGAAAAGGGGCTCATCATTCCTGACTATCTGCTCCTCTTTCACTTGGCCTATATCCCTCCAAACATTTTTTTATTCATGTATTTGTTTAAATACTTTTTAAACTTTGTAACAGTGCCTGCATCCACAACTTCCTCTGTTCACACACAACCACCCTCTGCGTAAAATAATTGCCCCCCGCTATGTATTTTTTTAATATCTTTCTCCTCTCGCCTTCAAAATATGTCCCCTCGTCTTTCCCATTCTCAGGAAAAGGCACCTGCCATTCAACTCTATACCATTCATGATTTTACCAACACCTACAAGGTCATCCTTCAACCTTCTACACTCCAGTGGAAAAATATCCCAGCTTTTCCAGGGCAACTAGAACTAGACAGAGTACTCCTGAAGGGTCCTCACTAATGTCTCAACTTTCACACATGAAAGGCCAAGTGACAACAATGAAGCAGATCTTTACTATGTCTGGGTTCAGTTCCACTGGATATTTAGGGCTGGTAGTAAGTGGGCCCAATACAAATATTTCTAAAATCAACACATTTGGACACATTGTTAGGTAAACGGGACTTAACCTGGACTTCCTGTTCCAGAGGTGGGTACACTTCTGCTGCACCATAAGCACCATCATTTAAAGCATTAGTGCCCACCACAGGAAGTGAGCAAACAACTCCAAGACTAAGGGCCCATTCTCTATGGGCCGAGCTAGCTAGGCACAAAGTAACTAAATGACTGTTAAAATTATGTGGAACATCTCAGGGCAGGAAAAAAAGCCTTCCCTTCGGACGGGACTTGAACCCACAATCCCTGCCTTAGAGGGCCAGTACCTTATCCATTAGGCCCTGAGCCTACTCAATGGTTCTATGCTGTTCTGGAGCTTGTGGGACTTGACGCCAGTCTTCTTGGTCCAAAGCAGGACATTGCTACTGCACTTGAAGACCACTGGCATTGGACCTGGTATAATATTTCCATCCCTCGCAACACAGATATAACTGGAATTTGAGCATGGCCCAGCTTCTGGTAGCTTCTCACCAAGCCTATTTACCAGAGCTGTCCAGAAGGTAAAACGCTTTTACCTCAAACTGACAAATGAGACCTTCTGGCCTGACTTGTACATATTGTCTTGTATACAGTATTTTTGTTCACCGCAATACCACTTTTTTTAAAAACTTTGTAACTTGCTCTCATAGTTATGTAATAAACTAATGTTTACCTTGGTGAATCATGAAGCTTAACTCAATAGAAATGGTTAGGATACTGGACAGCGAAGGTACAATGTTGGAGAAATGTGGATTGGTATTCAAACTAGGTTTGGTTGAGGAGGTGATGATACCAGTGGGCGGGAGGCTTATGGGGATGTCAGGTTGGCATTGATATCATGTCTGATTTGTGGAGGTGAGCATAGTGCTGGGTCTTGACAGGTTCAGGTCGGAGCACATAATCAAACATGGAACACCAATATAAAGAGCACAGGACCCCCTCGCTGACTGGACCCAGTGGTGAGTGCGCTACCAACTAAGTCACACCTTGCCCTGCTGAATGATATCACTACTCATCACTATCTTCTTGGGTTTTGGTTATAGAAAGCCAGAGAATGGCACTCAATCAACTGTTCATCTGGAGAGGTGGTACAGAAACAATGGGTCAAATCGCCTCATTCTTCTTTGTAGCAATTCAATTACTGTGATTTTGCAAGGTCCCTGCTACTAAGATTCTAGCACAAAGAATAACAAACTCAAAGGATTCATTGATTTCTGTGCAGACAGAGAGAAAAAAAATCACTTTTTTTTAATTTAAACTCTGACTACAATCTGTTTCCCTACCACCTCCCCTCATCTCCCTTACCACCAACAATTCAATGCACATTCATCTGTTCATTCTACTTAAAATATCACAGCTGGTGATTCACTGTAATAGTTTTGTCGAAAAAGGTGTTAAACAGTAAGATTGAATAACAAGGTGTGCATTGATTTCCTGTATTTGCCAAGTTCTCAGCCTTAATGAGTGAAGCTTGCCTGTCAAACATAAAGTAATTGAACACACAACCTTCAATACCCTGCCCAAAGATAAATAGCCAGATTGAAATATTCAGTGTCAAAATGTCAGTGAGGGAGACTGAGAATAGAAAGATATATGTCTGCACTGTGCATTGTTGATTAACATCTTCAACCAATAACAATCCTACACTTGTCATCTCAGTCGCTGAGACTGGTAAGGTTATTTTGCCATTCCTGTAGTTAATATATTATGGAACATGAATAGAAATATAAAGAATGCGACCTTTTTAAGTAATTCCATTAATCATTAATCAACAAGATTATTATGAGTTTTTTCTTAAATGGTAGATAGCTTGGAAGGGTGTGATAATGCCTTCTGAATATTTCATTCCCTTTTTTTCTTTCAGGCACGAATGCAATTTTTCATGCTTATTCCTTTTTGTTTAAAAAGTGATGTGAATCTCAGGAGAGTGTTATGCTTGAAATTAACTGGAAAAGGCATAACATTATCCAGGTACCAGAGACAGAGACAGCAAGAAGAAGAGAACTGCATAAACCCGTGCTAATGCTACATCCACTGCTTCATTGGCAATCAAGGCACGTATCAAAAATGTTTTGGGCATATATCCCAAACTGGGCTGCAATTTCTGAAGTTATTGATTTAAAGCACACAGGTATGTCTAGACTATACTTCACTCAGCAGTAAACTAGCATGTCTTGACAGACTGGCACCAGTCACTTTTGCCTATTTCTAATGAGTACATTAGGGAAACACTATCAGAAATGATTGAAAAAGTAGAATTGGACAAGATAGTGGATAAATATACCGCTTGTTCAAATAAAGTCATTTGGTTTCCTCACAGCTAGCAACAAAATCAAGAAGAACATGCTGATAGAAATAAATGCAGAAAGCGTAAAATAGTTAACATAAAATAATCGTAATTAAACCACAAGGAAAGGAAAGCGCATTTATTCAGGACCCTCGTTTCAGAATGTCCCCAAACCACTTCCCTGATGGTTTGAAATGCAGCCTCAGCCTTTATTCAGGTAAACAAGGTAGTCAACTTGTTCACAGCTTAAAAAAATAGAAATTGTTGGAAAAACTCAGCAGGTCCAGCCACACCTGTGGAGAGAAATCAGAGTTATCATTTTGGGTCCAGTGACCCTTGTTCGGAAGAATGATCAGACCTAGATCTCCCAAACAAGCAGTGCCTAGGGCAAAATTCAAAGCATTAATTCTGCTTCTCTCTCTATCGATGTTGCCAGAATGGCTGACTTCCTGCAACATTTTCTTTTTTTTCAGATTCCAGCAATTGGAGCAGCTTGCTTTTATACAACGGAGTTGCACCTGGTTCATCTGTGATTGGTGCCGTTGACAGTGACATAAACTTTGGCTAGAAAACCAGGGAGACCTTTCCTGCTCTCCTTCGAAAAGCATCATGCGACCTTTTACGCCCAACCAATTAGGAGCTCAGTTCAAAGTCTTACTGAATGGTAACCTCTTTGAGAGGATAGTATTCCCTCAGTACTGTGTTGAGAATATTAGCCTCGATTCAATGCTCTAATCTCTGAAAGGATTCATAACCTTCATGACATAGAGGTGAGTTTTTTTTACCAAACCTATGGTAATACTGAACAAAATGTAGAACTCAGAAATCACTGCAGAATGATGATTTTCAGAAAGAAAAATGTTTCAAGATTTCTATTTGTCTTAAAGATCTCTTATTGAAAGTGACGAGCAGTCAAATCTCCTGCTTAAGTAGGCAAGACTCTTGTTCTGACAGAATTTGAGAGTATTATTACAACACACAGTGTCACCTTTTTTGATGTACTTTAGAGGTCACTAATCTTTGAATGAGATCAGTAAATGGGAGTCCAGGAAACAAATACCTAACAAAATAGGTTGTCAGGATGTGTTTCTCCAGAAAACTATTGATGGGGAATCAGTTCAGTGGTGCTTAAAAGGAAGACAGATACTTGGAAAATAAGATATTTGGGGAGATGGAGAAAGGTTGAAGGGTAGGAAGTGAAATTCAAAATATAAGGCCGATAAAACTTAATGTAATAGACACACTTTCCACTTCACCTAAAAGCAATGAAAAAGTGAGTGTGGCCTGTGTGAGTAAAATGTCAAATATGAGAGAAACAATATTGTATTGGAAGTTGAGAATATAAAAGAAAGAATTTGCAATTTTGCATGACCTTTCATTGCTTCAGGGTGTCAAAATATTTTACTGCCAATGATGACAGTGTAGCCATTGTTGTAACACATGAAATTGCAACCAATTAGTGCTCAGCAAGTTCCATAGCAGACGGATAATAACAAGGAGATTACCTGTTTTACCCTGATATTTGTTTAATGAATATGCAATGGCCAGGGCACCAAGGAGAACAACACCTCCCAACTTCAATGAGTGAGTCTGAGCGAGCAGATCTGGCTTTAGCTGGATGGCCATTTAGAAAGACACGCATCCCCAACAATACACCATTCCCTCAGTACTGCATGGAATTATCAACCTGAGTTCAATCCTCATATCCCTGGAGCAGAACAAGAATCAGACTCAGAGGTGAGGGTGTCACTGAGTGAGTCACTGCTGGTTTGCTGGTTTCATAACTTAGCTTGTGTCTGATTGTCAGCAAACAAACTTAAGCCCACTTATGTATCACAAAGCCAGTTCTGACTGACAATCCTAAATGCAAGCTCTGTGAATTATAAAGCTCTGTGATTTAAGCTGTAACTTATTTTATGTGGTTTGCCAGGACACCTTGCTGGGAGTGTGGTGCTTTGACAGATAGTCGTCCTCCTTGTCTGAGCTGAAGACTAGCCTCCATCAGTTTCTGACATGACCTTTGGTTGAATAAATGTACAGTGTTTGCAGCACAGGCATCTGGAACATTCT
Source organism: Stegostoma tigrinum (assembly GCF_030684315.1). Classification (NCBI taxonomy): domain Eukaryota; kingdom Metazoa; phylum Chordata; class Chondrichthyes; order Orectolobiformes; family Stegostomatidae; genus Stegostoma; species Stegostoma tigrinum. The sequence goes on from NC_081368.1 coordinate 68,532,292, forward strand.
GTAGGTATTAGACTGACATTTCCGTGTGGCATCCAGTAAAATATGTGTCATTCCTGCCATGATAGGTCCCTGCTGACAAAAAGCCTGCTTTTCAATATGGCAGCTCGACAGGCTCTGGCTATGGCTGAAGCTCCGTTGTACTAAAGAGCATGGCATGGTTAGGGTGCTGTAGGCAGAGGCTAAGTGAGCTAGCATCAAGTGAACAAATAAGTAGCCCTGAGGTGCAGCCTGGTCCGAACCTTGAGCTGGGTGCCTACCCATGAACACAAAGTGGCCCCAATGCTGCCTTTTGATGCTGGAGTGCCTTGCAATGAGTCTGAGCTTTCTAACTGGCCTATCAGTGTACTGGAGAGGTACCATGGCAAGAGACAACTGCTCGTGCCCATGGGTGAGACTTGTGTGTGCCTGTGCCCATGGATGCTGTCTGATTCGCAGCAACAACCCGCAGCGTGTTTCAGAGCAAGCAGTGAGCTGAATCTATCAGATACATGCTCTTGTTTGATTCATAAAATGGAATCCCTATCCCCATACTCCCATGTTCAGCATGGCCAATGCATCTAACCTGCACATTTTTAGATTCTGAGAGCAGCAACAGAAAACCCGCATGGACAGAATGAAAAATGATAGCCTACAATGGCATTGCTGTCCAGTGACATTACCACTACACCATTATCTCTCCCATGTCAAGTTATTTTAATGTTGAGCTTGTCTGATGAGTTTGGTAAGATAGAAAGCTGAATATTATTGAGGTGAGGATGGTCCATTAACAAAGTGATTAAGAAGCAATAATCCCTTTTAATTGGCACACACCGCTGTTGAGTGAGGCACCTGCTTCACAGCTTGTGGAAAGCATAAAAGTTGATGCAGGATGTTCCCAATATCGAGCTGGGCCTCTCTGGATTTCACATTCAAATCTGCTACAAATCTTGTTACAGCCTATGATGCTAAGACACTAATTCTGTTAACTTTGTTTTTTATGGCTGTCCAGGTTTAATTCTTGTGGTTGGTTGGCTCGCCAACCTGGTTCATTGTTCTGCAGACATTACATTACCAAGCTAAGCTGGGTCGTTGTTCCACAGATATTTCATTACCCTGCTGGGTAACATCATCAAATCTGATGATGTTACCCAGCAGGGTAATGAAATGTCTGCGGAACGACGAGCCAGCTCAGCGAGCCAACCAACCACAATATCCACAGAAGATACTGTATTGTCATAACAACAAGGAACTTATTCCTCAGTGACTGAGATTGGGTGAAAAGGATTGACTGGATGTAAACAATCTATCTGCACAAACTTTTTTTATATATGAGCAGTCAGATATTCAACAGTCTGCAAGTCCCAATTAACTTTTTTTATACCCAGCATCAGAACAAGGGTTGTGCCATTTTTAAATTAACGAACCACTTGGAAAATCTCTGATGACATCAACAGGTTTGGAATTGAGTTTAAGGTAAAGCTAGATAAATGCATGAGAAATACACTTCTGTTGCCAGGAGAGACTTCCATGGTCCAGGGTCTAGGGGAAAGTGAGTGACTGCAGAGCCTAAGCTTGCCAGAAAGCTTGTGGTCAATGTCAAGGATCATGGAACCAGTTGTTAATGGTTCTTTTGGCAGAGTTTGGAGATGCTCCTTTTCAGCATGGAGCAAGTCACCAGCTCTGCCTACACATGAGGAAGTCACCATGTCACAGTGTCGGGAGACCGATGTCACAGTTTCCAGTGTAACACAAGCAGCTTCCCTCAAAGGTTGGACTGCCACAGTAGACAACCTCCAAGGACATCACATCTCCTCAATTTACGCTTAGCAGCCTCCCATTCCAATCACTGGGGAAGTAACACAGATGAGCACATGGATATGCAAAGGATCATGGAAGACGTGCATTGATGGAATGCCTGGTAATTAGTTTCACTTTGCACCCATTATTTAATGAGTGAATGTGTACAAGCAATTTTGGAACTGTTGATGTATGGTGAAATGTGGCTAAAGTAACTGTCATCACTTGTCATAGAAGATGATCAGAGGGTGGACAATGAGATTCTTTTTCCAAGGATGATGACTTCAGCTTGTACAAGGGGGCATAGCTACAAATTGAGGGGTGATAGATTTAAGACAGATGTCAGAGGCAGGTTCTTTACTCAGAGAGTGGTAAGGGAGTGGTATGCCCTGCCTGCCAGTGTAGTTAACTCAGCCACATTAGGGGCATTTAAACAGTCCTTGGATAAGCATATAGATGATGATGGGATAGTGTAGGGGGAAGGGCTTAGATTAGTTCACAGGCAGGCGCATCATCTGGGGGCCTGTTCTGCACTATATTGTTCTATGTTCTGTGTTCTATGTTAGCAATCTGGACCAGGTTCTAGCCAAAAGGGTGTTAACTACATTATAACTTTCCTTTGTCTTGTTGTTCCTCCAGTTTATACCTTGTCTCATTTCCGAGAGTTTCTCCTCCAATTCTCAGAATTCCTTATCCTGGCCCCCCACCTCCTCCCAAGTTCCACCTCCTCCCCACTGTTGTTAGTCACTAACAGTCCCCATTAACAACTATTCACCCTCCCAGCCTGATCGGTAGCAACTCCTTTGTCCAATTGTCTTTCTCTCTCTTTGGGCTCTATCCCATCTTTTACTCCCTATCCCACCCACCTCCCTATTTTTCTGCATATAAACTGACGTTTTCCCAGCCACCATCAGTTCTGAGGAAGGGTCACTGGACCCGAAACGTTAACTCTGTTTTCTCCTCCACAGATGCTGCCAGACCTGCTGAGCTTTTCCAGCAACTTTGTTTTGGTTCCTTCACTTCCTCCTCTTTTATCACCTCAATTTCTGAGACTTCTTCCTGCACCTTCTCACACTTCTGTCCTCAGTTTCTTATCTGAGAGGTACTGGTGAGCACTTTTACTTCATAAAAACCAGGGTTGATACTTGCTCAACTGAACACTCAGGGCTTGAAACGAGCAACAATTGAGAGTTCTCATTCACAAAATGTACAAAAGTCTCAAACCTTGCAGCAGAAGATGAACTAATTGCTCCCTAATGACTCTTGGTGGGTACAATCTCTTTCTACCGCTCCATCATTTTCCAGCAGCTTATCTTGCTCTGGATGATCTCTGCATTCTCCCAGCTATGTTTGTTCCCAGAGGAAGACTTAGCAAAATATACCCATCTTGAACCAACTTATTTCAGTACAAGATTTAAATGGAAATGAAAACACTGCAAGACCAGCCAGAACCATTCACTGTCAACTATTTGAACTCAGGCAACAACAGGAAATCTCCAAAAATATGCACTAGTTCACAAGCCGCAGGACTAGAAAAAAAAATACAACAAGAAATTAGAGTCATAGAGTCATAGAGCATGGAAACGAACCCTTAGGTCCAACTCGTCCAATTTGGCAGATAACCGAAATTAATCTGGTCCCATTTCCTAACATTTGATCCATTTCTCTCTAAACCTTCCTATTAATGTACCCATTCAGACGACATTTAAATGTCCTTATCGTACCAGCCTCCACAGCTTCTTATGGCAGCTCATTCCATAGACGGACCACCCTCGGTGTGAAAAAGTTGCCCATTTGGTCCTTTTTTAATCTTTCCCCTTTCACCTTAAACCTATGTCCACTAGTTTTGGGCTCCGCCACCCTGGGGAAAAGGCCTTGGCTTTTCACTCTATCCATGCCCCTCATTTCTGTACATCTTTATAAGGTTACTCCTCAACCTCTGACATTCCAGGGAAAATAACCCCAGCCTATCAGCCTCTCCCTATAAAAATGATCAATGCTCGTGGGAACAATCCTTCACTCTGGGCCCATTCATCATCAGGGAGTTGGGAGATCTCCATTAGTGTGGTTCATGATATCAAAACCGAAACAGGGAGTTAGAGGATCATAAAAGATTCAAACACTGGATAGTTTAGAAATCAAGGGAGATTGATTGAAGACGCTAATCCCAAGACAATATTACCTCATTCCTCTAGCTAACATTATGACAGGATATGTTGTTACAGCCTCCTGAGAGTGGAGTAGATGAAGTGGATGTGTAACCTCTTTTCCCAACTGTTTTTCTTGAAAAGTACTCCTGATATATCCGGAGCATGGGCCGATGTAAAGCTTGCTGCATGAGACTTTGACCAGAGTTGACTGAACAACCAATTTTCTTTTGTAACGCAAAACAAATCTTTAAGATTTCTAAGTGGAGAGACAAAAATAGCCTCCTTAGCACTTTCACTAATCGTCCATTAGCATCATAAGACGTTTGCATTTTTATGATTCTGGCCATTGTACTGATAAGAAACCAAATAAAAAATGCAGCTCCATGGAGCATTCAACCGTTTCCTGCGTCAGGCAGTTACTTCAAAAAAAGGTAGACATTTAAAAAAACTTCTTGGTATGATTTCAGAATATCCTAAATTTCCTAACAGCTAATGACGTGCAGTCCCTGCTATGGGAAATAAAGCAGCCAATTCACCCAAGTCCAGTGTCTTAAGCAGCAAAGTGTGAATGACCAGACAAGGAACATTGAGATAAGGATTAATATTGGCCAGAACATCAAGGAAGCTTCCTTTCTCTTCATCAAATTGTACCCTGGAAATGGTTCCATGCACCTGCGAGGACATTCAAAGTTTTGGCTTAATGTTGCACCTGAAAATTGCCATATCTGACAGAACAACACTCCCTGTTTTGTCAGTGTCAGCTTAGACATAATGTGTGTAAACCTCTAGAGTGGGATGTGATGAACACACTATCTCTGATTCAGAGGGCAGATCAAAAACACTGGTCACCTTGTTTACCATGGAAACCAGGTTCTGCTAACAAGGTGGAAAATTCATTTATAAATATCGCCATTGGCTTGCGGTGACCTCTATTGCAAGCATCACAGCAATGTTGATGTTCTGCCACCCTCTTGGATATCCTGCATGCACAATTCAGGGAGGGGAGAAAAAAGCAGAGGCATCTGGTTCCATTCCATTGAGTTCCATTCCATTAATGTTCAGGTGACATGTGATCACTATTACAACTTCCTTGAGACATGTGCCCACTAACCTGACAGCTGCCATAACTCCCTGTCCTACAGCACTTTTGTGTACCTGCCATGTTTGTGAACCCCCACCCAAACGCACAAACTGATGCAGGACACCAACACAATGCTGCCCATGCCTCAGCTCAGGGCTGTGGTGGTGCACACCATAGGACTGCAGATCATGTGATTCTGGAGCTTGGTCCAATCTGAGGGGGGCGGTGCGAGGCCTCCCGTATATAGATTGCTTGAATGTCTAAACGTTTAGATGGGATGCAGCGGTGAACAGGAAAGTGTTAAACAGCAAAGTGTTGAGAGAATAGGGTTCCATGTGTAAGATTGTGTCAGTAATGACAGGTATGTGCCTGGGCAATATGGCATTCTGGTTACTGTGCCATGATGTTGCCAGCTGGATTGGCAATATTTGTCCAGGTAAACAGTGACCCTTTTTTGAAGGCATGGGCACAAGGGACGCCATGTCCTTCTGTGGATGTCTGCTGAGTTCTCGTGGGAAAGGAAGGGTGCATGGTAAGTGGAGATGGAAATCAGATCTGAGAGACATCTTAGGGTTATGGTTCATAACTAATGTAGCCATTTTGCTAAAGTAGATTGGAGAAATTCACTAACCTCGCAATGTGCTGCCCTCCAAGACAATCCCACATGACACACACTTATCAAAGAATATAATATTCAGCCTATTGTGATGAGTGACCATGGCCCTCAATTTATGAGTGAAGGATTCAACCATTTCATTAATGATTGGGAAGTTCACCGCTAGACATTAGTATTTCAAAAATAAATGTTTGACCGTCTCAATATTTTAAAGGGCTCATGCAACATTCTTTTGAACACCAGAGTATATAAGCCATTTGTGTTAACATTTCATCACATAGCAATCCTCTTATGCCTCTGGGAACAAACTAACAAACCTTCCTTACACCCTATCTAAGGCATCCTATCTAATTTTCCTTATGTACACAGACAAACATTACACACATTCCTTCGGGTATAATCTCACCAACAATCTGTGCAACTGCAACAAGATTTTCTCTATTCTCTTGCTCTAATCACCCTGCAATTATGACCAATATAAATTTGTCTTGCTGACCTCTTACATGCTAACTTCCGTGTTTCTCACACAAGGGCATCCAAATTGCTCTGAATGCGAACGATATTTAATCTCTCAGCAGTTAAAGTAAAATTCTGACTTCCTCCTACCAAACACGAAAGGCATGTAGTTCCCACACATTATGCTGCATTTCCCAATATCTTTCCCATTTGATTCTACAACAAGTTGCAGATTCTTTGGCCCAGACTTTTTTTCTCTTGAGGCAGGGACTCGAAGTTGGGAAACTTTGTTTGCTCACAAAGCCTGGCTTGTGAAAATCTGACCCAAATGGCTGGATTTTTCACTGTGGATGCAATGTGCTATAATCAGGCTCCAGAAACAGTTTGGGGTGAGTGGAGCTGTCAGGATCTGGTTAAAAGTCTGTCTTAGTGCTCTGGGTCTTTGTTCCAGTTGTAAATAAAAATAGTTTTGTTCTTTTGTCCTCATCTACACATCTCTTCACCCTTACCTACTCTCCATGTCCCATCCATGCTGACACATACTGACTCATGCCCTTTTACCCACCCCAATGATATCCATCATCTCCATGCCAAGCTATGCACCTCTACCCATGCCCATAGCCCTTCATATCCCCCACAAGCTCTGCCACATGTAGCCCTGTGTCCACTTAATGCGTTTCCATTGCCCACCATCAATTTTTATTCCATCTTCCATGCCAACTCACCCATATCCACTTAGACAGACCTCAAGAGCCATGTTGAGATATAATGAAACATTGTTCAAAGTCTACTTGGAGACATCACAATCTTTTTTAAGAAGTGGTCTAATTGATTTAGCATATTCAACAAATATAAATTCTGTCAAGTACTTGTTGTCTCATAAAACAGACATTTATATCCATTACCCTACATCAGAGATAACTAATCCCTCAATTAGATTTTCAAGTTACCAATCAAATTGTGAACATAAAGCCCTAACTTTGCTTTACTGTGAAAGTGGTCAAACAGGAATAATACCAGGATGATAACCCTGAAGATTATATCAACAAACAACTATTTAAACCAAAACTACAGATTGTTTTCAACCCAGAGACACAGCAAGGTATTTCTTGTTCATCAAAAAATTAAAAGGCAGGGGATTTAAATTACTTAACAACTTGACAGTTCCACAGTCCCCATCTGCCTTTTAATAAGCATTCATGTCTACTCATAAAAATTATGCAATCACATTCTGCAAGAAGCAATCTTTACTCTCATGAGACATGTTTTAACTCAACATTGAGTTTAAATGGCCCTAGCGCCTTTAAGTTTCTTTCATTTATGAATTAAATCCTGTTCCTCTTCCAGATTCAGGATTCTAGTAACTTTGGCTAATGCATCATGTTTCCATGATTCCATGCAAACACAGTCTTTTATATATTTTACTTACCAGCTTTTGTAACATCAGTAAAATTTGGATGCAGTTCGCTCAGGCACTCAATCTGACTTTTGGATATTACCAGTCAACTCCTTCCATCACCCATTCAGGGAGTGCATTCCAAACCATAACAGGTATTTTACTGTTTCTCATGTTACCTGTCAACTAAGAAGTGAAATGAGCACTGTTGGGAACACATATAGGATGTTGTATCGGAATTGATCAGGGATTTGAAGAGTGAAGAGTTATAACAAAGCAATGAACAAAGTGAAACATACCAAGATACCTCACATTTGGAGGAGTGAAGAGGAAAAAGGTTGGGGATTGAGCTGCTTCTACGAAAAGTGGTAAGGAAGGTGCCCAATGTTCATGCAGGCCTTAGGGTAAGGATGGGAATGTGGATTCTTGCTGCTCAGCAGGAATGGAGAGATTAGGCGCTTAAATCAAGTGGATGAACTTTGCCAAATGTTCCTGTTGATTGACAATTTTAACACCACTGCTTTTACTGCTGGTTGAAGATCCCAGTGCAACTAAGTCAAAGCATTCGGCATAGCATGGTAATTGGGCTCTTTACAACCAAGGTAGAATCCTGGATGTGATATTCACTAGACCCTGAGTTGGGAAGGTTTAAGGTTGGAACTGGTCAGGAGCTAGCGGCAAGGACAGAATGTTGACAAATCATCTAAAGCCCCAAGAAAAACATTACAACCTTCAATGTCCCACAGCTTTTCTCCTAACCTTTCCTCCTGAAAAATTCACCTGAAAGCCTCTCGATGCCACTTATCTGGAAGTCGGCAGAAGCGCCACCATGCTGATCTGTAGCTGCCGTGCAGGAAGGGAGAAGACAGCAATGAAATGTTCAAAAGTCAGGATGCTTGTACCCGTAACTCCCTGACAACTGAATTCTGTTCCAAACGCAGCAACTTATTGCCAGAAATGTGGGATAAGCTTCAAATCCCAGGACAACCTTTTCTGACTCTGTCTTAAAGCCCAACAAGTGGGCAATGACATGGAGACGCAGTTCAGTAGCAACCAGTAAATAGAATTCAGCAAGCTCTTTGGAGCTAAAACAGTATTCAACTAACTGAACACAGGCACAGGAGGGAAGCAAGTGGCTAGAAGCTCATCATCAGTCATCCAAATCTCTCTAATGAGACAGCAGCCGAGGATCCTCTGGGACTACAGTGACTTTCAGTTTTTCTAATACAGCAATGAGGAGAAAAAAAAAGCCAGATTTCTAACTCTCCTGCAGTTCTTTATAGTATACAGACAAATTTAATGGCTTCTGAAGTTCAACTAAATTAAGTGCAAATGTAGCAAGCTTCCATTTAGTGTTTCTCTAAACTGCAGATTGAAATTAATTTAGCAAGTGCAGAACCAAACTTACTTGTATAAATCTGCGAATTAGATTAATTATATATCTCAGCTCAGATAGATGGAGGAGAACAGCTTTCAGCTAAAATAGAATTCTCACTATCAGTATTAGTATGATAAATCTTAACATTCAGATATGGGTGATTCCAATTCAGCTATAATTATGCCCCTTTCCTAATTTCTATTTGGCTGCATTTAATGAGCGGCAAATGGACAGAGTGTATGACAGATGTCCAGATTTATACAATCTATTTTTAACACTATAACCTTTGATTAAAATAGCCCCAGCACCAGGCTGATGTATTAATGATGTCAACTGCAAAAGGCAAACTCCAAATGGAAAGGCAGAATCATTTCAGACTGTATTATCTCTTGAAGCTCTAAGTGCTTTGCAAATTTGATTAGTAGGAAGTGATTCATTCACTTAAGCAGTCCCAAGTGGGAATTTCATCTCGTGATGATTCTATTTACAAGTTATTGATTTGAAATCCCTTTGCAGTCACCTCAGCACTGGTAATATTTACATTTACAGATCCCCTTATTTACACCATCTAAAACATTCATATTTTCCTTGGATCTTAAAAGAACATTCACTCCCAGTTTCTGTAGCCTTGTTTCATAAAGTGAAGGCTGTTGAAATATGTCTGACAACAATGAAATAAATGGCCTTGGAACCAATTTGGTAGTAAGATGGGCAGGGCTGTTAAGGGATGTAAAATTGCCCATGAAACTGATCAACTGAACAGGACTTCCACATGAATGGTAGACTTCTTCCAATGCCTTATTGAACAGGTACAGAGGTAATTTTTTTAGATTCTCAACACTGAGGGAGTCCGCTAGTCTATGGCCATGAAATATCAGCGTTGTCACAAATGATGGCAGAAGATCGAGGAATTGTAAGATCAAGGAATTGAGGGACCATGGCCAGAAGGAAGGAAAAGTTGGATCATGTTTCCAGCAAAACATCATTTCAGAAGAGTAGGGTGGGGCGAACGAAGGCTGTGGAAGGAGCAAGAGGGTAGGTGCTGTGACCTAAGCTGATGGTGGTACCATGAGCCAGGCCTGGGAGGTTCTCACCTGGTCTTGGGATAGGGGGGTGGATAGGCCTGTGGGGAGAAGTATGCAGCTTCAGGAGGAGAAATGCTGAGCATAAGAGAAAGGACTTAAATGTGCATGCTGAAATAGAGGGAAAGGAGGAGGCGGCAAATGCGGGACAATTGTTTAAAGCTATCAACAAAGGAATATTCAACTGAAAGCCAAGAAGACTTAAATTAATTGAGGTAATGAATTTCTTGAAAAAGTGTGTGGAATCTGTATCTTAAGTCGCATGATGAAAGTTTGTTGTATATGGTTATTAACTGGGAACTTGGTTTTGAAAGTGAAATAAAAAGAGATTTTTATTTCTAATTCAAGAGGTCAGAAATTAAGTTTTAAATATTGAGTTTAACATAACTTCCCAGATATCATGTGATTTAAGTTAAATGACAAGCAATGTACCTGGAAAGTGAATTGATATGTAATGTTTCCAGCTTTGAGATTTATGACTCTCAGAATACGGCAGTCGGGGCAATTAGCAGGTTTTAATTGAAAAGACATTTCATGTCAGCTGAAGGGCAGTTCAGCTTGTGGAGACATTATGATGGAAAGAAGTATGTAGATATTTTTTAAGAGGTCCAAGGAAAAGTGTTAGAAATGATCAACTTTACTCAAGGATGACAGGAGTTAGTCTGCAGTTTTGTGTCTGTGAGAGAGACAGTAGCAGAGAGAATCACAAAGTGAATATCCATAAAGTCTGAAGGGGAATTCTCATAACCTCTTCAGTTGAGTAAAAAGAATTGAAGAGTTAAGTAGGTGTAGCACTTCACTGGAATCGCACATCTGTAAATAATCCTGTTGGGTAAAAGGGTTAATCTTTGTTTTGGCTGTTAAAATCTTTCTGAATTTCCTCATATAAACAGAGAGAGGGCTTTGTCCATTTAGATGGGATAATTAGTAGGTGTTTAATCTCAAAACTATTGACAATGAGATGGCTTGGGTTTAATATTTTTCAAGTTGTCTGGCAAAAGAACCAGAAGGGACACAAGAAAAACATTTACACAGTGTGCTTAATATTGGAATGCACTCCCTCACTGACACTGTGGTGGATACACCTCCAAATCAGTGTTGAAAATGGCATTCAATAAATATCTGGAAATAAAAAGGAAAGAGTGGGTACAAAGTGAATGGTGGCAAGAACTGACACAGTCTCAATGGGCTGAATAGACTCCTTCTGAGCAGCACTTTTCTATTCTATAGAATCCAAAGTACATCACGAGGTGCTTGACAGAAGCTGAGGCAAGAGGTCAGAGGGAGTTATAATCAGGAGACCAAAAATAGGAGAAATAGCTTGGCCCTGATTTCTCCTTCTGGGACTGTTATAAAAGTAAATTCTTCTTTGAATTCTGACATCTGATTTCTGGGTGGCAGAATTTCAGTCAGTTAGATTTCCTTCACGATCACAATGTTGATGGAGGGTTTTTACCCCATGAGCGATAATGATTTCCCTCCCACTATCTTCCTTAACTTGGACCATAATCAGTGCACCATGTCCCTGTGATGCCCACTCTCATTGCACCATGTCTGCATAATGGTCACTCATCATATTCTCCCATTCGCCACAGGCACAGGTACTAGCGACCTCCTGGGATTCCTGACAGCTGTGCCATCCTTAAAGACCAGCCAATCATCTGGCCAAGCGATGGTGGCCCTGCACAGTACGTTTTATTTGCCCCAAATATGGCTGGGTCCCCGAGTGACCAGGGAGCCATGTCCAACTTTCATGTCAGGAATTACCACCAAGTAGTTCATTTTCCACGGATGGAAAACTGCACATCAATGAAACTGGATCATGTCATAATGAGGATGTTAATACATACTAATACATTGGCCTCTCATTATCCCCAGCATGAATCCCAACAGGGTGGGAAAAGGCCATCCAGCCCATCAACTCAGTCCTGACCCTCTCAAGAACATCCCACCCAGTGTCACTCACCTACCCTATCCTGTAACCCTGCATTTCCCATGGCTAACACACATAGCCTGCACATCCCTGGACTCTTCAGTCAATTTGCATGGTCAACCCAATTAACCTGCACACCTGTGTGGGAGAAAACTGCAACACCCAGAGGAAACCAACACAGACATGTAGAGAATGCATAAACTCAACACAGACAGTTGCCTGAGGGTTGAACCAAATGTGGCTCCCTGGCTCTGAGAGGCAGCAGTACTAAACACTTAGCCACCGTGCTGTCCTAATCGTCATTCAATACTGGGTTGGAAAATAGGACTTTCTGCTCTCAACAGTGGAAATGTCCTTGCTGTCAATCTCACATTCAAGCCCCATGCAAGCAGTGACAGGGGACTTCACACACATAATCTTTCGTACCCTCTTTGACACCCCATCACAAATGACTTGAATCACAGTAATTCTCTAGTATGACAGAGCTCAAGCCCCAACTCAAACTCAGTCATCCCATGATTCTCCTTATTAATTCATACAATTCTCTCATCATGAACACACAAATATAACAGTAACACTGCTCTGTCAGATTCTTCATCAAACTGCAAATCCTCCTGTTATGGCACACTGTTCTCCAATGGAACAGTTGAAATTACAGAGGGAAATGGTACTGAACTGGCAATGATACAGGAGGAGTACTCCAGAAGCCCAGGCTAATGGTCTGGGAGATGGGTTCAGCATGATAGCTCTTTACCCTCTGTGTATTTGAACACAACAGGGCTTTTTATTTCATTTGAAATGCTTGTAATTGCCACTTCAGTGAATACTCAGCTATTTACACACTTGTAATCATGGAAGAACAAAAAGACAGAGTTTCCTGACTTATAGAGTAGAGGAGGATATTTTGACCAATTAAAAGTTCATAAGAAAAGGTATAAGAGTGAAACGGTCTATGGCCTGGTGACTAAACTCAGGCTGAATGCAATGGTTCTCTGTTTTCAAAAATGTTTAAAACTACAGATGAGTGAGTATGTTCCTGTGGAGTTAAGTTCTTTCTATAATACCTCTACTGTACATGGAATAAGAAACAGTAGCAGACAGAGCTTTCATATCAGGTGGGTTGAGAGAGAAAGAGAGGGAAAGCAAAAGACAGAGTGCTAGACAGAGAAAGAGAAACAGGGAGAGATAGAGAGAGACAAAGACAGAGAAAGGCAGAGGCAGGAAGTGATAGAGACAGAAACAGGGAGAGATAGAGAGAGACAGACAAAGACAGAGGCAGAAGACAGAGAGGCAGAGAGAGTGGTACAGAGACAGAGAAATATAGAGAGAGATGGAGAGAGATAGAGGCAGAGAGAGACAGTGACGGGGAAATATATAGAGAGATAGAAGCAGGGAGTGCCTGAGAGAGGGAGAGATAGAGGCAGGTAGAGAAAGACAAAGACAGATCTACTGCATAAAATGTGCTCTAAGTACAAATGATTGACTGGTCATATGACTGCTTCCTCCAACTGACCAGTAATTCAAATGTGATTGTGTATCCCAACACTCACTTGATTTGGTCAGGTCTCTGACATCCTCCTCTTAGTCAATATGTAAAAACCATTAGGTTTTGCTGGTTTGCCTCCAACAAATGAATATCTCAGGAGATTGCTAGAGTTTTGCTGCCAATGAGACTGGTGATTGAAATCCATCATTGTCCTACTGAATCACTGTACAGAATATATCCAGGCTCTGAGTGATATTGTTGTGGCGAGGCAAGTCTCAGAATCAAGTGACAAGTTGGTCGTCTCAATGTCAAAATCATCTCGTTACATCTTGCTCACTTTTCTCAAGCAATGTGGAGAGATTCTCATCAGTGAGGAGTTTCTCATTGACACTGATTGTTGTTAACAGCACAACTCACCTCAGATTGTGATCTTATCAAACTCAACACTTGAACCAGCCGTCAAGAAAACTCTACACGGAAACCAGAGTAAATCCTTGGCATATCCGACTCATCACTTGCTCCCGAAGGGCTGGCTCTTTTCTAAGATGTAATAGGCAGGTGGTGTTGCAGTCACCAGAGAGCTGTGGGTTGGTTAATGTTACGATTGTGGTAGGATGGCAAATGGCAATTACTCAGATGTCAAGATACAGATACCTATGCAACCCTACACGAGTGGTCCCAGTCTTCTCCTCACAGGGCAGGAGTCTTTACCTTGGTGAGGGTGAGGAGAAAGATGTCCATGTGCTATTTCTCAACTCTGTTTTGAGACATCTTCTCCTGCAGATCATGCTGTCTGTAGTGGTAATGTCACTAGATTAGTAATCCAGATCTCCCATGCTCATGTTCTGGGGACACAATTTCAAATCGCACCATAACAGATGATGAAACCTGACTTGAGTAGAATCTAGGATTAAAATACTCATTAAAATGCCAATTGTTATAAAAGCCTCTGTAGTTCACTAAGCCATTCTTACCTGGTCTGGCCTGCATGTAATTCCAGACCCACAACAATGTCATAGAGAGTTAGTGTTGTACAGCATGGAGACAAACACTTCAGATCAATTTGTTGACACTGAGCTGGTCTCCAAAATAAATCTAGTCCCATTTGCCAGCATTTGGCCCATGTCCCTCTAAACCCTTCCTATTCATGTACCCTTCCAGATGACTTTTAAATGTTATAACTGTACCAGCCTCCACCACTTTGTCTGGCAGCTAATTCTATACATGTACCACCCTCTGCATGAAAAGGTTGCCCCTTAGGTCCCTTTTGTTCTTTGCTCTCTAGCTTTGGACTCCCTTATCCTGGGGAGAAAGGCCTTGATAATTCATCCTATGCATGCCCCCCATGATTTTATAAACGTCTACAAGGTCACCTCTCTACTTCCATAAGTTTCCGTTGCTCCAGGGAAAATAGCCCACTGACCCTCAATTGATTGCTGGGCAATTAGGGATGGAAAATAATTGGTTAGCTAGCCAGAGACACTCACATCCTCTAAACAAAGTTTAATAAATGACATAAAGGGGCTGAATGAGTAAGACGCAAGCGGGTGAAATGGCTATTAGGTTTCGTGCATGGTGGGGGAAGGTAAAGGCGTTGAGGCGATCTGAGGGAGTCCTATGGCAGCTCAGAGATCATGCAGGATTCACAATGCGAGAGGATGAGCGTAATGTGAAGGACTGAGGGGCTGTCAGAGCATAAACCTCATGTGAGGTGGCACAGTTAAGAGCAAATGAACAGAGAGCAAAGCCTTGTACATTGATTATTAATTATTAATTAATTATTAACCTTGTACTTTGATCATTCAACTTCTTCCTGCACTGGTGCCTAATCGTCCTGACCTCCTAGATGGCACTGATTCAGACGGTGATCTCCAACCAGGCTGCAATAGTACAATGACATAGCTCTTCTGCAGGTTCTCTGGGAAGAAGACTCTTCTCCAGCATCCTGTTCACAAAGACATGCGGCCCCCTCTCGAGAAGCACTTCTCATTCTCTTTTGACACCTGACAAGGAGAAGCAGAGCTTGGAGGTGGCAGCTCTCCTACTTTTAAGAATGGCACAACCTGAAGGGCTGCTTGTCTAATAGAGGGAGCCCTCTCCCACCCCGACAATAGAGCACTGGGTTCCTCTGTGAACTGCATGTGGTAAGATGACGTGGAAAACGGGATGTGATTCCGTTCTGAGGGCTCAAATGGAAATTAATGTGGCAAGATTGGTAAGGTATTGCAAGAAAGCTCACTTGACCTTGCAGTGAGAATTGCTCCACCAAACTGAACACAACTTGCACTTAACCAAATAATGGTCACGTTCAGCTTAGTCTTTTTGATGGATATTTGCAGATGTACAATCCCCATCTCAACGGTGATTGCAAAGTGGAATGTACTGTAATGTAAGTTTCAGAGATGTCTTGGCAATGAGCTCAAGTTAGTTCAGTCTGTATTTCAAAAAATCTGCTCTTTAACAAGTTCAAGTTTCCATGAATGATTAAAATCATTCCTTGCCATTAACACATGTCAATCTTTAGAATGCCACAGACCTCTGGAAACTACTTTAGTTTCTTCCAGTTTCAGATATTCTCAGAGGTATAATTTTTGTTCACTCTCTCTTGTGTCTGGTTACTTCTTCTTTCCTTTCAAGCTAATCTGCTTGCTTTCTTTGCCACCAGAATTTGTTTGGAAACCTATAGATTCTTCAATTAGTTTTTAAAGATGTCAATCTTTCAGTCTCTACTCCCTCACTAGATGCAAACTGGTCTTTTGAGAGGAATAACCTCTCAGCTTGTTGGTGTCAGATTCCCCACTTTCACAGAATCGTAATGTGCTGAGGAGGCCCTTCAGCCCATTGAGTCTGTACCACCAAAAATACAATATGACCTACACTAGTCCCAATTTCCAGCACCAAGCCTCTAGCCCTGAATATTCTCATCCTTCAAGTGCTCATCCAAGTACTTTTTAAAGGTTGTGAGATTCTGTGCCTCAACTACCCTCCCCGGTAGCTAACCAATTATTTTCCATCCCTAATTGCCCAGCAATCAATTAACACCCACAACACCCACGACCCTCTTTCTGCAGTTATATCCTTAATTCTGAAAATGACAAGTAATATTCTCAGACTAAAAGGCAAATCCAAAACCATGAGCCATGAAGTAAATAATTGAAACAGGATTAAGGGTCGTTAAATCTGTGTATAAGTGGCAAAGCGATCTGACAAACAAAAATGGTGGGTGGACAATGGCAGAGAATGTCACAAACTGACATTAGAAACCTTGGAAATTTGCGTCATGGATGATTTCTGATTCCCTGTTCACGTCTGCAGCAACCTTTCTGGTGATATTAACATCTGGTCAACATCCGACTGTCAAAAAATGTCATTAAAAAAACCTTTGTCTGAATGTGTGGAAGATGGATTGAAGTTGTTAATTTTCAACATATAAAGGTCAAGGAGATATATGAAGGACAATGGGTTACTTATTGTTGAAAGCACCAAGAATGAATCATTTTCTTTATCAAATTAAAGTCGATTTAACACTCGTTGTGGCATTCCTGCCTCCTTTTCTGATAAAAGTGCTAAATGCAAACTTCGGTAAGAGATAAAAAATTCATTGATACGAACAAATTTGAAAGGAGAGTACATTATGTGTCCAAACTGCGTGGAGGTCTTTGCCGTCTGCTCAATATAGCTTATTAAAAGACTTTCATTCATGTGATATCTTACACATAGCACCACTTACTTACACTGGAATGCTCCTTTTCACCAATGAAGTACTTTTGAAGTGTGACTACTGTGAGAAGATAGGAAAAAGAGTAGCAATGTTGAGTGAGAACATGTGGACAGTATGCTGAAAAGGTTTTGCACTCTTTTAAGCCCACCTTTGAGGATAGATTGCACTTCAATCTAAAAGGTGACACCTCCAACAGTACAGCACTCCTTCAGTCCTGCACTGGTATGTCTAACTAGTCTCTGGAATGAGTCTTGAACACACAACTGTTTAACTCAGAGGTAGCAGGAAATAGCTGAAGAACTTAATAAGTACTTTGCGTCAGTCTTCACAGTGGAAGACATGAATAGTATCCCAACAATTAGGGAGATTCAGGGGGCAGAGTTAAGTATGGTAGGCATTACAAAAGAGAAAGTGCAAGAAAAGCTAAAAGGTCTAAAAATTGATAAATCTCCTGGCCCCAATGTGCTACATCCTAGAGTTCTGAGGGAGGAGGCTGAGGAAATAGCAGAGGCTTTGGTTGTGATCTTTCAAAAGTCACTGGAGTCAGGGGAAGTCCCAGATGATTGGAAAATTGCTGTTGTAACCCCCTTGTTTAAGAAATGATCAAGGCAAAAGATGGAAAATTATAGGCCGATTAGCCTAACCTCAGTTGTTGGTAAAATTCTAGAATCCATTGTCAAGGATGAGATTTCTAAATTCCTGGAAATGCAGGGTCAGATGAGAACAAGTCAGCATGGATTTAGTAAGGGGATGTCATGCCTGACAAACCTGTTAGAATTCTTTGAAGAGGTAGCAAGTGTGCTAGACCAGGGAAACCCAGTAGATGTTATCTATCTAGACTTCCAAATGGCCTTTGATACGGTGCCTCGCAGGAGGCTGCTGAGCAAGGTGAGGGCCCATGGTGTTCGAGGTGAACTACTGGCTTGGATTGAGGATTGGATGTCTGATAGAAGGCAGAGAGTTGGGATAAAAGGCTCTTTTTTGGAATGGCAACCGGTGACGAGTGGTGTCCCGCAGGGTTCAGTGTTGGGGCCGCAGCTGTTCACCTTATATATTAATGATCTGGATGAAGGGACTGGGGGCATTGTGGTGAAGTTTGCCGATGATACAAAGATAGGTGGACGGGCAGGTAGTACTGAGGAGGTGAGGAAGCTGCAGAAAGATTTAGACAGTTTAGGAGAGTAGTCCAGGAAATGGCTGATGAAACTCAATGTGAGCAAATGTGAGGTTTTGCACTTTGGAAAAAAGAATACAGGCATGGACTATTTTCTAAATGGTGAGAAAATTCATAAAGCAGAAGTACAAAGGGATTTGGGAGTGTTGGTCCAGGAATCTCTAAAAATTAACTTGCAGGTAGAGTCCGTGATTAAGAAAGCGATTGTAATGTTGATGTTTATCTCAAGAGGGTTGGAATACAAAAGCAGTGATGTGCTTCTGAGACTTTATAAAGCTCTGCTGGGCCCCATTTAGAATACTGTGTCCAATTTTGGACCCCACACCTCAGGAAGGACATTCTAGCCCTGGAGCGTGTCCAGCGGAGATTCACACGGATGATCCCTGGAATGGTAGGTTTAACGTATGATGAACAGCTAAGGATCCTGGGATTGTACTCATTAGAGTTTAGAAGGTTGAGGGAAGATCTAATAGAAACTTACAAGATAATGTATGGTTTAGAAGGGGTGGATGCTGAGAACTTGTTTCTGTTAGGTGGGGAGACTATGGACCAAGCCTGTGTGGGCCATATTTGGGCACCAGAAAGGATGCAAATGGGTGCTATGCCGTCAAAAATCAAAGCACCAGGAGATGACAAGGTGCGTCATGCACAGGAAGGGCACAGTGATGGGCATCAGGAGTACAGAGGTGTGAGATGCGGGGTTATAAGGAGAAAGGGACATTAATCTGAGCGCAAGTGCTACAGATGGAGGTGACGAGATGTTGGCATGACTGAGAGGCAGTGTTGAAGGAGAGGTAGGCTCCCATGACACAAGTTCACTGAGGACCACACTCTTAAGAACATAGAACATAGAAGAGTTCAGCACACTACAGGCCCTTCGGCCCACAATGTTGTGCTGACCTATTATCCTACTAAGATCAAACTATCCTGCATACTCTACATTTTACTATCCTCCATGTACCTATCCAAAAGTCACTTAAAAGTCTCTTAAGCATCTGACTCTCTAAAGTATCTTGTTAGTGAGCAGCTCATGGCCAGGCCCTACCAGGAGCAGTCAAAGTAATAATAGTCTTAAATTTCTTCACCACTGGAGGTTTCCACAGGTCAAGCTGTTGGACTGCTGCAGCATTTCAGTCAGTTACACACTGGCACCTCACTCTGGTCACAGATGTTATCGTCATAAAGGTTGGATTCATGGCTAGTGAGGCATCAGAGATGCAGAGGACATTGAGCTTACTACAGTAAGGCAGCACTGTGGCACAATAGTTAACACTGATGCCTCACAGCACCTGGGACCCAAGTTTAATTCCAGTCTTGGGTGACTGTCCGTGTGGAGTTTGTACATTCATAATCAGCATGTGGGTGTGTCAAGGTCCTAGGGTGTCAGAATGGTAGGCAGAGGTTCAGCTGATTAACCCAAAGGCCTGAGGGCCTTGTGCAATTGATGTGAATTGCCATTACCAAAACAAATAATACCTGCCATGCACAAAGACACTGGAATCTTACTCGTACTGAGAAAGCCTTGAGCCTTCACTGTCAACAGTGTGGAGTTACAGTCCAGTTGACACTCTTATGATGGATTTGCACACTTAATATTGTGCACCTCTGATAATTAAGTTTCTTTGATTACAGTGAGATAAATAACTACAGTGCACATCAGCATAACCCTCCCCAGCGTTTCACTGTGGATGCTTTCCACACTCAGACATCTTCAAAGGCTGCTCTCCTTATCTGGGAGGCTAACCTGCACAGCCTGGCCACTGAGACGCACATGGCCATGTGATCACATTATGGCCTTTCTCGGCTGCCCGGAGACATACAGTTCTTGTTACCACAAAATGCTGAGTCTCTGCTGTCGAAGGGGCCGTGAAAGATGAGGTTGAGGACCTGGCCTTGAGAGGTAAGACACCCTATTCTATTTCTGGCAATTTTCTCAGCCCATGATTGGCGCTCCAGGTGGCATGGCAGGGACTGCAAAATGGGCACTTCTGTTGTCTCCTCCAGGATACCTGTGTGACTGGCAGTGTCCAGTCCATAAAATGTTCTACAGATATGGATGTTGGCCCATCCTATGCATGTGGGTATGCTGCTCCAGCATTTCCTGCAACTGATGAATCCCAATGGGCTGAATGAAAACCCTGAGTAGTGGGGGAGGTCCTTTGCTTCCTTGACTCCTCCATTTCAATTGCTTGGCCGACAGAAATCTCTGGGATTTCCAATGGGCAAAGACACATCTGCTGCTACTCCATGTACTGACGCCTCCTGACACCTCATTACTGCAACTATCCCAACCCACAATGAGGGACACTTTCCACAGCAAGTGAGGGCGATGGGGTGGGGTGGATATTATGCTCCTGGGACAGACACACCTTGAATGACAGAGCAATCTCAAAAGGCCAAATTGTCTGCTGCTGCCCCTACTTCCTATGTTGCTATGAGCAGTGAAGGAAGGTCGCCAAGTCTCATTTGTAATATATAACCATAAATCATGTGAGAATAAGCAAAGTGAAAAGTAAAGTACTGAGGCTCTGTTTACAACTTTAGGCTACATTATATTTCCCAGATCACAAGTGATCATTGATACATGTGACACCAGATCAACAGTTGCCAGAGCTTTGAAAGGGTTCAGAAAAGATTTATAAGGATCTGGCCAGGGCAGACAGGTTATAGCTATAGGAAGAGGCTGAATAGACTGGGGCTATTATCTTTGGAGTGTTGGTGTCTGAGTGTGACCTTCTTGAGGTTTACATAATCATAAGAGGCAAAAGCAAAGGCCTATTTGCCAGGGTAGGGAAGTCCAAAACTAGGAGGCATAGGTTTAAGGTGAGAGGAGAAAGATTTAAAAGGGACTTGAGGAGCAACGTTATCACTCACAGGATGGTTCACATACGGGATGATCTGCCAGAAGAAGTGGCACAGAATGGTATAATTACAACATTTAAAAGACATCTGGATGGATACATGAATAGGAAAGGTTTAGAGGGTTTTGGGCCAAATGCTGGCAAATGGGACTAGATTTATTTTGGAGACCAGCTCGGTGTCAACAAGTTGATCTGAAGGATTTGTCTCCATGCTGTACAACACTAACTCTCTACGACATTGCCGTGGGTCTGGAATTACATGGAGGCCTGACCAGGTAAAGATGACTGTTTAGTGAACGAGAGAGGCTTTTATAACAATTGATGCTTTAATTAGTTTTTTAATTCTAGATTTTACTCAAGTCAGATTTCATCATCTGTCATGGTGAGATTTGAAATTGTGTCCCCAGAACATGAGCATGGGAGATCTGGATTACTAAACTAGTGACATTACCACTACAGACAGCATGATCTGCAGGAGAAGATGTCTCAAAACAGAGTTGAGAAATAGCGCATGGACATCTTTCTCCTCACCCTCAATAAGGTAAAGACTCCTGCCCTGTGAGGAGAAGACTGGGACCACTCCTGTAGGGTTGCATAGGTATCGATATCTTGATTCTGAGTAATTGCCATTTGCCATCCTACCATAATCGTAACATTAACCAACCCAAGGCTATCCAGTGACTGCAAGACCACCTGCCTATTACATTTTAGAAAAGGACCAGCCCTTTAGAAGCAAGTGGTGAGTTGGATATGCCAAAGATTCACTCTGGTTTCTGCGTGGATTTTTCTTGACGGCTGGTTCATGTGGTGAGTTTGGTAAAGTCACAACCTGAGGTGAGTTGTGCTGTTGACAACAATCAGTGCCAATGAGAAACTCCTCACTGCCTGATGAGAATCCCTCCACATTGCTTGAGAAACGTGAGCAAGCTGTAACGAGATGATTTTGACATTGAGATGACCAACTTCTCATCTGATTCTGAGACTTGCCTTGCCACAACCACGTCACTCAAAGCCTGGATAGATTCTGCCCAGTGATTCAATAGGAGAGTGATGGATTCCAATCTCCAGTCTCATTGGCAACAAAACTCTGGCAATCTCCTGAGATATTCATTTGTTGGAGTCAAGACTGCAAAACCTAATGGTTTTCACAAATTGACTAAGAGAAGGAATCCAAGGCCTGACCTAATCAAGTGAGTGTTGGGATACACAATCACATTTGAATTACTGTTCATTTGGAGGAAGCAGTCATATGACCAGTCAATCATTTGTACTTAGAGCACATTTTATGCAGTAGATCTGTCTCTGTCTCTCTCTATCTCTCCCTGCCTCTCTCTCTCTCTCCCCAGCTCTATCTCCCCTTGTCTCTGTCTCTCCCTGTTTGTCTATCTCTGTCTCTGTTTCTCTATCTCTCTCACTATCTCTCCCAGTTTCTGGCTTTCTCTAGCTCTCCATCTTTTGTTCTTCCTCTCCTTCTCTCTCTACCAAACCAACATGAAAGCACTTTCTGCTATTGTTTCTCTTTCCATGTACAGTGGAGGTGTTATAGAAAGAACTTAACTCGACAGGAACATACTCACTCATTTGCAGTTTTAAACTTTTTGAAAACAGAGAACCATTGCATCCAGCCTGAATTTAGTCACCAAGCCACAGAACGTTTCACTCTTATACTTTTTCTTATGGACTTTTATTTGGTCAAAATATCCTCCTCTAATCTATAAATCAGGAAACTCTGTCTTATTGCTCTTCCATGATCACAGTGTGGAAATAGCTGAGTATTCACTGGAGTGGCAATTACAAACATTTTAAATGAAATAAAAAGCCCTGTTGTGTTCAAATAAACAGAGGGTAAAGAGCTATCATGTGAACCCATCTCCCAGACCATTAGCCTGGGCCTCTGGAATACTCCTCCTGTATCATTGCCAGTTTATCACCAGTTACCTGTGTAATTTCAACTGTTCCGTTGGAGAACAGTGTACTATAATAAGAGGATTTGTAGTTGGATAAAGAGTCTGACAGAGCAGTGTTACTGTTATATTTGTGTGTTCATGATCAGAGAATTGTATGAATTAATAAAGAGAGTCATAGGGTGACTGAGTTTGAGTTGGGGCTTGACCTCTGTCATACCAATGAATTACTATGATTCAAGTCATTTGTGATAGGGTGTCAAAGAGGGTACAAAAGGTCATGTTTGTGAAGTCCCCTTTCACAGCTTGAGAGTGGGACTTGAATGTGAGATTGACAGCAAGGGCATTTCCACTGCGGAGAGCAAAATGTCCCATTTTCCAACCCATTATTGAATGACGATTAGGACAGCACGGTGACTAAGTGTTTAGTACTGCTGCCTCACAGTGCCAGGGAGACATATTTGGTTTGACCCTTGGGCAACTGCCTATGTTGAGTTTATACATTCTCTCCGTGTCTGTGTTGGTTTCCTCTGGGTGTTGCAGTTTCGTCCCACACAGATGTGCAGGTTAAGTGGATTGGCCATGCTACATTGACCATAGTGTCCAGGGATGTGCAGGCTAGATGGGTTAGCCATGGGAAATGCGGGTTACAGGATAGGGTAGGTGGGTGGCTCTGGGTGGGATATTCTTCAGAGAGTCAGTACTGAGTTGATGGGCTGAATGGCCTCTTCCCACCCTGTTGGGATTCATGCTGGGGAAAATGAGAGGCCTATGTATCAGTACGTATTAACATCCTCACAATGACGGCACCGTGGCTCAGTGGTTAGCACTGCAGCCTCACAGCTCCAGGGACCCGGGTTCGATTCCAGCCTCGGGTAACTGTCTGCGTGGAGTTTGCACATTCTCCCCATGTCTGCGTGGGTTTCCTCCAGGTGCTCCGGTTTCCTCCCACAGTCCTACGATGTGCAGGCTAGGTGGATTGGCCATGCTAAATTGACAATAGTGTTCAGGGGTATGTGGGTTATAGGGGGATGCGCCTGGTTGGGATGCTTCAAGGGACGGTGTGGACTTGTTGGGCCGAAGGGCCTGTTTCCACACTGTAGGGAATCTAATCTAATAACATGATCCAGTTTCACTGATGTGCAGTTTTCCATCCGTGGAAAATAAACTACTTGGTGGTAATTCTTGACATGGAAGTTGGACATGGCTCCCTGGTCACTTGGGCACCTAGCCATTTTTGGGGCAAATAAAACGTACTGTGCAGGGCCACCATCGCTTGGCCAGATGATTGGCTGGTCTTTAAGGATGGCACAGCTGTCAGGAATCCCAGGAGGTCGCCAGTACCTGTGCCTGTGGCGAATGGGAGAATGTGATGAGTGACCATTATGTAGACATGGTGCAATGAGAATGGGCATCACAGGGACATGGTGCATTGATTATGGTCCAAGTTAAGGAAGATAGTGGGAGGGAAATCATTATCGCTCATGGGGTAAAAACCCTCCATCAACATTGTGATCGTGAAGGAAATCTAACTGACTGAAATTCTGCCACCCAGAAATCAGATGTCAGAATTCAAAGAAGAATTTACTTTTATAACAGTCCCAGAAGGAGAAATCAGGGCCCAGCTATTTCTCCTATTTTTTGTCTCCTGATTATTACTCCCTCTGACCTCTTGCGTCAGCTTCTGTCAAGCACCTCGTGATGTACTTTGGATTCTATAGAATAGAAAAGTGCTGCTCAGAAGGAGTCTATTCAGCCCATTGAGACTGTGTCAGTTCTTGCCACCTTTCACTTTGTACCCACTCTTTCCTTTTTATTTCCAGATATTTATTGAATGCCATTTTCAACACTGATTTGGAGGCGTATCCACCACAGTGTCAGTGAGGGAGTGCATTCCAATGTTAAGCACACTGTGTAAATGTTTTTCTTGTGTCCCTTCTGGTTCTTTTGCCAGGCAACTTGAAAAATATTAAATCTGAGCCATCTCATTGTCAATAGTTCAGAGATGAGAGACAGCTACCGATTATTCCATCTAAATAGACAAAGCCCTTTCTCTATATATATGAGGCAATTCAGAAAGATCTTAACAGCCAAAACAAAGATTAACCCTTTTACCCAACATAATGATTTACAGATGCGCAATTCCAGTGAAGTGCCACACATACTTATCTCTTCGATTTATTTTACTCAATTGAAGAGGTTATGAGAATTTCCCTACTACCCTGGCAAGGTTACACAATCACAAAGATAATTCCAGCTGCCACGCAAATTGTGGTTCGGGCACAAAAGATCACCTTGCAAAGCTTCAAGGAAGTGCTTCACTGCACTCAGAGAGATGGAAGAACAGATGTTACGAATTTCTCTCTCAACCAAACTGAAAGCTAACAAGCTCCAAGTTAACTTTGTAAACTTGAAAGTTGACTCATCACCCTTTACTGAAGATTGCAGAAATAACAACACAATATGCTAAGGATATGTCAGTGGACACGTGAATTAAAAGTCATTCAATGCAGCATACCCAGTACTGTGATTTTATTTCGAAGGAGAACAATATTAGTCAGCCTCAACTAATAATCTTCAGTGAGGACCATCACAATTCAAGTCGCAGTAGCAAGGTTTTTTTTCAAAAAGTCAGTGACATCTGCAATGTTATAAACTTTCAAATAACCTTCTGTTTTACACTTTTTTTTAAAATCTGTGAGAAGTTTGAAACATGCCCAGTTTCTGCAGATTCACCAGTGCAGGAGTTACTCAGTATGTTTCATATGGTTCTGACAAATTACGTAAAACGGCACATCACCTCAAGGTCAGCAGTGATAGTCAGACAGAACAGTAGGTGGTATTTATATGCTGCAGTTGTCCCACAGGTAGGAGTTATCTTTCAAGTAGGAAACAAAAGTGGATAACCTGACATTAAAGGCAAAAGGTCGGAGCTTGACATACAACTTTAAATGTCACTTAGTTGATAATGGTGTTAGTTTATTTTAACTCCTTCGTAGATTTGGCAGAAAGGGGAAGGCAAACCTCTTCTGTCGTCACTTGTCAATGCATTTAGGAGTATCTGGGATTACTCATAAATCAGGACAAAATTAAAGATGTCCATAGCTAGTTTGCAAGTAATGAATTGCCCAAACCAAGCATTCAGTAGAGAGTTTGAGTAGAAATATTCAGCTGATGGTATTGGAATTCAGCACTGATTGTCAACATGCTCCCAGCTGCAAATTCCTTGGGAGCATAAGTGCCAAATGGCATGATTGGGTGAAACAAAGGCCCCTGATGAAGGGTCTAGGCCCGAAACGTCAGCTTTTGTGCTCCTGAGCTGCTGCTTGGCCTGCTATGTTCATCCAGCTTCACACTTTGTTATCCCATATATATCACTGTTCCTTTACTGCCGCTGGGTCAAAATCCTGGAAATCCCTCCTTAATAGCTCTGTGGGTCAGCCTGCAGCTGGTTGACTGCAGCAGTTCAAGGAGGCAGCTTACCAGCACCTTCTCAAAGGCAACTAGGGATGGGCAAGAAATGCTGGCCAGCCAGGGACACCCACATCCACTAAGAATCAGAACAGATCTGCAACCAGAAACACAATGTGGAAAACCAAGCAACCATAGCCAACATTCTGATAGCCTCCAGCAAGAATCACTACAACAAACATGGGACAGATCGGCAATTCTCCAACACATTTCATGGAACTTGTAAATATATTGTTCCATGTTAAAATCCATTCAGAAACGATTTCCCGGATTTTCTGATGTCCAGACAATCACTATTTCAGCACAGGGGCACTGCAGAATCCCCATCATAGCACACTCTACAATTCAGTGTCACACATCTGAGCTATTCCTCTACACCTGGCTCAATCTGAAAGTTTCAGCTGAAATCAGAGCTTTGAGGGTTACAATGACAGTAAGTAAAACAGTTAGCCAAGAAAAATTAGATTAGCTTAACTCCTGAATAATTATCAAACTGACCTATATGTGCCTCACACACCACCCGTCGGAAAAGAAAGAAAACCCAAGGCGCTCACCAGTGTGATCTAACGTGTTAACCGCATCAGCGGACACTACTAGACTGACTGTTCCCGGCACTTGTGGCCTTTCACGGAGTCCCAGCTACAGCAAGAGACAATGAACAAGAGCCAGTCACGATCGCGTTTCACACCAGGGGTTAGCTTGAGGTCATCGAGACCCTCTAATCCAACTTGGCGAGTCAGAGATCGGGAAGGTGGGGTTCAGGCTAAAAGCGCAGGGCACCGTCCAGGAAAAGAAGTGGAATAGGACTCTGAGTCAGCAGGTATTCTCTGTCGTAAGTAATAGCCGTCCACTGTATCTATTGACCCACTGTATCAATTCTTCGCTGCAAAGCTTAGCTGGGGGTCGAGTTAAAAGGGAACAGGTCTCAGTCAGAGGTAGGCGGGTTTTGATATTCACTTGTTTGTTTTCTATGAATGGGTTCAATTTGCCTGTTTTTCAATAAAATCAGACTTCTTTTTGCCTCTGAAGCATCTGCCTCCTGTGTTTTCCACCACACCACGTTCCACTTCGCACACCCTGTGTCAGGGCCCAGGAAGGTAGTCAGCACAAACCAGGCAGCACTTCCGACACTGCACAGCTGGCACGCTACCCAAAAGGCTGACTATGTACCTGGTACCCTACTTACCTAGTCATCTAAGTGTACAATGGGATCTTGATCAACTGGGCCAGTGGGCTGTGGAGTGGCAGATGAAGTTTAATTTGGGTAAATGTGAGGTGTTGCATTTTGGTAAGGCAAACCAGGGCAGGACTTACATAATTAATGGAAAGACCCTGGAGGGCATTGTCCAACAGAGAGACTGAAGGGTGCAGTTGCATAATTCCTTGAAAGTGATGTCACAGGTAGACAGGGTGGTGAAGACAGTGTTTTTGTAGGCTTGCCTTCATTGGTCAGTGCATTGAATATAAGAGTTGGGACGTCATGCTGTGGCTGTACAGGATGTTGGTGAGGCCACTTTTGAAATACGGTGTATAATTCTGTTTGTTCTTCTATAGGAAAAATAGTATTAAATTGGTCAGGGGTGCAGAAGAGATTTACAAGGTTTTTGTTGGGACTGGAGTGTTGATTAATAAGGAGAAGCTGGATAGGCTGGTTCTTTTTTCACTGGTGCATAGGAGGCAGAGGGGTAACACCTAGAGGTTTGTAAAATCATGAGGGGCATGGATAAGGTGAATAGCCAAGATCTTCACCCCAGAGAAAAGGATTTCAAAACTAGGGGGCATACGTTTAAGTTGAGAGGAGAAGAATTTCAAAAGGAACCTGAGAGACAACTTTTTCACAGAGAGGGTGGTACATATATAGGATGAACTGTCAGAGGAAGTGGTGGATGCAGGTACAGAGACAACGTTTAAAAGACATTTGGACAGGTACATGATTAGGAAAGGTTTGGAGGGGTATGGGCCAAACATAGGCAAAAGGGACTAATATAGGTTGGGAACATGGTTGGCATGGGCTGGCTGGATGTAAAGTCTGTTTCTGTGCTGTATGACTCCATAAGTTGACACCCTAACCAGCAGGCACATTACTCCCCTGCCCTCCTGGCTCCCCAACCTCACACCTATCTTACATTCTGTCAAAGTGGCTGGGTGGAACAGTCAATTCCAGTCCTTGGCAGATTCCTCTGATAGTTCCGTGCTTCTGAAGAAGGGTCTCGACCCGAAACATCAGCTTCTCCTCTGATGCTGCTTGACCTGCTGTGTTCATCCAGCTTCACATCGTTTTATCTCAGATTGTCCAGCATCAGCAGTTCCTCCTATCTCTACCAGAATGGAAGGATGGCTCCATAGTTCCGAGGGAGCCCCAATCAGAATCTATTGTCAGAAAAGCGAAGTCTCCTTTGGTGAAAAAAATAAATGGAGAGAAGGAATGGCAACCACACCTTAGAAATTCTGGCACAATTTTATTTTGATGACATTCAATAGTTTGAACTTTGAGAGTAAACCCTTAGCTGGAATAAAGTAGTTACTTGTGAAATGATGTGTATATACCTTTAAGGGAGCATGTTCTAAACTTGCCAATCAATGCCTAGCTCAACAGGATGTGATGTATGAGTTTTCTGACTTGATGAGCAACCTGAAGTAACAATATACAAATCAAAAGCATTGAACTCCCATGAACATCATCAGTATATTATCTTCTGTTCAAATGAAGAACCCACATAATTATTTCACCAGAGATTAGTGGGATTAGTGAAGTATGCAATAAACTGTATCACAATAAAACAAGGGTTTATTTTTGTGAGGCTGAAGGCTTCCCTGATTGGCTGCTGTAGGGATAACACAAACACCATTCTGCATCTTCTGCCAGTCAATTGGGAGAACATCTGCAGAAAGTCAACCTCCAAGATTCTGTGAAGGAATTGAGAAAGCAGTTCATTGGTTTTCTCTAACTTTACAAGTAATTTACAATCTTTAAAAGGGTCATCACAGAGAAGGTGATGAAATGTGTGCTGCTAATTTGAACCAGCCCTGTCAGAGTGTGTAACATCAATTATTAAATGCAGATTGATTCACAATAAGAAAGTGCTAAATACTAAATTGGATATGCATTCCTGAGTGAGAGTGCTGTTAAGTGAATGCTTTGTCTCACCAAGAACAGCTTTAACCATTGTGCCTCATTAATGTTACATTTGCGAACCTCCCAACCAAAACCTGAAATAGCTGCCTAGTTGTTAAAATAAGGTGGCAGGAGATCAGGGGCGGAAGGGTACTGGCTTCCATTACAATGTTCATTCTCCGGTGACTAGGGAGAATGGTCACATTTATGGACAGGGAATCTAGGGAACTGGAACATCCAGGGTTTGCTTATTCTTCCAACTATCTCTAGACCTAGCTCACTCGGTCTAATTTCATTTAGAGTTCTTCCCTGCTCTCATCCTAAATTCATAACTGTCTGTATTCTCTCTCCTCATGTTCTTCTGTTCATTGTGGTGATGATAATCATATCTTACTCCCCAGGTCCTCTTCTAACCAAACTGTTGACCACCCATCTGCCCTCCTTATCTGGTGAACCCTATACTCACTGACCCTGAATCATTAATTCTGTTTTTCTCTGCCTGACCTGCTGAACTTCTCCAGCGTTTCTAATTTTATGACAGGTGTCTAGATATCTAAAACTGTGGCAGCACATTGTGTTTCCTTATGGGTCTCATGCAAATTGACACTATTATCTCTGCCCTCATAGATTCTACCCCTCTATCCTCCAAACCTGCCTTCATCACTCTCTTCAAAAAAAGACAAGCTTTAGTCCCTCTACCCTTGCAAACTACTGCCTCATCCCAAAACTTCCTTCCCTCAAATCTTGACTTTATTTCCATAAATGCATCATATCCTGCTGTTTTTCTTAGCAATCTTATTTGAATCTTTCCAATCAAGTCTCTGCTCCATTACAAAACTGAAATGGCCTTTAACAAAGTCATTAATGACATTCCAGTTGACTGTTGGAAAGGTAAATATTCCTTCTCATCCTCCTTAATCACCTATGATCCTTAGGACAGCTAATCACAAAGATTTACATCAAAAGCACACTATCACTGACTCGCTAATTGGGCTACATTTGCTTGGTTTAATTTTTATCTGTCTCATTGTAAGTAGTAACTCCAATACAATGCCTCCTCCTCTTACTCCTGCACGGTTCCCCAAGGAACTGGCCATGATCATTGCCTTCTGCTCATCTATATGTTGCCCTTCAGATATACCATTTGGAACACACCATTAGTTTTTACATGTACGCCCTTAATATCCGATTCCAAGTGTCTTGAAACCTATAGGGTCACTAATTTGTCTGACAGTTTGTCCAAGATATAGTACTGGATGCGCAGAAGTTCCCTTCAATTTAAATATTGGGAAGTCACAAACTATTGACTTCAGTCCTTGACATAAGATTTGTTAACAAGCCACAGACTCCATCCTTCTGCCCTGTGACTGTCTGAGGTTTTTGACTGAGGAGTGGTGGATAAAGTGAGGTATTGCATTTTGGTAAAGCAAACAAGGACAGGGCTTAGAGCCCTGGGTAGTACTGTAGAACAGAAATACCTAGGGGTTCAGATACATAATTCTTTAAAATTTGCATCATAGATAGACACGATGGTCAAGGAGGTGCTTAGTATGGCTGTGTTCATTGCTCAGATCTTTATGTATCAGAGTTGGTATTGGTGAAGCCTCTCCTCGGGTACTGTGTGCACTTCTGAAATAGGAAGGATATTATTAAATGGGAGAGGGTTCAGAAAAGATTTACCAGGATGTTAGCAGGAATGGAGAGTTTAAGATTTAAAATACCCTGGAAAGGCTGGGACTTTCCTTTACTGGAGCATAGAAGGTTGAGGGGGTGACTAAATTGAGGTTTATAAATCATGAGGGGCAAGATAAGGTGAATGACAAGGATCGTTTCCCTATGGTGGGAGAGTTCAAAACTAGGGGACATATTTTTAGGGTGATAGGAGAAAGATTTAAAAAGGACATGAACAGGTAATATTTTTACAGAAGAAGTTGCTCGCGTGTGGAATGAACTGCCAAAGAAAGTGGTGGAATCAGGTAGAATTGCAACATCTAAAAGACATTTCAATAAGTTCATGATTAGGAAAGGTTTGGAGGGATATGAGCCACGTGCAAGCAGATGGGACTAGTTTGGTTTGGAACCATGATTGGCATGGACTTCACCAAGTCACCCTTTATTTACACATGTGGATTTCCTACCTCATTCAGAGCCAGCTCTCACACTGTTTGAACCTCTGACACTCCTGTTTCTATCTGCCAACCAGAGCTCCCTGATTGGACCCAGGTTAACAGCCCCAATCAAGGAACTCATATTCAATGAGATCCACCTGGCTGACCTCATTACAATCACTACATTGCTCTCCCTCTGAGTGTAAGGATGCAGACCAGTCCATTCTTTTGGAAAGGCTCCAGGAGTATTTTAGCGTTAGATTGGGTTCCCCCGACTCAGCGTCCAATTCAAGCAGTGTATAACTTGCTTCTTGCACCCAGAACGGCTTGGTAGATTTTCACATTCTTCTTCTGGTGAAAAAGGCGTTGAGATGACTACATCCATCTTGTCCATCTCTGATTTAGAGGACTCATTAACGCTTATCAGAAACGGTGAACCATGGGTTCTGGCAACCATTCTGTCTGTCCTGAGGGATAGGACACACTTTGCTCCTGCACAGTTAGCAAATTTGCAGCTTTCATATGGTACACATGTTTGTTCAGAACCGTCACTCAGACCTGAACTTTATACGACATGGGACCTGACCTTGCATCAATCAAACCTCTTATACGGGCAAGGCCATTCCTGTGATTCTTGCAACAAACATTGTCCCCCAAATTAAATTGTCTCTCTCAATTTGCAGAATCTTCTGTCCAGCATTGGTGTTCCTGATGCTGTTTCACCCTCCCAGCTCCAGAAATATCAGATTTAAACTCATGCAGAGTCTTCTCCCCATTAGCAATCCTGCCAGTGTTATGCCTGTAGTTGTATGTGGGATAGTCCAAGATCAAATAAAAAGCATGACAGCTTGGTATCTAGTGACGCTGTAGGCCATTTCTTCAGCTACAAAGTTTGGACTGCTGTTTCTGCCAGAGCATTAGATGATGAATGGCATGGAGCTGTCCTTTTGTGTTGAAAACCATTCAACTTTAGGAATTCTATTGCCACTGATTCATCTCTTGATTCCGTGAAGGCTTTCTCCTATCTGTGAGGTACAAATCAGGAAATGTGATGGAATAAATTCCCACTGGCCTGAAACAGTGCAGCTTCAATATTGAAGAAACCCATCCAAGGACAAGCAGCTCAGATAATAGTCACACCAGTCACCACCTTAAACTTACCTATTCTCCACCACCAATGTCCAATGGCAGTAGTGTGCAACACAAACATGAAGCACAAGCAATTTGCTGAGGTTCCATCGACAGACCCTTCCAAACATGTGACCTGGTTGATCTAGAAGGACAAAGGAAGAAAATGCAGAAGTATCTGCAAGTTTCTCTCAAAAAAACTCACCCCATCCTATTGGGGGAAATCGGGTTAGACAATCCTGATTGAGTTTTTTGAGGCTGTTACTAGCAGAAGCAATGAGAGAAATCATTGGGTGCGACATACTTGGGTTTGTGGAAGGCTTTAGATAAAGTCTCACACAGAAGATTAGTAATTAAATTGGAGCACTTGCGAATGGGGTCAACATATGAATGGATTGAGGATTGATTAACAGGAAGATAGCAGACAATCAGACTAAATGAGTCTTTCTCAGGGTGGCAGGCTGTGATAAGTGAGATATCACAAAGGGCAGTTCTTGGGCCTGGCTGTTCAAAATATATATATCGAGAATTTGGATGTGGGTGTAATTTAATGGTAATAGCTAGTGGTAGGGCCCTAGGGAGTGTTGTTAATGAGAGAGATCTAGGGATGCAGGTACATAGTTACTTGAAAGTGGTGTCATAGGTAGACAGAGTGGTGAAGAAGGCATTTGGCATGCTTGTCTTCATCGGTCAGAGCACTGAGTATAATAATTGGGACATCATGTTACAGCTGTACAAGACATTGGTAAGGCCACATTTGGAATATTGCTTCAATTCTGGTCACCCTACTGTAGGAAGGATAAACTGGAAAGGGTGCAAGAAATATTAACAAGGATGTTCCTGAGATTGGAAGGTTTGATGGAGAGGCTGGATAGGCTGAGATTTTTTATCCCTGAAGAATAGGAAGCTGGGGTGGTGACCTTATAGAGGTTTCTAAAACCAGAAGGGGCATAAGTAAGATGAATAACCAAGGTCTTTTCCCCAGTGTAGGGAGTCCAAAACTAGAGGGCATTGGTTTGAAGTAAGAGGGAAAAGATATATAAGGGATCGTAGGAATCTTTTCTGATGAAGGGTCTAGGCCCAAAACGTCCGCTTTCTTGCTCCTAAGATGCTGCTTGGCCTGCTGTGTTCATCCAGTTCTACACCTTGTTATCTCGGATTCTCCAGCATCTGCAGTTCCTATTATCACAGGGTTTAGAATTATGTGGGCCAAATGCTGGCAAATGGGACTACCTCAGTTTAGGAAACCTGGTTAGCATGGAGGAGTTGGACTGAAGGGCCTATTTCTGTGCTATATGACTCTTGTATTTTCAATTTGACAATGATGCTAAACATGGTGGGAATAAGAGTTGTTATAAGGCTATGGGGATTTATGCATACTGAATGAGTGAACAAGATCATCTCAGATAAATATAATGCGAAAAAGTGTACAGTTATCCTTTTTGGCAGGAGGAATGACAGTGAGAGTATTTCTTGAATGGTGAGCAATTAGAAAGTGCTAATACCTAAAAGGGCCTAGGTGCCCTTGTTCATAAATCACTGAAATGACGGCATGGTGGGTCAGTGGATAGCACTGCTGCCTCACAGCGTCAGGGACCCAGGTTTGATTCCACCCTCGGGTGACTGTCTATGTGGAGTTTGTGCATTCTCCCCATCTGCGTGGGTTTCCTTCGGGTGCTCCGGTTTACTCCCACTGTCCAAAGATGTGCAGGCTAGGTGAATTGACCATGCTAAATTGTCCATGGTATTCAGGGATGTGTAGGTTAGGGAGATGGGTTTGAGTGGGATGCTCTGAGGGTTGGTGTGGACTTGTTGGGCCAAAGGGCCTGTTTCCACACTGCAGGGATACTACTACGATACAACTATGAAAGTTGGTATGCAGGTGCAGCAAGCAATTCGGAAGTAAATAGTAGGTAGCCTTTATTAGAAGAGGTTTTCAGTTCAGTAGCAAAGAAGTCTTGCTTCAATTGTAACAGAACACTGGTGAGACCACACCTGAAATATTGTGTGCAGTTCTGGTCTCCTTGAATAAGGAAGGATATACTTCTCACAAAGACAGTGCTGCAGAAATTCACCAGATTGTGTCCTGGGATGATGGGACTAGCTCACAAGGGAAGATTGAGTCTGCATTACCTGGCATTTAGAAGAGTAAGAAATGATCATATAGAAACTTACAAAATTCTTAATGGGATAGACAGTGCAGGTGCAAAAAGGAAAGGTTTCCCCTGGCTGTGGACACCGTATGGACACCATCTCCAAATAAGGTATAGTACATTTAGGATTAAGATTAGGTGGGACCTCATCACTTCAGAGTATAGTGAATTGTTGGAATTATCGATCTCAGACAAGCTGAGTCAATGAGTATGTTCAAGAAATGACATGGCTAGATTTCTATGATATTAGGGAATATGGGGACAGCACATGAATATAATGCATTGAGATAGATCATTGGCCATGATCTAAAATGGTGGTGCAGGTATGAATGGCTTATTCTTCGCTTACATTCCTATGTTTCCTCCTAACTTGGAACTGTATTCGTCTATTGTCATTGTATTAAAATCTTGGTCCTCCTTTGGCTATAGCATTGTGGATTTGTCAACAGGACATGAGCTGAAATAGTTTGAGACAGCAGCTCACCACCACCTTCTCAAGGATGATTAGTATTCAGCACAAAAAGTTGGCCCAGCCAGCAAAGCCCTTGAAAATAATTAACAAACTAAAAGCGAAGTAAACCTTAAGTATGCTTCAGTCAATACCACAGGAGATACTATGTTTCAGATGAGGTCGTAAAGGAAGGTCCAATCTGCCTCTGAAGAGGACATAAAGAATCCCAAAGCAATGTTTGAAGAAGACCTTTCCCCTGTGCCTTGGCCTATATTTATCCCATAACGAAAAGCACCAAAAATACAAACTATTCACTGAAATATTGAATTGCTATTTTTGGTTGTTGAGCCCAAAACTCCATGTTTTCTATGATTCAGCAATAATTCTAATTTGAAACAGTAGGCAATCGCCTGTAAAGCATTTTTGGGTTGTCACAAGGCCATCAAAATGCCAAATATATTCAAGACCATTTCTCTTGATGTTGCAGAATCTAAGTGTAAACCAAATAATCAACTTTCGACCAGGTTTGTAATCCAGAGATATTTGAATACAAAGTTCAGTCAATGTAGGTTGCT
Source organism: Stegostoma tigrinum (assembly GCF_030684315.1). Taxonomy (NCBI): domain Eukaryota; kingdom Metazoa; phylum Chordata; class Chondrichthyes; order Orectolobiformes; family Stegostomatidae; genus Stegostoma; species Stegostoma tigrinum. The sequence goes on from NC_081368.1 coordinate 68,568,307, forward strand.
GCCCCTAGTCTGCTTTAATTAACTGAGAAGCTAGAACTAGAATTAGGCTTTGTTGTCATGTATACTCAAGTACAAAAAGTTTACAATGTTGTCATTCACAGCACCACCTTAGGTACTATGTACTTAGGTATAAAATGTTAGGTAAAATGTAGAAAAATAAAGAAATAACTTAAATGTTCAGCATTACAGTTTTTCTCAGTATAAACTAACAAATAACAAAGTTATAAGTTCAGTTTGGCACCTGAAATTGCAAATATTTAAAGGCGCATTTATAATGGTGTGACAGCTGTTGTTAAAGAAATTATTGACATTTCATTTTTGAAAATAAATTAATACATCTATATCCATGGCTGCTAAATTATTAATTTATATCAATGTAGCATTGCTGTCTATGGGAACTAAAAAGAATGTAAAAGCAGCAGAAAGATACTTGCAAGTATTGAAATGTGCTGGCACAAGTTCAGCATATTTCTCATCTACTCCATCTCACCCACAGCTCCTGACTCTCATTATGTCACTGATTCTATCCTCTTCATATTAATTCACTCTCTTCCTAACAACCTTTCAATCCTACAGCTATCCTACCTCTTCTAATTTGAATTTCATTCCAACTTAATGTGTGTTCCCAGATGCCCCATTTCACTGCTACATGCCTCAACCTTAACCTTTAAGTGTCTCCTTCAGTCTCACATTGGAGACAAAGATCACCTCACCTTACCTCAGCCTTTATGTCAAACTATTTCTCTTGTCCTCCACTGCCACTGACCCTTCCTTTCTCAGTATTTCTTTAATTTGGTTGCTTTCAGAATTCAATCAATTTGTGCATGTACTTTGAAATGGAACTCTCCCTATTCTTGCTGCATAAGTAACGAGACTGTTTACACTATCTTTCACCAGGACATGTGATAATTAGAAACTTTCTGTTCACTTTAACTCATGTATTACCTTGAAAAGATAACCCCAAATTGAGTTAAGGAAAGAGACTCTTGCTTGGCTATCCACTGTTTTAATTCTGAAATAAAGAAGTTAGCCTGGAATGAACAGAAACTGATAATGAGTTGTACAATGCTCTCCCTAAACCCAAAGGACTTTATTACTTTTCTCTGAGAATTGACCTGCCCAATAATGGATGCAGTGAATTGGATTTGTACGAGAAAGGACGCAAGCCTGTAATTACATCAAACTTTTTGGTCTCAATGTGCTGGCAGATTTCACATGATAGCCGGCTTCCCCTGAATTCCAAGACTCAAGATGGAATATGCATCATTATAGGAACCTTTTTCTAAATAAATGGAAAAGAATTTCACCCTCTGAGCATTCAGAATTTCTGTGATCCCAAAATTAAGGTGGAAACTCCAGTCTTTTGGGGAATCTTCTAAGGCAGTTCAATGTGCCAGCTTTATTATGGAGTATGATACCACATCTGACTGCTTACTATCCTCAGTAGCCATGGCTGATGATTTCTGCATACTTCCCCAATGATGAGCTACCATCAGCCTCAATCTTTTTGAAAATCCATTAATGTGATTACACTCTTGACAGTTTGGTGCTGTACATCACTTAAGGGAAGCCGCTGAAGTCTTTTTAAAGTCTTTCTCTCTTTAGAGTCTCTCCATCATGTGACCTCTTCAATTATCATCAACGTTGTTCAGTGTTTGAATTTGAGCATGTTAAATCTTTACTCTACATATTCCCATAAATCATTGTCTTTACACAATATTTACTACTTACACCATTCCCTCCCCCAGGTCTCTGTTTAACAGGGATGACTGCTGTGGTGATTTCATTAATCATTCCGATCTTGACCTTTGTTCCCCCACAGAGGTGATTGAAGATCTATATACACTGCATTGTGATTTTTTTTTGAATCATTAGAGAATGTCAGTTCCTTGTTCATGTTGTCTTTTTGGATATCCAGCCCATCCTAATCATGATTTTCTTCTGCTACAGTAATTGAGGCATTCCTTTATCTTCTTGTAGTGCCTTGAGATATGATCTCAGTCATTGTGCTTTTGGTACGATTATTCCTTCCTAATGTTGCTTCCCCTCTGCACTGTTTCTCAAATCCAGATCTTTGGCAGGCCATGAACCTTATGATTTGACTGAAGTTGATTTTGTGTCTTTCACCTTTGTTAAAATGGTTCGCGAATGGGAGGTGCAGTTGTTTATTGTGAACCGAGCGTAGGTGTTCTGCAAAGTGGTCCCCAAGCCTCCGCTTGGTTTCCCCAATGTAGAGGAAGCCACAACTGGTACAGCGGATGCAGTATATCACATTGGCGGATGTGCAGGTGAACATCTGCTTGATGTGCAAAGTCATCTTGGGGCCTGGGATGAGGGTGCGGGAGGAGGTGTGGGGGCAGGTGTAGCGCCTCCTGCGGTTGCAGGGGAAAGTGCCGGGTATGGTGGGGTTGGAGGGGAGTGTGGAGCGGACAAGGAAGTCCCAGAGACAGTGGTCCCTCCAGAAAGCAGATAAGGGTGGGGATGGAAAAATGTCTTTACTGGTGGGGTCGGATTGTAGATGGCGGAAGTGTCGGAGGATGTTGTGTCGTATCCAGAGGTTGGTGGGGTGGTATGTGAGGACTAGGGGGATTCTCTTTTGGCAGTTATTGTGGGGGCAGGGTGTGAGGGATGAGTTGCAGGAAATGCAGGCAAAACGGTCGAGGGCGTTCTCCACCACAGCGTGGGGTAAGTTGTGGTCCTTGAAGAACGAGGACATCTGGAATGTACGGGAGTGGAATGCCTCATCCTGGGAGCAGATGGGGTGGAGGTGAAAGAATTGGGTATAGGGGATGGAATTTTTGCAGGAGGGTGCGTGGGAGGAGGTGTATTCTAGGTAGCTGTGGGAGTCGGTGGCTTGAAATGGACATCGGATTCTAAGTGGTTGCCTGAGATAGAGACAGAAAGGTCCAGGAAGGTGAGGGATGTGTTGGAGATGGTCCAGGTGAACTTGAGGTTGGGGTGGAAGGTGTTGGTGAAGTGGATGAACTGTTTGAGCTCCTCTTGGGAGCACCAGGCGGCCCCAATGCAGTCATCAATGTAACGGAGGAAGAGATGGGGTTTAGGGCCAGCGTTGGTGTGGAAGAGGGACTGTTCCATGTAACCTACAAAGAGGCAGGCATAGCTTGGGCCCATGTGGACACCCATGGACACCCCCTTTGTCTGAAGGAAATGGGAGGAATCGAAAGAGAAGTTGTTGAGGGTGAGTACGAGTTCAGCTAGGCGGATGAGGGCGTCGGTGGAGGGGGACTGGTCGGGTTTGTGGGACAGGAAGAAGCAGAGGGGCTTTAGGCCATCTGCATTAGGAATGCAGGTGTATAGGGACTAGACGTCCATGGTGAAAATGAGGTGTTGGGGACCGGGGAATTGGAAGTTCTGGAGGAGGTGGAGGGGGTGGGCGGTGCCATGGACATAGGTAGGGAGTTCCTGGACCAAGGGGGAGAAAATGGAGTCCAGACAGGTGGAGATGAGTTCGGTGGGGCAGGAGCAAAATCTCCCATCTCCCCACTGCATCCCAAAACCAGCCCAGTTCGTCCCCACCTGCTTAACCTGTTCTTCCTCTCACCTATCTCCACCTCCCACCTCAAGCTGCACCTCCATTTTCTACCTACTAACCTCACCCCGTCCACTTGACCTGTCCGTCCTCCCCGGACTGATCTATTGCCTCCCTACCTCCCGACCTATACTCTCCTCTCCACCTATCTTCTCCTCTATCCATCTTCGATCTGCCTCCCCCCTCTCCCTTTTTATTTCAGAATCCTCTCCCCATCCCCCTTTTCTGATGAAGGACCTAGGCCCGAAACGTCAGCTTTTGTGCTCCTAAGATGCTGCTTGGCCTGCTGTGTTCATCCAGCTCCACATTTTGCTCCTGCCCCACCGAGCTCATCTCCACCTATCTGGACTCCATTTTCTTCCCCTTGGTCCAGGAACTCCCTACCTATGTCCATCTGCAGTTCCCATTATCTCTGATTAAAATATTCATTTATCTTTAATAAGGCTCGTGTTGTTTGTATCTGCCTCTCTTTTGACCTGTAGGCACTTAGGCAAGCTGGTGATATGAATAAAGCGCTACAATTTTGTGAAGATCTTCAACCAGTAATTTGTGAATTATGGTAGTTTTTTGTGAGATGCCACACGTTGAGAAGATTTCTTTGAAGAATGATGATTTTGCTAAGGTGCAAATCAATCAACCTTGATCGCCAGTGAGTATTAATCAATGATGATAAGGGATACATTCCCCATAAACTGAAACAAAACCTTACCAAGGTGGTGCTATGGTCTAGGAGAAAACAAGAGGCTCATTTACTTCTATGTCATGGATAGTACAGGTTGATAAAATTGAAGATCATTTCATCTAAAGATCTTGAAATTCCCAACCACCATGCATATTTCTGTGCCCTAATCTGACACTTGGTGATCTTTAATTGCCTTGGTGCTCAGGTGACTTAGCCTAAGGGAGTGTTGCTGAACAAAGAGACCTTGGAATGCAGGTTTATAGTTCCTTGAAAGTGGAGTCGCTGGTAGACAGGATAGTGAAGAAGGTGTTTGGTACGCTTGCCTTTATTAGTCAGTGTATTGAGTGTAGGAGTTAGGGTGTCATGATTGGCCACTTTTAGAATACTGCATTCAATTCAGGTCTCCCTGCTAATAGGAAAGGTGCTGTTAAACTTGAAAGGGTGCAGAAAAGATTTACAAGGATATTGCCAAAGTTAGCTTGAGCAATAGGGAAAGGCTGAATAGGCTGAGGCTATCTTCCCTGGAGTGTTGGAGGCTGAGGAGTGATCTTATGAAGGTTTATAGAATCCACGAGAGGCACAGATAGGGTGAATAGCCTAACCCAGGGTAGGGGAGTCCAAAACTAGAAAGCATAGGTTTAAGGTGAAAGGAGAAAGATATAAAAGTTACCTGAGGGGCAACTTTTTCATGCAGTGGGTGGTGCATGTATGGAATGAGCTGCTATGAAACTATAACAGAGGTCTACCCACATGTCAAACAGTGGAAGCATATAAACAGAGTAAGTGATAGACAGAGATAAGAGATTGTACAACCAACTGATCAACTCTGCAATCCAGCTACATCCAGTTGTGAATGGTGGTGAAAAATTAAATAACAAATGGAAGGAAGCAGCTCCAGAAATATCCTCATCTTCAATGTTGGTAGAGGCATAATTCAAGCATAAGATTTGTACTATCTTCAGATAAAATGATTAATCTTGGCCTCCTCTTGATACCAGTCTTCAGTCAATTCAATTCTCTTCATGTGATATCAAGAAATGCCTGAAGCCATGGTACCTAAAAATCTATGGGTCGTTGACAATGTTCCAGCAATAGAACTGAGGCTTTGTGCTCCAGAGTAGCTGTGCCTTTATTCAAGCTGTTCGAGTGCAAGTACAAAACAGCAATGTGGAAAATGGCCCTCATTTTGGGTTCTGTCAGGACTGAACATGATTTGATTTGGCTTTACTTATTTATTGTCATATGTATTTTCTTACAAAATGCAGAGAAAAGTCCGTATAATATCATCACTTTTTGGCACTGCCCTAAAGCGCAAAAAAACCCAAAATATAGAATATAAAGGCAGAAGAAGAGAGAAATAAAGGAAAAAATTGTTCAACTTTACAGCCCTACTTGTTAAGTGCTCCGTCATGGGCCATGGGCTTGGTGGTCAGGCATGAGTCCTCTTCACTGCCCTGCTGCTGGAACAAAAGCCACACTCTTCAGCCCTCTCTTGTCTCCACCTCACCACTGTGAGTCCTCACTGGACCCCACCAATGCAGACATCACCAATGTTCTGCACTGCACAGGTTTCTGCACTGGCTCAAACTCAACTCCGCCAGCACCTTGAGTCTGCTTCGGGCCCACTTCACCGATTCAGCCGCTGCTGATTCCGCAGCTTCTCACACTGGGCCCAAACTCGCCTCCACCACCACCTCCGTGAATCTGCATTGGACACTGACGCCACTGGGAACCCAAATTCTCACCAACGCCTCCTCCATGGGTCTGCACTGGGCCAACTCACTGCCAATGCTGTTGCTGCTTTAACAAGAGGTAAGTGAAATAAAATGAAATAATAAAGAGAAAGAAAAATGTGAGAAAAGAGGGGGAGACAAAAGAAAAGAAATGAAAAGCAGACGAAGCAGACAAACCCCGGGCTCAGAGACCATACTCAACTGCCATCTTATCAGAATTTATTACAGGCTTGGTCCAAACATGGACAAGCGAGTTCACTAGAGAGCAGAGATCAGGGTGGCTGCCCTTGATATTAAGGCACCATTTGACGAAAAATGACATCAAGGCACCCTCGCAGAAGTCAATAGAATCAGTGTGAAACTCTTTGCTGTTTAGAGCCACATTGAGCAGAAAAAAAGAATGATTGTGGTTGTTGGAGGCCAAATTAACCAACTTCTAACACTGCTATACTTCATTTGAGCCTTTAGTACATTTTGTAAATACTTTATGACTGATCATTGTTGCATGGAAAATGCCAAGTTTTTTTGAATAAACAATGTTCATAATTTGGATGCACAAGTGTAATACGTGTTGAAGTCTTTGGGAGTTCGGTCTATTCTCTGTCACAGCTTTTGTATATCATTCATGGAAATCCTTGAGGAAATGTTGTACACTTAAGACAAACTGTTGTGAAAATCATCACAGTTTCATAGTTTTGCGGACATTCAATGGAAATTATAAGTTAATGCTACACTAGTTTTCTGACATGCTGTTCTCTTTTAAAAGGACTGGCACTTTAGAAAATGCATCTTGCTCCCATCAAGTAGATCAGCATAATTAAATACTCATTCAGAAACAAAATGCCGTGCTGTGATAAGATGCCAGTCACTCATTGCATCATTGTGTACGTATAACATTATCTTTAATTTTTCACTTTGTGCATGTTTAATTTCTATGTTCGCCTAATTTGCATTTTCCATATTAAAATTCAGACAGATGGAACTGTCCGGGAATTCGTGACCACTTGATAATTTAGCAAAGCTGCGTAACATTTATTAAAATACTTCAGACTGCTTATGCAACTGCACTAACTGTTAGACTCTTTCAAGTGGCTTGTCATTTAAATTTATATTCAAAATTTTTGTGCAATAAGATTGAATTATAAAAAGAATAAAAATGATACTTTCCACTGGTTCATCATTTTATTTCTTGCAATGCTTGTGTTCACACAATAATTTCTATCTTGAAATCTATTTTTCACTGTCTTTTTCCAGCTTCGGATTCTTCCTAATTTTCATCTTCCATACAGATAGGCTGGTCTGATGGGCTGAACAGTAGCAAATGGAATTTTATCCTGTAAAATGTGAGGTCATGCATTTTAGGAGAACTACAAAGGTAAAGGACTACATATTGAAGGACCTTGGCGTGTGTGTGTCCCTAGTTCCTTGAAGGCAATAGGACAAGATGATAAGGTGGTTAAGGAGGCATTTTAGACACTTGCCTTCAGTAGTCAAGGCATTGAATTCAACAGTATGGAGGTTATGATGGAGCTGTGTGTAACATTCAGCCAGAGCTGGAGTATTATATGCGGTTCTGATTGTGTAAGAAGGATGTGCACCCTAGAGACGGTACAGAGGAGATTCACCAGGATGTGAATTCAGTTTAGACTGGAATAATTTGAGAACATTACAAATGCAGTGGACAACTGGGAAGCAGCGAATGTGGTGTATTTGGATTTCCAGAAGGTATTCAACAAAGTACTATGCAAAAGACTGCTGCATAAGATAAAGATTCACAGCATTATGGGTAATGTAGTGACATGAATACAGGAGGGGTTAACTAACAGAAAGCAAACAATGAGCTTAAATGGCTGCTTTTCTAGTTGGAGATCAGTGGCTAGTGGCGTGCCTCAGGGATCAGTGTTGGAATTGCAATTGTAAACAATTTACATGGATGATTTGGAGTTGAGGACCGAGTGTAGTATGTCAAAGTTCGCAGATGACACAAGGGTAAGTAGTAGAGCAAAATGTACAGAGGACAGTAATGTCTGCAGAAGGACATAGATAGGCTGTAAGTTGGCAAGGATGTGACAGATGGAGTGTAATGTTGAGAAATGTGAGGGCATTCACTTTTTGAGGAATAACAGCAAAATGGACTATCATCTAAATGCTGTAGAGGGGCCTGGGTGTCCTCGTGAATGAATCACAAAGAGTTGATTTGCATGTGCAGCAAGTAATTAAGAAAGCAAATGGAATATTGTCCTTCATTGTTGGAGGAATGTGCAGCAAGTAATTAAGAAAGCAAATGGAATATTGTCCTTCATTGTTGGAGGAATAGAGTTTAAAAGCAGAGAGGTTATGCTGCAGCTGTATAGGGCGCTGCTGAGGACCCATCAGGAGCACTGTGTACAGTATTGGTCTCCTAACTTTTGAAAGATATATTGGCACTGGAAGGGATGCAGATGAGGTTCACTAGGTTGATTTTGGAGTTGAGAGGGTTGGTTTTTGAGGAGAAATTGAGTAGACTGGGATTATACTCAATGGAATTTAGAAGTATTGGGGGGGGGGGTCTTATAGAAACACATACAGATAGAAGCAGGGAGGTTATTTCCACTGTGATAATGGGAACTGCAGATGCTGGAGAATCCAAGATAATAAAATGTGAGGCTGAATGAACACAGCAGGCCCAGCAGCATCTCAGGAGCACAAAAGCTGACGTTTCGGGCCTAGACCCTTTATCAGAGAGGGGAATGGGGTGAGGGTTCTGGAATAAATAGGGAGAGAGGGGGAGGCGGACCGAAGATGGAGAGAAAAGAAGATAGGTGGAGAGGAGAGTATAGGTGGGGAGGTAGTGGGGGTGGATAGGTCAGTCCAGGGAAGACGGACAGGTCAAGGAGATGGGATGAGGTTAGTAGGTAGGAGATGGAGGTGCGGCTTGGGGTGGGAGGAAGGGATGGGTGAGAGGAAGAACAGGTTAGGGAGGCAGAGACAGGTTGGACTGGTTTTGGGATGCAGTGGGTGGAGGGGAAGAGCTGGGCTGGTTGTGTGGTGCAGTGGGGGGAGGGGACGAACTGGGCTGGTTTTGGGATGCGTTGGGGGAAGGGGAGATTTTGAAGCTGGTGAAGTCCACATTGATGCCATTGGGCTGCAGGGTTCCCAAGCGGAATATGAGTTGCTGTTCCTGCAACCTTCGGGTGGCATCATTGTGGCACTGCAGGAGGCCCATGATGGACATGTCATCTAAAGAATGGGAAGGGGAGTGGAAATGGTTTGTGACTGGGAGGTGCAGTTGCTTATTGCGAACCGAGTGGAGGTGTTCTGCAAAGCGGTCCCCGAGCCTCCGCTTGGTTTCCCCAATGTAGAGGAAGCCACACTGGGTACAATGGATGCAGTATACCACATTGGCAGATGTGCAGGTGAATCTCTGCTTAATATGGAAAGTCATCTTGGGGCCTGGGATAGGGGTGAGGGAGGAGGTGTGGGGGCAAGTGTAGCATTTCCTGCGGTTGCAGGGGCAGGTGCCGGGTGTGGTGGACTTGGAGGGCAGTGTGGAGCGAATAAGGGAGTCACGGAGAGAGTGGTCTCTCTGGAAGGCAGACAAGGGTGGGGATGGAAAAAAATATTTCCACTGGCAGTTAAGCTAGAACTAGGGGTCATAGCCTCAAAATTAGGGAGAGCAGATTTAGAAACAAAAATATAAATTGTTGGAAAAGATCAGCAGCTCTAGCACCCACATATGGAGACAAATCAGAGTTAACGTTTTGGGTGAGGTGGCTCTTCTTCAGAACACATTTAGGACTGAACTGAAGAGTAACTTCCTCTCCCAAAGTGTTATGAATCTGTGAATTCCCTGCCTAGTAAAGTAGTAGAGGCTACCTTATTAACGCTAAGATAGATAGATTTTTGAACAGTAAAGAAATTACAGGTTATGGTGGGTGGACAGGTAAGTGAAGCTGAGTCCACGAAAAACATCAGCCATGATCTTATTAAATGGCAGAGCAGGGCCAAGGGGCCAGATGGCCAATTCCTGCTCCTATTTCTTATGTTCTTATGATTCAGCTTTGAAGAGAGACTGAAAAGCTATGTTTATTTTCCTTAGAGCTGCGAAGACTGAAGAGACCCCTGATGGTACAAAGTTATCAGACATTGATAGAATAAAGAGTAAGAATCATTTTTCCTTAGTAGAGACGAGTCAATATCCAGGAGGCACAGTCTTAAGGCAAGAAGCAGGAGCTTTAGAAAGGATTGAAGGAATGTTTTTTTTTCCACCTAGACAGTGGTATCTTCCACCCATCTGGGTGCTGTGACTGACTCTGCTTCCTCTCATTATGATTTCATGATCCCTAAATCAAGTTGACTCATTGGATTATGTCCACAGTTATTCTGGAATCCATCATAAAAATATGGACATTATACTTCAGTCATACACAGCATTGGTGAGATGATATTTCTAATACTATATTTTCCTTATTTAAAGAAGATAGTGATTCAGAGGAAATTTACAAGTTTGATAAATGTGAAAAGTGAGTTGTCTAATAGGTTAGGTTAGACAGGCTGAGCTTGTTTCCACTAGAGTTTAGCAGAGAGAGGGTGCACTTGATTGAAGTGTATAAAATCCTGAATAGCCTTGACCAGCCTGGCATTGAAAGGATGTTTCTTCTTGTGGGTGGGTCCAGAACTGGGAGGCACTGTTTTAAAATTAGTGGGTGCCCTCTTAGGACTCAAATGAGGAGAATCTTTTTCGTTTTCTCTCACTGGGTTGTGCACTTTTTGAACTTCATACCTCAGGAGGCATTAGAAGTGGCTCATTAAGTATTTTTTAAGTCAGAGGTAGATTCCTGTTAGGCAGAGAAATCAAAAGTCATTGGGAGGTTTGTGGAAATGTAGAGTTTGGACAGCATCCGCACTGAATATTGCAACAAGCCCGAGGGACCAAATGGTTCACTTTTGCTCCTATGCCCAGTGGGACGTTTCTGAAAATCCAAATGCACCATACCCACTGGTTCTCCTTTAATCAATGCTACAATTAACATCCAGAAAAAAACTTCAAGTGGTTTGCCAAACATGATTTCTCCTTCATGATTCCATGTTGACACAGCATAATTTGCTATTCCTTTCTAAAAATGACATTGTCATAGATTCTAACATTTTTCCTGATGGTTGACATCAAACTAAAACTTCAGCTTCCCCCCTCCCTTCTTAAATTGTGGAGTTACATGTGTCCCTTCTAGTCAGCAGCAAACTTTCCACAAGGATACCTAACAATGCACACATTATCTCTCGAATCACCTCCTTAAATACTCTGGATGCAACTAATCTGATTTAGGGAATTTATCAACGTCAGTAGAGTTAACTTTTCCAAAACTACTCTTCGCTAGTGCTATTTTCTTTTAGTTCCTCAGTTTTACAACTTCCTTGGTTGCCTACTGCGTCTGGGAGACATTTTGTATCTTGTTCTATGAATACAGACAGAAAGTAACTGTTTTAACTTCTCTGTCACTTCCCTGTTCTTCACTCTAAATTATCCTATTTCCATTTGAAAGGGGCCCATATTTGTTCTAGCTGAATATTTTTCCTTCAAATGGGTAGCGAAACTTTTGTAGTCACCTTTATGCCCCTTACTTGCTTGGATTCTTATTCTCTTTTTCTTTCCTTGATCAGCTTCTTGGTCCGATGTTATTGGGTTCTGAATTGCCCCCAGTCCTCAGGCTTACTAGTTTTCTGACATCATCATAAGTCGTTGCCATTGACTTGATGTGATTGTTAACTCTATCTACTAAACACAATTAATTTATGTTTCTCTTTGGAGATTTGTGCCTCAGAGCAATGTTGACCTATTGTGGATTGTGTTAAGCTTCTTTAAATATTGGCTATTGCCTGTCTATTATCAAATTGCTTAGTGCATTTTCAGCCCACTATGTCTAACTTACCCCTCAGATCTTCATAATTTCCTCAACACATTCAAACTTAATATGATGTTCTGTCATGTTATGGTCACAACATCCCAAAGACTCCTTTACAGCAATGTTATTAATTAGCTTCTTCTTATTACACAAAATTAAACCCAAATACCTGTTCCTAAGTTGGCTCCTCAGTGTACTGTTACAGAAATACATCCTGTACATACTCCAGGAATTCCTTCCTCCATAGCAGCAAACGTGTTACCAACTGAACCATGGCTGACGACGGTGTTCATCATTGTTAAGTGAACCTCCTGGTACTCCCTCTCTGGATGTGAGTTTGCTCGCTGAGCTGGAAGGTTAGTTTTCAGATGTTTCGTCACCATTCTAGGTAACATTGTCAGTGAGCCTCCAACGAAGCGCTGGTGTTATGCCCCGCTTTCTGTTTAATTGGTTAGGTTTCCTTGGGTTGGTGATGTCATTTCCTGCATTGGTGATGTCATTTCCCATTCTTTTTCTCAGGGGATGGTAGATTGGCTCCAAATCAATGTGTTTGTTGATGGAGTTCTGGTTGGAATGCCATGCTTCTAGGAATTCTCGTGCGTGTCTCTGTTTGGCTTGTCCGAGGATGGATGTGTTGTCCCAATCAAACTGGCAGAAAGCTAGCCACCAGGATACATGAACATCAACTAGCCACAAAACGACATGATCCACTATCACTAGTATCCTTACATACAGATGAGGAAGGACACCACTTTGATTGGGACAACACATCCATCCTAGGACAAGCCAAACAGAGACATGCACGAGAATTCCTAGAAGCATGGCATTCCAACCCGAACTCCATCAACAAACACATTGATTTGGAGCCAATCTACCATCCCCTGAGAAAAAAACAGGAAATGACATCACCAATGCAGGAAATGACATCACCAACCCAAGGAAACCTAACCAGATAAATAGAAAGCGGGACATGACACCAGTGCTTCGTCGGAGGCTCACGGATGATGTTACCTAGAATGGCGACAAAACATCTGGGAACAAACCTTACAGCTCAGTGAACCAGCTTACATCCGGAACAAAATAAAGACCCACTCTCTTGTGGACCGAGAGGAGGAGAGTGCTGTCTTGGAGGTGAAAGGAGGACGTCAGGTTGGCTGTGCACCCTTGCGACCAGTGGATCTTAATGCTGGCTTCGGCCTAACGCTGGTTCAGGGGAGCAGCCAACCTGCAACAATGGCTGCGGCAAGTGCTCGTGCCTCAGATCAGGGGGTCCGGAACACCATCCGTGTTTCTGTAAAGAAGGTGGATGAAGGTGCACCTGTGGACCGCACCTTCTTCGTGAAGAGGGTCCTGTTGGACTGTTGTGGGTTCGCTGCTGCGGACATTTACTGCCTGCAGGATTTCCCCGGAGGAGGTTTTTACGACGTGACCTTCAGGAGTGCCAAGCTTTGCGAGCGCTTCCTGGAGGTTTTCAAGGGGAAAGGAGGTGGGGGCCCCCTCTCTGTATTGACCGCTGTCCCGCTGTTTGTGATGCCAGCACAGAGGAGCCGTATGGTGACTGTACATATGTACAACCCGCATGTGCCAGCAGTTGATGTCCTGACCTTCCTCGGAAGGTATGTGAAGGTGGAAGGGGACCTAACTGACATCATGGACCCCTTTGGCATCTGGACGAGTAAGAGGCAGGTCAAGGTGACGCTGAGGATGGGCGTGGACGGGAACATAGTACACCCACCGTCCTTCTTCGCAATTGGTGGGAGCAAGGGCTACCTGACCTACACAGGGCAACCTAAAGTCTGCCATGCCTGTGGTAGGTCAGGTCACGTGGCAGCCGACTGCAAAGCCACCATCTGCAGGAACTGCAGGGAGGAGGGACACCTTGCAAAGGATTGCCCACAAGAGAAAATCTGCAACCTTTGCAGGGAAGCGAGCCACCTCTATAGGGCATGCCCGCGGCGGGGGACCACCTACGCCCAGGTCGCCGGCAGGGGCAATGCGGGGCCAGCCCCCCCGGAGGAGAGGAAGGCACCAGGGCCCAGCAAGGATCCCACTAATGTGCAGGAGGGCCAGGCCGTGCAGGAGGGCCCAGCCCCGCAGGATGGGCCCGAGTCCAGCAGGCTCCGATTTCCCCCCCCGACAACCCGGAGTCGATGGAGGCGGCGACAGGCGTCCCAGGGGAGTGGACAACAGTCCGGAAAGCAAGGAGGAAGGTGCATCAACGGGCCCAGGAACCGCAACCATCAGGCGGGAAGAGGCAGCTACAGGGGGGGCTATAAGAGCTCCTCTGACGAGGAGGATTCGGAGAGGGCCCACCCGAAGCAGAAGTTAAAGATACCGAGGGGGAAGGAAAGCAGCACCCCGCTTCCAGGTGATGGGAGGCGTCCTGAGGCTCCCTCCGACACCCAGTCAAGTGCCGATGGAGCACTGGAGGGCCCCCCGGGACTTCCAGGCGGGAAGGAGGAAACAGCACGTCCCCAGCCTGACCCGGAGCCGGACCCTCCTGCTTCCGCACCCCTGACGGGGGGTGCCACCCGGAAGGCAGCACCGTCGGTTTCCTGAGCCCGGAGAGCGTCCAGCAGTTAGCCCAGGCAATGGGCATGCAGGGACAGATGGAGGGGCTGGACCTTGGACTTGGGGAGGGTACTGCGGTCACTGCCCACAATAGGGGTACGAGTTGCGAGTATTAATGTGCGCAGCGTCAAGTCAACCGCAAGATGTGTGTCCACATTGGCCTACCTGACCACCGTCAGGGTGGACCTCCTGTTTCTGCAGGAGTGCGGGATACCGCACTTCAGCAGGTACGGGAAATGGTCCGGCGCCTGGACCTGTGGGCCTTCAATCTGGTCAGGGGGTAACGACTGTCGCTCCTCGGGCCTGGCTATTCTGCTGCAGGGGCGCAACTTCACCATCTCTCAAGTTCAGGAGGTGGTGGGGGGGGGCGCCTCCTAGTGGCTGACATCACCTACAGGAACGCTCCCCTGAGGCTGATCAACGTGTACGCTCCAGCGGTATGGAGTGAGCGGTTGGCCGTCCTGCAGCGGCTTCCACCCCTGCTGGCTACGTCCAGGGACAGCGGGTGGGGGGAGTCAACTGGACGTCACGTCCAGATTCCTGATGGGCACGGTGAAAGACGCCAAGCTGCTCGATGTCTTCAGCACCCCTGCAGACGGAGCGCAGCAGAGGTACACCTGGTCGCGGCCAGACGGGTCTATCCGCTCAAGGATAGACTTCCTGTTTGTGTCACGGACGTTCTCGGTCAGGTCCACCGGCGACGAGCCGGTGTTCTTCTCTGACCACTGCCTCCTGCTGGCCGACTGTCACTTACAGGACGACCAGCCGGCCGGCAAAGGGACGTGGAAGCTCAACACGACTCTGTTGACCCCAGAGAACGTCGAGGAGCTTAAGAGGGACTACGCCGGTTGGAGAACCGTGAAACCCCTCTTTGAATCTCCAGGCGACTGGTGTGAGACAGTGAAGGAGAACATCAAGAGGTTATTTGTCCTCAAGGGTGTTCAGAAGGCAAGAGAGAGGTGGGGAAAGCTGTCGCGACTCCAGAAAAGGGTGCAGAACTTGCTCCTTCTGCAGTTGATGGGGGTCGATGTCACGGAGGACCTCCGCGAGGTGAGGGGCCAGCAAGCCTCGCTCTTCGCCGCGGAGGCCTCCCGGATAATCTTCCGGTCCAGGGTCCGCTCCGTGGAGCAGGACGAGACATGCTCGCGTTTCTTCTTTCAGAAGGTGCACAAAGAGAGCTCTGTGCTTAGCCGGCTGAAGGAGGACGACGGCTCGGTGACGTCGTCTCGGCCTGACATTTTGAGGATCAGCAGATCCTTCTATGCCGGACTGTACGACACGAAGCCCACGGACAGCACGGCCTCCGAGTCGTTCCTGTCGTCTATCACGGAGGTCTTAGACGACGGCACGAGGGAGTGGCTGGACCGGCCGATATCCCTGGACGAGCTGACCAGAGCCCTCAAGTCCTTGGAGAGGAATAGGACTCCCGGAAGCGACGGCTTACCGGTCGAGCTGTATTCCGCTCTGTGGGGCCTGGTCGTCCAGGACCTGCTTGAGGTGTACGATAGTGCGCTTCGGGCAGGGGAAATGTGCAAGTCCATGAGGAAGGGCATCATCGCCCTCATTTACAAGAGGAAGGGGGAGAGGGAAGAAATTAAGAATTGGCGTCCCATTTCACTTTTGAACGTGGACTACAAAATCCTGGCCAAGGTCATAGCCAACCGGGTCAGGTCTGTCCTTGAGTCAGTAATTCACCATGACCAAACCTGTGCTGTGCCGGGCAGGAAGATCGCTGAGAGCCTCGCGCTCATCAGGGATACGATCGCAGGACAGGCGGGTGGACACCTGCCTCGTCAGCCTGGACCGGGAGAAGGCCTTCGAAAGGGTCTCTCATGCTTACATGAGGGACGTCCTCTCCAAATTGGGGTTCGGGGAGGGCATCCGCAATTGGATCCAGCTGCTCTACGCCAACATCGTTAGCGCAGTCTCGATCAACGGGTGGGAATCAGACAGTTTTCCTGTTAGATCTGGGGTCAGACAGGGCTGCCCGCTCTCTCCTGCCTTGTTTGTGTGCTGTGTGGAGCCCTTCGCCGCCTCCATCAGGAAGGACGTGAGCCTGAAGGGCGTGACTATCCCAGGCAGCGGAGGCCTTCAGGTCAAGACCTCCCTGTACTTGGAAGATGTCGCCGTCTTCTGCACCGATCGTCGGTCGGTGAGTAGACTATTGGACATCTGCGGCCAGTTTGAACTGGCCTCGGGTGCCAAAGTCAATAGGGGTAAGAGCGAGGTCATGTTCTTCGGGAACTGGGATGACCGCTCCTTCATCCCCTTCACCGTCAGGACAGACTACCTGAAGGTGCTGGGTGTTTGGTTTGGTGGAGCTGGAGCGTGCACTAAGACTTGGGAGGAGCGTATCACCAAATTGAAGCAGAAGCTGGGCAGGTGGACGCTCCGGTCCCTCTCCATCGCGGGTAAGAACCTGGTTGTCAGGTGCGAGGGGCTTTTGGTACTGTTGTATGTGGCGCAGGCCTGGCCTCTTCCCTGGACCTGCGCCGCTGCAGTCACCCGGGCCATCTTCCACTTCATTTGGGGGTCGAGGATGGACCGGGTCAGCAGGGACACCATGTACAAAGACCTGGAAAATGGGGGAAAGGGCGTACCGAATGCCACCCTCGCCCTGACGGCTACCTTTTGTGTGCAGCTGCATCGAGCTGTGCGTAGATCCTCAGTACGCAAACACCAAGTGTCACTACTTACTGAGGTTCTACCTGTCCCCGGTGTTGCGAAGGATGGGCCTGGCCTCGTTGCCGCGGAACGCTCCAAGTAGTTGGACTGTTCCGTACCACCTGTCCTTCATGGAGAAATTTTTGAAAAGAAACACCTTTGACCACAAGGCCATCAGGCAGTGGTCAGCACGTCGTATCCTCGAGACCCTTCACGAAAAGGAGACGGTGGATCCCGTCGTGTGGTTCCCCAGGCAGACTGCCAAAGTCGTTTGGCAGAATGCCTCATCGCCAGAACTTTCAAACAAGCACAAGGACATTGCTTGGCTGGCGGTGAGAGGGGCTCTGCCAGTGAGATCCTTTATGCATGCCCGGAATCTCTGCACCACCGCACGCTGCCCTTGAGGTGGCTGCGGGGGGGACGAGACTGTCGATCACCTCCTTCTGGAGTGTGCCTATGCGCAGGAGGTCTGGAGGGGGATGCAGTGGTATTTGTCGAGGTTCATCCCGAGCAGCTCCGTGATGCAGGACTCCGTGCTCTACGAGCTGTTTCCGGGGACGCACACCGAGACCAACATCGACTGCGCCTGGAGGACCTTCAATGCGGTGAAAGACGCTCTTTGGTCTGCCCGCAACTTGCTGGTCTGCCAGCTGAAAGAACTGACCCCGACCGAGTGTTGCAGACTGGTGCACTCCAAGGTCCAGGACTACTTGCTGAGGGACGCACTAAAGCTTGGGGCAGCCGCCGCCAAGGCGCGGTGGGGAAAGACCACCGTATGAAACCCCTCATCCAGAATAGAGAAAAGAACCCTATCTGGGAACTCGGCCCAGCTGGCACCTTCCCCAACTGGTCAGGGGGCCAACGGGGGTACTGTGCGGGGTGACGACTGCCAGGGTGTTTTCTTTGCTTTGTTTTTTTTCCTTTAGTTGGTGTATGTACCCCCTGGGTAACCCGGAGCGGCTTGCATGACTGGGTAGGTGTGTGAATATGTTTTATTTTTTGTACATCTTATGAATAAAGTATATTTTTTCAAATAAAAAAAAGGTGATGAAACATCTGAAAACGAACCTTCGAGCTCAGCGAGCAAACTCACATCCAGAACCTCAACCTGAGCTACAAATCTTCTCAAAACTCGCTACTCCCTCTCTATTTACGTCACCTAGGCTGCAGCAGTTCAACAATCGTACAAGCCCTACAGTGTGGAAGCAGGCCATTCAGCCCATCATTCCCACACTAATCCACTGAAGACTATCTCACCCAGATCCACCTCCCCACCCTATAACCGTACATTTCCCCTGTGCAATCCACCTAGCATGCCCACTACAGGCAATTTCGCATGGCCAATCCACCCAACCTACATGTTTTTGGATTGTGGGAGGAAATCCACGCAGACACAGGGATAGCGTGCAAACTCCCCTCAGGTATTCACCAGAGGTGGAATCAAACACAGGTCCCTGGCGTTGTGAAACAGCAGTGCTACCCACTAAGTCAATGTGCTGGTCTGAAAGCAACTCAGCACCACCTCCTCAAGGCCGAGTAGGGAGAAGCAAGGACTAACTTTGCCATTAGTCCCCACATCTCACCAACGAATAAAATGTGGCAGTTAAGTCAAGTAAGTTAACACTTTCTGTCAAACTGAAACCAGGCTTTAACAGCACAATAATTCACTTGCAAAAACTTTATACCCAAGGAAGAACACTTGGCATAAATTATTCAGCTGGCTGGTATAGACCAAGTTGTGTAATTAAGCAAGTTGCTACAATATTCCATCTCCCCTGCAGAAGTTGGACAGCTGCCTCCATTTTTTACAGAAATCAATCCACGGGGAGTCAATCCTCATTGGAAAGCTGCTGGAAAATTGACTTCTTCTCTGCTCAGAAAAAAACCTAATTTTCTTCCTTGTCACCAATTTCCTGTGGAGTTAATTAGTCTGTTGGCTTTGGTAAATGACATTTGGTCAGTGATAGAAATAATCTTGCTGCAAGCCCCTAGCATTTGAAGAACAGAGTAATTGCTCCCAGGATTGTTAAGCTACTTGTGTATTTACTATTTCTAGTCAATACTCCACTGCATTGCACAGTGAGGTACCATTGTTTAATTAGGTTTGCAATTGTGAAGGTGCTGGTTCCACCGCAAAATCTGTATTAATCAACTGTGAAATGCAAACTCTTATTGCCCTAAGTTAGTAGACCCCAGGTTGACTGGAGATTGACTGCGGTTTGTGACTTTCTGGTTCCAGGTCGAAAGGAACCAGTGTAACATGACAAGCTGTACTTCTTTTCTGTTTTTTTTAAATGTATGTTTGATTGTGTGATGGCTCAAGAATGATGGTTTCTACAAGCATGGTTAAAATCAGAAAAGGGGGAAGATATGGGAAAATAATTCTTCAATTTCACTGCTCATCGGATCCAGCAAATTCAGTCAGATCCAGCTTCCTGCAGTATACCAAAGGTGACAAATCAGGTCAGACCATGCATTTTAGGTGTGAGACCTTGTTTAGAATCTGGCTGTTTATTAACTCGAAGTCAGACTGGTATTATTTCTAAAGTAGGAATTTACAAACGCCACACTGACTATCTACAAATTGTGTGCTTTTGAACAAACTAGAATGTTTCTGCAATTACAAATCTGCATATGCAAATTCACCCGATAGATTTATGTGTGTGTGTGTCTGTGTGTGTGTGTCTGTGTGTGTGTCTGTGTGTGTGTGTGTGTGTGTGTGTGTGTGTGTGTGTGTGTGTGTGTGTGTGTGTGTGCGAGTGCTCGCGCATAGTGTGGTGGGGTCACCTGTAGTACAACATGAACCCAAGGTCCTGGTTGAGGCAATCTTCATGGGCACTGAATTTGGCTATTAGCCTCTGCTTGGCCACTCTGCATTGTTGTGTACTTGTTGGTTTTGGTAAATGGCATTTGATCAGTGATAGAAATAATCTTGCTGCAAGCCCTTAATCTTTGAAGAATAGAGTAATTGCTCCCAGAGTTGTTAATCTACTTGCATGTTTATTGTTTCTAGTTAATATTCCACGGCATTGCACGGTGAGGTACCACTGTTTAGTTAGGTTTGCAATTGTGAAGGTTGTGACTACACTGTGAAATCTGTATTACTCAACTGTGGAGGACGTTGGTGGACATTTACCCGAACATAAGAACCAGGAGCAGGAATAGGCCATCAGGCCCTTTGAGTCAGCTCTGCCATTCAATAAGATCATGGCTGATCTTTCATGCCTTCAGTTCTAGTTACCCTTCCTCTCAACATAACCCTTAATTCATTTACTATTCAAAAAATTATCTAAATAACTTTAAAAACATCTAATACGGAAGCCAATCGGTTCGCAATAAACTACTGCACCTCCCAGTCGCAAACCATTTTAACTCCCCCTCCCATTCCTCAGGAAACATGTCCATCATGGGCCTCCTGCAGTGCTACAATGATGCCACCCGAAGGTTGCAGGAACAGCAACTCATAATCCGCTTGGGCACCCTGCAGCCCAATGGTATCAATGTGGACTTCACAAGCTTCAAAATCTCCCCTTCCACCACCGCATCCCAAAACCAGCCCAGTTCGACCCCTCCCCTCACTTCATCACACAACCAGCCCAGCTCGTCCCCTCCCCCCACTGCATCCCAAAACCAGCCCAGCCTGTCTCCGCCTCCCTAACCTGTTCTTCTTCTCACCCATCCCTTCCTCCCACCCCAAGCCGCACCTCCATTTCCTACCTACTAACCTCATCCCACCTCCTTGACCTGTCTGTCTTCCCTGGACTGACCTATCCCCTCCCTACCTCCCCACCTATACTCTCCTCTCCAACTATCTTCTTTTCTCTCCATCTTCTATCCGCCTCCCCCTCTCTCCCTATTTATTCCAGAACCCTCACCCCATCCCCCTCTCTGATGAAGGGTCTAGGCCCGAAACGTCAGCTTTTGTGCTCCTGAGATGCTGCTTGGCCTGCTGTGTTCATCCAGCTTCACACTTTGTATTGTTGGATTCTCCAGCATCTGCAGTTCCCATTATCTCCGATGCGGAAGCCTCAAGCACTTCACTGGGCAGGGAATTCCACAGATTCACAACCGTTTTGCTGAAGAAATTCCTCCTCAATTCCATCCTAAATCTGAGGCCCCTAATTTTGAGGCTATGCCCTCTTGTTTCAACCGCAATTATCGTGTGGTGTCCATTCATCTGTTGTCGTAGCGTCTACATGGTTTTGCCAATATACCATGCCTTGGGGCATCCTGGCTTGTAGCATGTGCTGGAGACAACATTGGCCAAGTCACATGAGTGTCTGCCAAGCACACGGTGGATGGTGTTCCCATGTGTGAAGGTAGTATCCATGTTGATGATCTGACATGTCTTGCAGAGGTTGCCATGGCAGGGTTGTATCATAGAAACATAGAAGCATAGAATCCCTCCAGTGTGAAAACAGGCCCTTTGACCCAACAAGTCCACGCCAACCCTCAGAGCATCCCATCCAGACCCATCCCCCAATAACCCACCTAATCTATACATCCCTCAACACTATGGGCAATTTAGCATGGCCAGTCCACTCAGCCTCCACACCTTTAGACTGTGGGAGGAAACCTGAAGGAAACCCACGCGGACACGGGAAGAATATGCAAACTCCGCATTGACAGTCACCCGAGGGTGGAATCAAACCCACGTCCCTAGTGCTGTGAGACAGCAATGCTAACCACTGAGCCACTGTCGCGTTGTATGATGTTGTTGTCGATGTTGTCCTGAAGGCTGGGGCAAACAATGATCTGTTTCAGATTTGGTAGTTGTTTGAATCTGAAAAGTGGAGTCGTAGGGAAGACCTTGGCGAAGTGCTGATTGTCATTGATGGTGTGTTGAAGCCTGTGTAGAACGTGGCATAGTTTCTCTGCTCCCGTGCATATGTTTCTGGGATGGGGGTGTGCATTCCCAGGTGGATGGCATTGTATTGCTGTACCACATAGTGGTACCTTAATGGTATTTTCCTCCTCTGGTGCAGATTTCAGAGGCAGAAAAACTGGTGCCTGTCAGAAACAGCCTGCATCTTCCAGTTACCAGAGACCACTTCACTCATTTTTAGTCTTTAAATCTTTGCTGTTTTACCAACTGTGAACATGGCTACATATGCTTCAAAGTTTCTTTTTTATAAATGAAATGCTGAGGATGTGACAGACACTCCAATCTCATTTATTCCCACCTATTCCGCTCCATTTCCAATGCATACGTGTCCTGTGTTGATCAGACAACCTCCTAGTTATGTTGTGGAACAGTTGTGTAAGGGCCTTCGGGACTCTGGAGAAGCTTTGGATGATGTCATGGAGCTGCACATCATTGAGCATAAATAGCATAGTGCTGTCAGAGTTAGAACACTTTAAAATGGGAAAGAATCTTAATAGCTCATGACATTAACACATGAAGATGATAGCTCAGTTCTTATTTAATTTGATACTAGATCACAGACTGGCTTTTCTTGGACGACTATGTACCGTGGTATTTAATATTAATGGTTAATAAATAGAGCTAACTTGAAGTATAGCCCAGAAGATAGTTCTTGACTTTGTCTTTTTCTCAATCAATCAGACAGGACAGTGTGGCATCAAACCACATGATAAAAGAGATGCCACCTCTAGAATATGCTCTGCTCTTTTCTCAGTGAGGATAACGTTCCACATGAGAATGGTCAAAACCACTTGAAACGGTACAGTGCAATTTTGGAGCTAATCAAAAAGTAAAAAATTCAGTTTTGAGTTTCTGTTCTGCTCCTTCAGGATATTGCACCTTCAGAAACATCCAGTCACTTTGGCCCCAACAATGAAAACCTGAAGCCACAATTATTATTTACATCTGAGCATTATTTTTAAGAACCTGGAAAGATATTGTATACACACTATTATATTAAAATCCCTGTCTATAATTTTGATGAAAACCATTTTGTTTAAAGTGTCTTACTGGTACCATTAGAAAAGCTGAGGGAGAAATATGATACTAACATCCCTCATGATTACCTACAATTTTGGACCTTCAAGTTAATTTTTAACTTGTCACTTTTGACTTTTTCTGGAATGGAGAGAAAAGATTCCAAAGTTCCATGCTATCTATGAAAGAAAAGTCCACTTCGGGAGTAGCTTTGCAATGTCAACACATTCCAAACTGTTTCATAGTCAGTTCTTTTGTTTCAAAGTATATTTACATCCAAAAATTACATGCGAGTTAGATTAGCTGTACTATGATCAGGTCTGTGCTGTTATAAGTGATGTTTAACAGACTTTCTCAAACATTGCCATAAATAAGAGATGGTAAATGAGGATATCTTTGTGCAACCCTATATACTCAGTCTCCAGTTCATTGTGATCTGTCATCCTAATTACACAGCTCTTTCCATGTTCATGCCTATCCTTAGAGTAAAGCTACAATTAAGCCTTTACTCCACATTAGCTATGACAAAGATGTGAACAGTGATGGAAGTCCAAAAACACTAGCATTGATCTCACACTATCAACATTTTGTGTTGACCATAAGTTGATCTGGACCAACCAGGAAATTGTGTTGCATGAGCAAGTCAGAGCCTGGGAATTTAGTGATGAGAAACATACTTTCTGTCCCTCCAAAGCCTAAAAGGGAATACAGTCATAATCATTCAACTTGACAAACCACCAAGACAGTCAGGTACAGTTGCTGGTAGTTTATTTGAGACAGTACAACAACAAGGTAGCCTTAATAGTGGAAGATTAAACTCTTCAAAAATCCATAGGTTCTTGACTTTTCTACACTCCAATTCATGTACCAAATTCTTAATCTGATCAGTTTACAAACATATGTGAACTAAATGTGACAATGAGAGATAGTAGAAACTGCCGTTGCTGGAGTCTGAGATAACAAGGTGTGGAGCTGGATCATGCAACAATGCTGTTTACTCATATCCCTGGTACATGTATCAAGCATTGCTTATATCCACCTCGGGTCTCACTTATCTTTGCTGAATGTGAATGCTAACTGTCTCTAGTCTTATCCAGGCTCTGGACATCTTCGATTCTGTCCAAATTTATATTTTCTTAAGCTCTAGCTGAAACTGCCTGATATTTCTTTAACTCTTTCACTCTTCACTTGCCTGAAGGAATGCGGCTACAACAACATACCAGAAGTATAAACACGTCCAGGATAAAGCAGCCTACTTAACTGGCAACATTTTCACCATCTTTAACATTTACTTCCCCCAGCACTGATATACAGTAGCAGTAGCATGCACTAACATGCACTGATACAATGTACCTAAGCTCCTTTAACAGCGCAATCCATGATCCCTACTCCCTCAAAGAGCAAAAGGCAGCAGATGTGTTGAATCACCACAACCTGTAAGTTCCCCTCCAATCCACATGCCATCCTGACTTGAAATATATTCCTGTTCTGTCACTGTCACTGCATCAAAATTTTACAACTCACTCCTTCACTGCTTTGTGAATCTACCTACATCACTAGATAGGCAGCAGTTCAAAAAGTATTCTCACGGGAATAATTATGGATTTGAGCAATTCGTGCTGGCCTAGTATAATACATTAAATCAGTCTCTGGAGCCGCTCTTGAACCTACAACTCTGAGTCCAAAATGAATGTGACACCAGAGCAGGTCACTAAAGACTTGAATCGGAGCCTAAACAAAGGGCCGTGTTAGTCATGTTTCATGAATGAAAATATTCCATCTTATACGCTGAGTCATTTTAGTTGACATCTATCTCATCAATTAAGTAAAGAGGTTGTCAGGTTGCATTAAATTCCTCAATGGTAGTTCTTCTACAGATCTGCTTGTGATGCTATATAATTTGATATTATGTGTTGCAGAATGCTGGGGACATATATTAAGGCTTTAGAGCTCCAATTCAGGAAGTGGGGTTGTGGAGAGAGTTATTCTGGTTTGTTCACATAACCTTAACTGAATGGGCGTGGAAGGTCAGGATTAAATGGGAATCGCAGCTCCCAAATGCACAGAACATTTACTGGGTATATTTGTGTTCCAGGTCAGGCTGTAAGCTCACAAACCAAAGTCACGTTGTTCATCTCCTATCAGCTTTATAACAAACTTCTACCTTCCCTGCTGCTGTGTGGTCCAATAGATGTTTCTTCAAGTTGTGAATTACAGAATGCAACAAGGAGTCATCACTGAGCATGATCTGAATTTCAGAATCATATTACTCCAACATCAAGGTTGTTCACCTCCTCCAGAATTAATTTGGCAATGACTATCTTTCAGGGTCTGCTTGCTCTTCAACCTTCTATCTCAATAAAGCCTCCTGCCAGCCATTATCCCTCCGACCAATGTTGCTGGCACCAGTAGAAACAATGGTATTGCCTGGTAATGATTTCTGCTTGAAGTGCTGTGCAGTCTTATTCTTCACCTTGGCATTTGGGCCTGCAGCATACAGTTGCTGATTCATATTTGTGGATGTAAAATGCCTGATTGTTCCCCTAACTAGAGAAAGTCTATCAGTATTGCCTTCTGAACCATCTTCCTGCCAAACCGCCCCCTCCTCCTACCATAACCCCTCCTCCCTCACCTCTCTTGGCTCTGGCAGCACTCTCTGGAGGAACCACAACCTTCATCGCCATTTGGTCAGCTAAATGCACTCAGAGGTGTTCTGCACTTGCTTGGGCCTTCTCAACTGCTTGCACACCTTTAAGCTGAAGGGTGGCCTCTAGTAACGTGATATCCTTGGTACTCTCAGCCTTTAGCATGCTCCACAATGACACAAGCTACAGCTGAGCAATCTGGAACGTTAGCTGCTCTAGTAGATGCCACTTCATGCGCATGAAGCTGTCCTGGGCCTCAAAGGTATTCTGGTATTTTCATGTTGATATGCATTCCTCTGTCCTGCCTTACCTTCTATACATTAGCTGACTTGGCAGAAAAGGAATGCATTTTAATTTTAGATTCTTTTATGAGTTCCTCTCTCTCCTTTCATACGATCTAATTGTTTATTACTCTTCTCATTTTGTGGAAAATATCTATGTTCATGATTCATGTTTTAGAATATAGCTTGGATAATTTATGGATTAATGTGGATAAATTGAAGAACCAAGTCAAGAGGCCGATAACCAAGTCTAATGTCAATCAAACAAGTCAGGGTAATTACATTGAGTCATAGAGTCATACAGCATGGAAACAGACCCTTCACTCCCATCAAACCATGCTGATCATGTTCCCAAACTAAACTAGTCCCCCCTGCCTACACTTGGCTCATAGCACTCCAAACCCTTCCTATTCATGAACTTATCCAGATGTCTTTTAAATGTTGTAACTGTGCCTATGTCCATTGTTTTCTCTGGTGGTTCATTCCACATCTGAACCACTCTTCTGGGTAAAAAAGTTGCCCCTTATGTCCTTTTTAAATCTTTTTCCTATCATCTTAAAAATATGCCCCCTTGTTTGAAACTGCCCCACCCTAGGGAAAAGACCTTTTGTCATTTACCTTATCTATGCCCCTCATGACTTTGTAAACCTCAGTAATGTCACTCTCAATTTCCAAATGCCAATGAAAATGTCCTAGTCTTTCCAGACTATTTTTACATTTCAAAGCCTCCATTCCTAGCATTCTTTCTGAATGCTCTAGTTTAATAATATCCTTCCTTTAGCAGGGCGACAAGAGCTACACGCAGTACTCCAAAAGATGCCTCACTAATGTCCTGTACAACCTCATTATGTCGTCCCAACTGCTATGATCAAAAGTCTGGGCAATGAAGGCTGGCGTGCTAAATGCCTTCTTAACCACCCTGTCTACCTGCAACGCAAATTTCAAAACATTATGTATCTGACCTGCCAGGTTTCTCTGTTCTGCAACATTACCCAGGGTCCTACTGTTTAACTATAGTTAAAACATAATTTGTGTTTACTGCGCAAAGTCAAAGTTTGATGCAACAATTCTCGAAAAATAGATGGCCCATCTTTGAGTCTTTGGCGGAGGGCAGTTATTTTCATTATAGCTATAAATTATTATTATAGGGCACAGGATCAAAGTGGTTGATAGACAATTAGAGATAGTGAGAACTGCCGATACTGGAGTCAGAGATAACACAGTGCAGAACTGAAGGAACACAGCAGGCCAGGCACCATCAGGCAGCATCAGCTCCTCTGATGCTGCCTGACCTGCTGTGTTCCTCCAGCTCCACACTGTGTTATGATAGACAATTAGTTTGCATTTCAGTTTGGATCCTCCCAAAGCATGCTGCATTGCAATTGAGATGGGCTAGAGAGATTATAACACTCTTCTTTTTTAATTTGCCTGGGTGTTTTTATCATGGAACATAGTTGTACACTTTGTCTTATATAGGTTTCAGCTCACCGAGTTGGAAAGAGCTCTGAAAAGGCTGTGGGAGTAGACTGGGGAAACATAGACTGTCTTTTAAAAATCAGCTCAGAACGCAATGAGGATCAATTTTGATTTGACAAATCCACAGCTATGAAGTCCTAAAAAAAAGTTAAAGGGTGACAGAGCTTAAAGATAACACAAAGATCCCAATGAAATAATTTCATTGGAAAAGTTGCTGGATCACTGAAGAAATCGACATGAAATTGTATGCAGCTTAGCATGCTTTTGGGTGAATCCCAGGAAAAATGAATGACATGGAACATATAACATAGAACAATACGGCACAGTACAGGCCCTTCAGCCCACGATGTTGTGCCACCCACCACTCCCTGTGTTAAAGAATCTACCTCTGACATCTTCCCTGTACCTTCCTCCAATCACCTTAAAATTATGCCCCTCGTAATAGTCATTTCCGCCCTGGGAAAAAGTCTCTGGGTGTCCACTCTATCTATGCCTCTCATCATCTTGTACACCTCTATCAAGTCACCTCTCATCCTTCTTCACTCTAATGAGATAAGCCCTAGCTCTCTCAATCTTTCCTCATAACACCTGGCCTCCAATCCAGGCAGTATCCTGGTAAATATCCTCTGCACCCTCTCTAAAGCTTCCACATCCTTCCTATAATGAGGCATCCAGAACTGAACACAATATTCCAACTGTGGTCTAACCAGGGTTTTATAGAGCCTCAGCATAACCTCGCAGCTCTTAAACTCAATCTCCCTGCCGCTGAAAGCCAACACAACGTATGCCTTCTTACCATCCCTATCAACTTGTTTAGCAATGTTGAGGGATCTATGGATGCGGACCCCAAGATCCCTTTGTTCCTCCACACTACCAAGAATCCTGCCATTAACTCTATATTCCGCATTCAAATTCGACCTTCCAAAATGAATCACCTCACATTTTTCTGGTTGAATTCTATCTGCCACTTCTTTGCCCAGCTCTGCAATGACTGAATGAATAAATCTTCAACAGTTCATAATGCATTAGAAAACACTTGCATGGAAGATAAAGATTTTACAATTTAAATCCTGAAGTACTAGCTTAGTATCGCTTTCTTTGTGTTTTTGTTCAAAATATGAAAGATTATAGCATTGTTCTGGAAGTTAACTACAGAGTGTTCTGATTATTCTTTTAAACAATATAGTCTCAGACATGAACAGTATTTAGTTTGATTATAATTTCCAACATTGGAACAATTTTCTAACATTTTCAACAATCTACCACAGTTTTGCCCATTCATTCAACCTGTATATGCTCCCTTAGTCCCAGCTCTCAACTATTTGTTATCCCTCCGGTGTTATTTTCATTCAAAAGGCAATTTATCTTCAGTTTCAAAGAGCTTTACAAAGGAAAACACATTTTTCAAATGGATACTGATTCAATTCCCAAAGCACCACAACAAAAGCACATCTCAGGCCACAATGAAATTGCTTTGGTAAAATCTCTTTTTCTAAATATATTTTTGGTGGCTTTTCATTACCCTGCCTCAATTGTGTGCTAATAATTGGTTGCAAGGTTATTTACATTACATGTTTAACACTTGTGTTCAACATGACACTTTTAATCATTTTTAATTGGACTGTAGTATGTAAAGCCATAGGAACAAAAGCAGCTTCTTAACACATCATGTTTTCGGGTAATTAATTATATTCTCATGCCAAAAGGCTGCAGTCTGTAATGCTCAGGATTAATACCTTCAGATGTGTATCAACATAATGCAAAGATCAAGATCAATGCAACAAGTTATTTTTGAGATCAAAATTACACAATTGCACAGGGTCATTGAATTGGGACTTTTCCAAAGTGTAAAAAGACATCCAGATTCACAGGGTTATGTAGCACAGAAATAGATTCTTTGGTACAACTTGTCCATACCAACCAAGTTTCCCAAACTAAATGAATCCCATTTGCCCGTGTTTGGCCTATAGTTTCCTAAACCTTTCCAATTCTTATACCTTTTCAAAGGCCTTTTAGATTTTGTAAGTGTACCTGAATCTACCACTTCCTCCAGCAGCCATTCCATATATGAACTACCCTCTGTGTGATAAAGTTGTCCCTCAGGTCCCTTTTGAACATTTCTTCTTTCACCTTAAACCGATGCTCCCTAGTTTTGAACTCTCCCACTCTAGACAGCAATCTGAAAAAAACAGCTATAGGGCCCTTAAGGATTAACTGTCTGATTTGACTTTCCATTGATAGGACTGATCCCAACAGTCTTTGTTCAGGTAAATTACCTTCATCTTATCCACAAAGAAATCATAGAGCAATTGAAACCCTTTCTGCTCACACCAACCATCTGAAGAGCATTCCTCCTAGCCCCAGCCCCTTGCCCTATCCCTGTAACCCTGCGTTTCCCATGGCTAATCCACACAGCCTGCACAATTTTGCAAGGCCAATCTAAATAACATGCGAATCTTTGGACTATGAGAGGAAACCTGAAGGAAACCCACGCAGATGTGGAGAGAACATGCAAACGCCACACAGACAGTAACCTGAGGGTGGAATTGAACCAGGTCCCTGGTGCTGTGAGGCAACATTGCTGACAACTGAGCCACTTTGCTATCTCTCATGGGTTCCTCATATAAAATCAATGAAAATCTGTCCTACTGTTTACATGGATGTAACCAATTTCTAGCAGTTGTTCCACAATGCTAGTGAGCAAAATAAACCCTGGGGGGAGGGCTAAATTCATTAGATTCCAGTTTCATGCAAAGGTAATGTGTTTATCAATTGAGGGGCACAGTATTCAAACAAAGCTCTTCATCGTAACTTATTCATACTCCAAGCAATAATCAGAAACTAATCAGTTCTGAAGAAGAGTTACACTGACCTCTTTAATCATTAACACTCTTTCTCTGTCCCTCCCTAGTCCTCACCAGGACTACTGAAGGAAAGGTTATGACTAATTTAACATTGGCCTGACTGCCCATAGTGGTCAGTGCTGTCCTCTCTGCTTGTAATTTGGTAATCATTTCTCTTATCTTATATGCTTAGAATGGAGACAAAAATGTTCAAGGTAGACTCCATTATTTTTACTGAATCTGAAGTTCTTGTTACTATGACAAAATATTGCATTACAAACAGCAATGTAGTTGACTTGGATCATTGTAAAGGAGTTGGAAAGACTGAAACCAGGGCCGTGTGTTCCGTCAAGTAGAACTTACTGGCAACTGCCCTCATTTTCAATACATATATTCTGATAAGTATTTGAAAAGTAACACCAGAGGCCCTGGTGACCAGATCACAGACTGAAATGTTTCTAATATTGCAATAGGTTCTTATTCATCACTTCCAGCATGTAATTTGGAATCATTGACTATTCCCAGTAAAATCTTTAGTTGCTTCAACTCTTCACATTTATCTTCTTGTATTATACATAAACTGCAGCCAAGCTTGGTTTTATCTCTGGCTGCTCGTATTATTAACCAATCTCCACTCAAACAGACAGGATTGATTGGCAGACAAGGCAGAAGTGGTGAAGAAACCAAGAAGCAAATTCAATTTGACAATTCTTATAATTCAGGAGGCCTTCTAGAAAGGAAAATCACTTATCATTGAACACTAAAGGTAGACCCACTCATGTCTACTACGAATGAACATAAGCCTTAAAAAAAATGAGCTGTGAAAGGACACTGGCAATTATTCCAAAGAGTTATTTCACTTTTCAGGGTTCAAGCCTCTCTTGTAACTATTGCTCAGATTTTATACTCCTGCACTAGCAAGTTTGATGGATGGAGCAGTTGGGAATGGGAAGGGGTGGGTGAAGTGGGAACAAAATATGATGGCCTGTAAAAGCCAGTCGTACCTCACAGTTAAAGGAATCATCGGCAAGTGAGTTTAAATGGGCTACCTTATGGCAGCAAGTTACATAAACATGGCTGGTATGAGTTTAGAATTTAGAAGATTGGGCATTGATCCAGCTGAAATGGTTACAATGATAAATGGAGGAAGAGGGTTTTTCCTCAATCTATTACTTTATCTGGTGGGGGTATCAAAAACAAGAAAGCCTTGCCTTAAAGGTAGAGCTGGGCCATTTCAGAGCAAAGTCAGGAAACAGCTTTCCACACAAAGAAATATGCTACTCCCAGCCAAAAAATTCAACACTGGGATCAACAAACTATTTTTGGATAAGAGTCTCAAAGGACATGTTCCAATGTTTCTTTATGGAGCAAAAACAGGTAAATAAAATGCGGTACACAGCAACCCTAATCTAGTAAAATGCATCAAGCACTGAATGGCTTTGGATAGATCTGATGTTCCAACACAATTCAAATAGACTGCAGTATCTGTCACTTGCCTTTAATTCTGAAATCGGGTTTATATCCTTCCTCTTTCTCTGTATAGATCCATTTTGTTACGAGAGCTCCAGCAAATTTCAACATTCCTCTGTTGATATTCCTTTGTTTATCACTTTGCTTACTCAACATTGCGAGCAGAATCATTCCAGCCTCGAAGTAACCGGATCCACGATGATAAACTTGGGGAAATCGGTTGGGAAGATCAGCGCAATGATTCTTGATGTTTTAAGTTCCATCTTCGAACCAAATGTCAGATGGTGAGATGAGATTCTCACCGGTGAGCAGCAAGAGGCCTATCAGCATGCATTATCACTTGTTATCGCCCTGATTACTATCTAATCTCACTTCATATGAAATTATCCATTGTCTCACTTGCCAGATAGAAACCACTTGCTCGAAATTGCCAGCGTGAAAATCAGTGTGGGCCTTGGCAACTCCAGGCGAGTTTGAGACAATAACATGAAGAACTACCTCCCTATGACACTTGGCAAAAATTACACGTAATCAGTTTCTGTTCAGGCATTCATCCCTCTGTGACGAATGTGAAATAAATTGGAAATATGCACTGTTGTTTTAGTTCTTTTAAAAACCAATTCAAAGCCAAATACTCCAACAGAGACAATGGAGCAAACCATGACTAAAAACCTCCAAAGGGCCAAACGATTGTTTTACTCAGGATCATGAGATATTGCATCTGATTTCGCTATTGAACTACTCTAAGGCTGTTTCAGTCTTTACCCTGTGTTGCATATTCCCCCTTTCACTTTAGGCAAATGTGCTACATCATCTCTCCCAGTTCCCACTTTCCTCCCCAAGCCTGAGCATGTGGAGTAGCAGGTAGACAAGGCAGTGAAGAGGATGGTTGATATACTTGCCTTTATTAGTCAGTGCATTGACCAAAGGAGTTGGGAGGTCATTTTGCAGCTGCACAGAACATTTGTTAGGCCACTTTTGGAATACTGTATTCAATTCCAATCGCCCTGTGTGAGGAAAGATGTTGTTAAACTTGAGAGGGTTCAGAAAAGATTTGCAAGGATGTTGCTGGAGCTGGAGGGTTTGAGCTGTAGGGAGAGGCTGAATAGGTTGGAGTGGCTGAGGGGTGAAATTTATAGCATGGATAGGGTGAATAGCAAAGGTCTTTTCCCCAGTGTAGGGAAGTTCAAAACAGGCAGGGGTGGAGAGGGGAGTTGGGGGCATAAGTTTAAGGTGACAGACATGAAAAGGATCTGAGGGGCAACCTTTTCATGCACAGGGTGGTGTGCTTGTGGAATGAGCTGCCAAAGGAAGTGGCATAGGTTGCTACAATTTACAACATTTCAGAGGCATCTGGACGGGTACATTAATAGGAAGGATTTAGAGGGATGTGGGATTAGATTTGTTTAGAATATCTGGTCAGCATGGAGAAGCTGCACCAAAAGGTCTGTTTCTGTGCTGCCCATCCCTATGACTAGATGTGTAATAAATGCACTTCTAGCAGCAGTTGTTCATGATCAATATGAGCCAAACAACTGGATTCTCATCCCACTTGTGGGTCAGCAACAGAGCCAGATTGACCCATACCATACCTCCTAAATATCTCTTACTGGCCTTCAAATGGGGCAGCTAGAAGTGGGAAAGATGCTGATGGCAATTCAGTGACCATTACCGAGAGAGAAGGAAATTGCCTTTTGTTTCGGCATTTAAATTACTGCAACTGATTAAAGGGCTGTATGATCTTGCCCAAGTTAATTGGAAAATATGGATCATGTTACTGTTCTACTCATCTGGAGGCCCAGCCTAGTATATCAGAGCAGTGAGTTCAAATCCCACCTGGGGCATTTTTGGGAGTTAATTTTAATAAATTAATACAATTAGGTATTTAAAATCTTGTATTAGTAATGGTGACCATGCATAACTAGTTGGTCATAAAAACCTATCTTGTCCACGAGTGTCCTTTGGAAGGAAGTCTTTGGCCCATTCATGAATTTAAATTTGCAGAAATGTGGCTCACCCTGAAATGCCTCTGAAATAGTATCAAATCGCCACAGAAAAATCAAATTGGATTAATATTGGTTGGGTGTCCAAACAGAATGCTAGCTAGTCCTCATGTAGTCTAATTTGGTTCAAGAAGGAGACTCATCATCATCGCTTCTCTGGAATTAGACACGGACACTGAATTTTGCACTTACCAGAAACACCCACATGCAAAGAACAACTGAGGGGAAAGCTCAATGCAGCAGCTGAAAAGAGCAGCAATGAATGAGGAACAAGTAAATGGCAGGTTGAGGCAAGGGGCTGTCAGACACTGGATGGGCTCCCAGCTTCACTGATACACGATTGAGATGCTATTAGTGGAATTGTGATCCAGGGGGATAAACTGATGGTAAGCAAACACATAAGGCAGCAGTGCAAAAATGACCCCAGGAGATTGCTCAGGCCATCA
Source organism: Stegostoma tigrinum (assembly GCF_030684315.1). Lineage (NCBI taxonomy): Eukaryota > Metazoa > Chordata > Chondrichthyes > Orectolobiformes > Stegostomatidae > Stegostoma > Stegostoma tigrinum. The sequence continues at coordinate 68,602,455 of NC_081368.1, forward strand.
AAAGAGGCTTAATAACTGCAATAAATCTAACCACAATACGTGAAGGAAGGGATGAGAAAGAATTGGACAATGAGAAAGAAACAGACAGTAATAGCAAGATAGCAGGAACTACCAATGCTAGAGAATCTGAGATAACATAGTGTGAAGCTGGATTAACACAGCAGGCCAAGCAGCATCAGAGGAGCAGAAAAGTTGATGTTTTGGGTCAAGATCCTTGTCTGAAGAAGAGTCTCATTCCGAAACATTAACTTGCCTGCTCTTCTGATGCTGCTTGGACTGCTGCAGTAATAGCAACATGCAATCTAAATTTCTCCCAGACCCATTTTGCTGCCTGTTAACATAACATTGGGCAAATTAGTACTGATTTTATTTGATGGCACATATTGCCGGTATGTATTCATACTGTATTATCAATATAAAAAAGCGTGTTCACCAATCAAACTAAAAAATGGCAGTAGGGTGAGATTCGATCTTTCTTTTGGACTTAATTTTAAGAAAGAACTTTTTTAAGTTTGAGTAAAGACCACAAACCATTTGTCTTCTCCACAAAACAGAATACATTTAATATTTAATAACCTGTTTTGCCATTACTATCTGTGCGATTATTAACTTTCAAGCACACCGTGGACTGCACCTATTCAACAAACATGTTCACCACGAGCTTCTCAAGGGCAGTTGGGGCTGGACCACAAATTCTAGCTTTGACAGTGAGACTCATGTCTCTTAAATGCATTACAAAATCAAATTTAGTCATAGAATTCCTATAGTGTGGAAGTAGGCCAATTGGCCCATCAAGTCTATACCAAACCTCCAAAGAGCATCCGCCAGACCCAGCCACACATCTCTGTAACCCTGCATTTCCCATGGCTAATCCACCTAACCTGCACATCTTTGGACTGTGGTAAGAAACTCACACAGAAATAGGGGATAATGTGCAAAGTCCACCCAGACCGTCACCTGAATCGAACCTAGTGCTGTGAGGCAGCAGTGCTAACCAATGAAACACCTTGCCACCCCAGTCAGAGAAATGAGTGTAGGTACACACCTTAGGTCGAGATGGAAGCTACTTTAAAAATTTGATTTGTCCCTTTTGTGTCAGCCTGCCAAGGGTATTGACATTTCAGTTCTAGAACGTTCTCAACAAAATCACCTCAAATTTGTCACAATTGTCCGATCAATCCTTTACAATTCTGGAACTTAATGATGTCAAAACGAAGATAATGAAGCTGTGAACAGAGAAAGCTTACGACAGCTCTGTGCTGTTATTCGCACAAACTACAACTTTATACAGGTGTCAATCAAATTGAAATATCAATTGTTGTCAAAGCATGCACCTGTAAGGTGTCGTAAGTAATTACTGCTTTTTCTGATAAGTCAGGCAAAGATTTGTGTTAATTCGACATAATTTAGATGGAATTCCTGTTTGAATGGGGGGTGTGCAATAATGGAGGAGCCTATTGCTTGATTTCTAATTGGTAAACTGTTGCAGCTGAAACTCCCTGTGAAGTTGTTGCTTATTTCAACTTATAATTATTTGAGATAACTTCTTATCTCAACTTATTATTGGTCCCTCAGTGAAGCAGAACTCGTGCTCTCATTTTTAATATTCATGGACATCAAGGGATATACATGTTTTATTTATGCAGTCTGAAATGCAAGAAAGATGTCACCTTGGTGAATGTAAGCCTCTCTGCAGTGTGAAAAATAAACGTTTCCGTGTTTCCACAGTTCATTTCCCAGAGTCCATAAATACAAACACATTAACTGTGTTCAGGCTTTCAACGAGTTATGTTTGCTAACAAATTTTGATTGTTGATGGCCAACTTCTTATTGTGTCAGCTGAGTTAAAAAGAATTACAGATGCCTAAGCCCTGACAACCATGTTTTATTTATAACAGTGCCCCTAGCATCTGTGAGATCATTCTTCAGGCTACAGATACACCTTCATATCATTTGCTATCGTTTTTGACCATATTGCATGATACTGTCCTCGATAGATGAAAGTTCACTTAAAATTGTCAGACACATAGTTTCTTTATGTTCAGTTTGAATCGATGCTTCATCAGTGGAGAATAAAATTCAATACATTGCACCAGCACCTTTGTAACCTCCTCTAACCATGATCAGTTCTGGTCTCTTTAGAAAACCATTTCCTTTGCTACACCATTGGCAATTATGTCTTCATCCACATGGATCCTGTGCTCTAAATGTTCTACTATTCTCTATATATCTGTCTACTAACCTCCCTGCCTTAAAACGTACCTCTTTGATCAACCTTTTTATCACAATTGTAGGAAGTCAAGGGTAATGCTTGGGGATGGGGGTGGGAGCAGACAGCAAACTGGTGCTGAGACAGCAGCTGTATCAGCCATGAGCTTTTATTGATAACTTTTATTGAATTTGAAGGGCTAACGAACCTATTTCTCCCCCAAGTGCTTTGCTCCCTAGATAACAAGGTGTAGAGCTGGACACAGCAGGCCAAGCAGCATTAGAGGAGCAGGAAGGTTGACATTTCGGGCCTAGCTCCTTATGTGTCTTTATGAGGGTCAGCATCAATTTTGTTTCTTCAGAGTTCTTCAGACTCAAGACATTAACTTTTTCTCACCACAGATGCTGCCAGGCCTGATGGGTTTCTCCAGCAATTTCTGGTTTGGTTTCAGATTTCAAGCAGCTCTTTGTTTTTGTTTTAGTGTGTTTGTTAGTGCTTCTGAGACTAACATTGGTATCTTTAATTATGTTAGCACTTTTTTTCTCTCATTGTTGGGATATATGCATCACTGGTAAGGCCAGTATTCATTGTCAATCCCTGTTTTTTAAAAGAAATTCATGCATGTGACGTGGGCATTGCAGATGAAGCCAACATTTATCGGCTTTCCCTAATTACCTAAAGGATGGATCTGGAGTGATATGTAGGCCAGACTGTGAAAGGACAGCAGCTTTTCTTCCTTAATTCTTTTTCATTTACTTGTGGGATGTGACTGGCCCAGCATTTATTATCTGTCTCTAGTTACCCTTGAAAAGATGGTGGTAGGCTGCCTTCTTGAAACACTATAGCCAATGTGCTATAGGTTTACCCACAATACCCTGGGGGAATGAGTACGAATTCCAGGATATTAATCCAAACGACATTAGCAAAACAGAAGGGCTTTTGTGACTATCAGTGATAGTTTCATGGTCACCGTTGACAAAATGGATTCCATGTTTATGAATTGAATTTAAATCCCACCAGTTTTCTTGGTAGAATTTAAATCTGTTCATCTCCAACATTAATAAGAGCCTTTAGATTGACATTACCTTGATGTCAGCCTTTTCCCAGTATAAACACAAGTTGCTGTTGTTAAAATTGGTAATAAAGAGGAATATTAATCAAAGAGTGTCAAAGGAATTCTTAATAGCTATATATTTCAAATCATCAAGCAAGCATATGTAACAGATATTGTGGTTTGCTACCACTTCATATTAAGTTGACCAGATCAGATGAATCAAAGAATCATAGAAGCATACTAGAAAGGAGGAGTTCGTTCAATTAGTCCCACTCACCTGTTCTTACTCCATAGCTGTGCAAATCATTTGCTTTGAAAGGTATATTTCAATTTCTCAGTGAAAGTTGCTACTGGATTTGTTTGCACTCTTTTTCTAGCAGTGAATTCCAGGTCACAGCAAATTGCTGAGTTAAATAATGTCTCCCTTGTGCTATGGACCAGACCAAAACCCCTCAAAATATAATAAGACAATAGCTTAGACCCTAACTTTTATTTATTTTAAAGGTAAGTGCCAAGCATTGCATTCTGGTTGCAGTTCGATTGGTCAAGCCACCAGCCTTGAAGCGAAACACACCTCTTTCATACACTTTAGTTAAAATTCAACAAAAAAGTAATTGGAATAACATCTTTATTGGAAAACGTAAAAAAACCACTACATTATTTACTGTCTAAACAGTAACTGTTCTAATATAGCCACATCCCATAACCACTCCCTGGGCAAAGGCAAATTTAGTAAAATAGATGTCTCACAGTCAATTCTCCAGTCCAGGAGGAAAAACAATCTGAGAGAGAGAAAAGCAGGGAGAGTAGTATTGCTGCTTCCACATCCAGCTTCAAGACCCCAGCAACAACTGTTACTAAAGAAAAACTGAAAGTTTTGTTTCTTTGCGAGCTTGATCCCATCCATTCAGGCTTCTTCTATTGCTGCAATTTAAAAAAAAATCAAGGCCCCACAAGCTGTTTACTGTATTGGATCCATTTAGACAGTCTCTCCCTGTCATAAAGCCTCTCTTCAAAAAAAGAACATAATGCGCTTCTTAAAACCACGGTATCATCACACTTGGCTCCCTCCTGGTTCTTTTGCTGAGCAAATTGTATCAATACTCCCTTAGTTACCACAAACTATCCAAGTTTTGTTTGTTCACTCTATCAAAATTTTTAATTACAATGATTAGCTCCATTGAATTTTCCCAAAACTTTGCTTTAATACAAAAAACCACAAACTTGCTTGTTTTGTTTTCTATAGTCCAGAGTGCTATCATGCACAACTGAGCAAATTCCCTACCACCAAAAACACCATGTCTTTCTTTTTCTGCTTTTTCTTCCCTTTTAACTACTACCAGTAATCATAGTAGCCACGCATGTATTTACAAACAAAGCCCATAACATGGGCAATGCAAACCATCAAAAGTGAAGCAGGAAGTAGGGAAAGAGGGGAGAGACCAAATCAAAATGGAGTAGGAGGCATTGATAAATAACAGCATTCCCCGCGGCACCCACCTGTCTCTGACAGCATCGACAGCATTGGTGGACACTGTATTCTCCCTCTTCAAGGACACCTGGGAAGAAATATAACCTTGGAGCAGCCTCTCTTATTAAGTAAGCAACCTAAAAGCGCCAACAGTACACTGTAACATGCTACAGTTAGTCCAAAACCATAAAAGGTGGAGGAAAACAAAGACCTATGATCTCACACTATGTAATTAACTTTACCTACACTATTTTGCAAATTTGCTAATAATATCATCATGAAAATTAAATATTAAAACAGAAGACTGAACAGTCAATGGACACAGATATTTGTGAAGTGCTTAGATATTATGGACTTAGCAGTCATTTACTTGAGGTGAATTTTCCCTAGGCAAAAATCCAGACAGATTTTTAAGTGTGGAGTTGATTTCCCGAAAAGTGACAATGGATCATCGCACCCAACGTTCTGTTAGAAAGGAACACCTAAGCAGCTGTTCATTAAGTCAATATAATATTCAAATAACTCATTTCAGTTCTATTTTTGCTGTTCTTGCTGCCTCAGAAAGACAAGCAGTTTAATCAAAGACACCTCCCACCCAGATTATAATCTCTTCCAACCTCTTGCATCAAACAGAAGATGCAAAAGCACAAGTACTCATACCAACTGATTGAAGAACAACATCTTCCCTGCTGTTATTAGACTTCTGAATGGAACTCTCAAATTTTAAATTTAGTGCTGATCTCGGCCTCTGTGCACCTTCTCTGCAGAGAGAAGGCAGAATTCAGAGTTAAAGTAGAACTTATAGAGGTATTCCCATGCCTGGGCCAGGAGAACCAGGTTCAAGTCCCACCTACTCCAGAGTTGTTTAATAACATCTTTGAGATAGCAAGAACTGCCAATGCTGGAGTCAGAGATAATGAAGCGTGGAGCTGGAGGAACACAGCAGGCCAGGCAGCATCACAGGAGATACTGAGCATTGTATTCCTTGCTCTGTTCAATTACCCAGTGCACTTTTTATGGTATAATATGCCTGCAGTGCACGCTAAACAAGACTTTTCACTGCACCTAGGCACGTGTGAAAATAATAAGTCAAATCAAAATTTCTTTTATGCTGAAATACATTTTTGCCTGTTTCCTATACCTCCAGAGGATTTTTTGTATATTTTCTAGTGACCCCCTCTTCTGAAGAAGGGTCCGACCCAAAACGTCAACTTTTCTGCTCCTGTGATCCTGCCTGGCCTGCTGTGTTCCTCCAGCTCCACGCTTCATTATCTCTGACTCCAGCATTGGCAGTTCTTGCTTTCTCAAAGATGTTATTAAACAACTCTGGAGTCGGTGGGACTTGAACCTGGTTCTCCTGGCCCAGGCATGGGAATACCTCTATAAGTTCTACTTTAAATCTGAATTCTGCCTTTACCCATAGGGGTATCTGATTCCAAGCAGTCAGTAACTTGTCAAAATCGTTCACGGGATGTGAATGTTATAGGCTAGGCCAGTATTTATTGTTCATTCCTAATTTCCCAGATAACAGTTCAATATCAACAACATGGAAGCTGTGGATTCAAAATCAAATGGAGGCCAGAACAGGGAAGGATGGAACATTTCTTTGCCTAAAGGACAGGAGTGAATGATGTGTTTTAACCATAATTGACAGTGGTTACATGGTCATTTTGTCAAAGTTATTTTTTTAAAGTTGAATTCAACTTTTACCCTTTGTTACGGTGAGACTTGACCACACATCCCCAAAGCATGAGCCTGAGGCTTTGGGCTACTAACTTGACAGCATTACCACTGCACCACTGCACACCCTGCTTCCTACTTCCCTTCAGTCAGTAAAAATAAACAAGATGGCACTTTGCTCTGGGATTTCTAATTGGTTGGTTTTTAAAAGCCCCAACAGCTCATAGAGTTTCGAGGCTGCAGGAGCCAGTGGAATGGAGAAAAGAACCTGTAAAGGTGACTATCCCTGCATCTCCTTCTCTCTCTCTTATCTGCAACTCCAGCTGAGGACGAGCAAGACTGCACTAAGGTGAGATCTCCCAAGGTCAGGAAGAATACCAACTGATTGATGTGGCCAAGGCAGTCAGCGGCAGATGTGGAGGCTTAAACAGGAGACAGCGTACCAAGAGTGTCTAGGGCCACAGGAGGCTAGTGGAGGGAAGTTGCATGACATTCCCAGGTGTCAAGTCCCACACATTGACTTTCCTAGCATTTCACTGCATAGCACTCCTCAAGATAACACATCTTACAGTTCTACCCCTTCTGCACCCTCTCAGGCACCTCACACACTCAACTGAGTAGCCTTTTCAGGCGTAGGAAATCAGATCCAATTGGAAGAGGGCCTTTGACCAGGAAGATGCAGATTTTGACATTACGCTGCTAGGCGAGCCTGGACCACTTGAGGTGTTACTCAGGTATGTCATGAGAGTTTCCTGTGGGCCCTTGTTTGGATTCTAACTTTTTTCCAGCTGGATCTCTGTGCCCATTCCTTCTATTGTGTGGAGGGTTATGTGCCTGAGTAGAAGGAAAAAGATGGATCGTGGTAATGTTTCTCCTGCTGCTGCTTCAATTACTTGCTCCTATCCTGCAGTAGAGCTGTATAGGCTGCTCCCAGCTTATATTTTACACTGCTCCCAACTTTATAGGGGAATGTTGACAGCCTAGTGGCATTACATTGGACTGTCAATCCGGCGACCCAAGTAATGTTCTAGACACCTGGGTGCCACAGCAGGTGGTGGAATTAAATCTAATAAAAATTTGGAATTGGAAAACTAATGATGACCATGAGTTCATTGCTGACCATCAGGGAAAAACCCATCTGGTTCACTAATGTTCCCCAGGGAAGGAAACTGCCATCCTTACCTGGTCTGGCTTACATGTGACTCCAGACCCACAGCAATGTGGTTGACTCTTAAATGAACTCCAGGCAATTAGGGATGGGCAATAAATACTGGCCTAGCCAGCGATATCCTCAACCTAAGAAAGAAAAAAAACAAAGTGGTGAAGGAGGGCATAGCAGAAGGTAATTGAACGGTTGGATCAGTGAAGTAACTTCCCAAGCGTGGGTGTTCACCCATAAATCAATGTTAGCCATCTTCAAGAAGAGTGCTTTGAAAAACACCTTTTAACCTGGCCCTGGCAGGAGATCGTCAATATCAAAAGCTTTGTCAATTTCAGTGAAGCAACACTTACTTCTATTCACTGATCGTGCTACCAACACCCACCCCTATCCTGCATCCCTCCCATGACCCCTACCCTGATATTCTTGCTCCCACAAAGAGGAGAACAAGAAAATCACTCAGTACACCTTACTCCCCTGTTCACAGCACTTTTCCTCACATTTACAAAGCACAATGCAACACCTATGTCTCACAATTTCACGTATGTGATGATGTCTGTCAGTCCCTCCTTCTGCATCCTGATTTGATTTACCGTTGTCATATGTACCTAAGTACAGTGAAAAGTTCTGTTTTGAGAGCAGATCATAGCATATAAGGACATACAGATCGTAGACAGAGAGAGGCAAACAAGGTTATGGCTGCACAGGAGACGCACAAAGCAAGATCAGTATTAAATCTTTTGAGAAGATTTGAAGCTCAGGTTTAAACCATAGAACCTCTACAGTGTGGAAACAGGCCATTCAGCCCAACAGGTCCACACTGACCAAGCCTCTAAAGAGCATCTCCCTACCCTATCCCTGTAACCTTGCAATTCCCAAGGCTGATCCACCCAACTACAAATCCATGAATGCCTACAAATCCATGAATGCTATGGGCAATTTAGTATGGCCAATCCACCTAGCCTGCATTTCTTTGGACTGTAGGAGGAAATCAGAGCACCCAGCGGAAACCAATGCAGACACAGGGAGAACGTGCAAACTCCCCACAGACAGTCAGCTGAGGGTGGAATCAAACGCGGATCCCTGGTGCTTTGAGGCAGTAGCGCTAACCACTGAGCCACCATACCTCTGGAGGCACACTGACGATGTTACTTAACAGGCTGATAGAATGTCTGCTGCAATCAAACACACCGGCTCAGCGAGCATGTCTACAACCATTAGATCAGCATTAGACTTGAAATTAGAGAGGTCCATTCAACAATCCAATAACAGCAGGGAAGAAGCTGTGGTACCTGTGTTCAAGCTTCTGTGCCCTTCTGCCTGACAGAAGAGGTTGAAAGAGAGTATTACCAGGGAGGGGGCTATGAGGGTGGGTGCAGGGGGAGGGTTTTTTGATGATGGTAGCAGGCTTTCTGATGCAGTCAGAAGGGCAGATGGAGTCATCCTGGGCATGCTCCTTATGAAGACGCTGTAAAGTTGACTGATTACGGCAGAAAATGGTGTCTCACACTGCATCACTCTGAGTCCGTATCGAGTGTACCCTGTGTCTAGAATGCCAGTGCCCAAAAAGAACTGCCCATCCATGTGGGCATGCAGGGTCTAAAGCATGGTCCCAGCCCAGCATACTTGGGAAGTGGGTCTGGATGGGCCTTGGCACATCCGCGAATATCTGAAGAAGCCAGTGAAGGTGGTCAACACCAGCAACAACTTATTAGATTTACAAGGGGTGCTGCTGCCACAATACTCCTGACTGTATCACACTCCATGGGAACATACTGTGCAGCTGTCTGGCCAGTGACGTCATACACACGTGTTCTTTGTTTTAATTGAATGCAATGATGCACATCAAAACTGCAACTCTCCACTGAATACCCCCGACCCCGACTTCCTCTCCTTACAAACATCACTCCTATACTCATCCGCCAACCGACAAAACCTACCAGCTGTCTGACACCAAATGATCTGCTGCTCACTTATTCGCTTATAGATGACTTTGATGTGGAGTTACCGGTGTTGGACTGGGGTGGACAAAGTCAGAAGTCACACGACACCAGGTTATAGCTCAACAGGCTTATTTGATATCACAAGCTTTCAGGGCACAGCCCCTTCATCAAGTGAAGTGAAACAGAAGCACATAGGCACAGGATTTAGAGGCAGGCAGAGATCAAGGACAGAAAGATCAAAAGATCAACCAAATTAGTCAGCGGAGTGCCGAATAATAAATCTCTGCAGGTGATCAAAAGTGCCAGACAGTGTGAGTAAAGTGAGAACAGCTGACTAGCAAGAGAAGGGATGACCTATAATCGGATTAAAAGAGGCAGAGAGTTAATTACAAAAATTAAAAATGAAATGGTGCTGGAGACAAACCAAATGACTGCAACAACATAATAGCAATAAGAGTTGCATGCCAAGAGTCTAACCAAAGTCATTAGTAATCCAAAACAGTACAAACTAATTAAGGTAGAGAAACCATAAAAAAATTAAGGTGATGGTGTCAAAATGGGACAGTAAGGAAGGTTTTGCAGATACAGAACAGTGGGGTGGGGTCATATGTAGTGCCACAAAAACCCAAGATCACGGATGAGGCTGTCTTCATGGGTATGGAACTTGGCTATCAGTTTCTGCCCAGTGATTCTGCATTGCATTGTATCTCAAAGTCCACCATAGAGGATCTTACCCAAAGATCGGAGGCTGAATTTCCTTGATGGCTGAAGTGTTCCCAGCTGGGAGACAACATTCCTGACTTGCAATTTTTGCCATTTATCCATTCATTTGTTGTCGCTTTTGCATGTTCTCGCCAATGTACTGGTGACTTGGTTAATTGATCTGTGTTGGTCTGCCTTTATTCTGTCCCAGAGCACCCCTATGGAGCAACTTTCCTGAGTAAAAGCTACCGCAGGCATCTGCTGGATCAAGGAATAAGAAATCAGGGGAGTCCAATAACAAATCCCTTGTGATAAATCCCATCAGTTGAATCAATTTGAATCTTCCTAACCAGTTCAGGTCAATCCAGGAGGCCTGCACAGTCAGACCCCACCACTGGGACCACACTGCAAACTCATTTTGCCACAATGAAAAGACACAAAGAACGTGACCAAGCAGTGACCTCTACACACCAACAATCTATACCTCAAAAAATGAGGACTCAATCGTCTGGCTCCAAAAATTTACATTTACTAAAGAATAATCAATTAGACACAAGGAAGACTGTAAATACTGAGCTCTAAAAACCTACATAGTAGACTCCACAAGGTAGGTAGTCACTTTATTTATCTTAGCAATAGTGGGGACAATGGCATAATTCAGTATGCAAATAAGTTTTATGTTTAGTTTTATACAACTGGGAGAACCAGTTATTGCTCAATATTAAGGCTCATAATTCATTCCCCAGCAATAGCTATCACAGTATGAACAGTTGTGATACAACCAGGAATGGGCCCATTAGGAGAGGAGGCCACAATAGGAGCAATGGTCCAACTTCCAAAGCCACAGTCACAATTGAAGCTGTCCTTCATTTTCCAATTCAGAGCATTTGGCCTCACCTTTGCTGAGCTTTCTTCCACCCCAAGTAATTGAATTTGTCCAGGCCTTCCGTAGGGGGTGAAACCTAGGGGGATGATCATTCAAGTCAGTCACCAAGTTGTGGTTAGTGGCATTTACAGTGTACTGGGTGGTTTACAGTGTACTGAGCGTTTACAGTGTACCAGGTTGTTTACAGTGTACTGGGTGGTTTACAGTGTACTGAGCGTTTACAGTGTACCAGGTTGTTTACAGTGTACTGGGTGGTTACAGTGTACTGGGTGGTTTACAGTGTACCAGGTATACAGCGTACTGGGAGGTTTACATTGTACCGGGTAGTTACAGTGTGCTGGGTAATTACAGTGTACCGGGTAGTTACAGTGTATGGGTAGTTACAGCTTACTGGGTGAATTACAGTGTACTGGGTGAATTGCAGTGCACTGGGTAGTTACATTGCACTGGGTGGGTTACGCTGTACCAGGTCGTTAGCGCTCTGGATGGTTTACAGTGCACTGGCTGAGTCAACTGTATTGGGTAATTACAATGTACTGGTTGGTTTACGGGTACTGGGTGGGTTACAGTGTAATGGGTGGGTTATAATGTACCAGGTGGTTGGTGTACAGGGTAATTACAGTATACTGGGTGGGTTACAGTCCATTAGGTGGTTCAACTGCATTGGGTAGTTACAGTGTACTAGTTGGTTTAAAGTGTGGTCAGTGATTGAACTGTACTGGGAAGTACTGATTGGTTACAATATATACTGGTTAGCTTACAGTGGACTGGCTAGTTACACTTGTACTGGGTGGTTTACAGTGTAATGGGTGGTTACAGTCTACCGGGTGGTTTACAGCATATCAGGTAGTTTACAGTATACTGGCTGTGTTACAATGTTCTGGCTGGATTACAGTGTACTGAGTGGTTACAGTGTACTAGGTGGTTTACAGTGTACTGGACGGTTTCCAATGTATCAAGTAGTTTACAGTGTACTGGCTGGATTACAGTGTTCTGGCTGGTTACAATGTATCAGGTCACTTACAGTGTACTGGGCGGTTGACAGTGTACTTGATGGGCAGGAATGATGTTGGTCCATAAAAGACTGAAAGTAGAGATACTGTCAATGATTATGTGGAAATGACAGACACGTTGAGGTTTTATTTGCCTCATCACTTAGAGTAGCAAAGGAGGATAAGTTGCCAGAAACCCCCAGAAAATAAATATTGGACAGGTCTGAATGAAATTAGCATAAAAGAAAATCAATGATGAGGAAATCAATGGAATTAAAAAGTAATGAATTCCCAAAAGGTGACAGTTTCCATCTAAGAGTGTTAAGGAAAATATGGGAGCACATAGTAGATACCCTCATTGCAATGTCTCAGAGTTCTTTAGATACAGGATTCATCCCTCTGGATTGGAAACTTACACGTCATCTGGCTTTTCAAGAAGGGCAAGAGAAGAAAACCAGGGAATTGCAGAATTGTACTTTTTAATGTGGGTATTAAGGTTGACGAAAGGGGAATTTCTGTGAATGTTATTTACATGGACTTCCAGAGGCATTTGGTGAAGTCCCAATGAAGAGATTCTTAACTCAGGTAGAAGCCAATGGAATTGAGGGAAAATTACTGATATAGCTTCAAAATTGGTTAATCAAATGACAGAAATTAAAGTCTGATCTCACAAGGAATCAAGGGCTACGGGGAGAGTGCAGGGAAGTGGAGTTGAAATGCCCATCAGCCATGATTTAAATGGCGGAGTGGACTTGATGGGCCGAATGGCCTTGCTTCCACTCCTAAGTCTTATGGTCTTATGGTTTTATGGTCTAAAGATCATGAGTAGGTTCTCAGCTTGGCAGGTTATAACCACTGTTAGGGTCTCAACTATTCACATTAATTATTCACAATTTGGATAATTGCATAGGATGTCATCCATCCAAATTTGCAGATGACACAAAATTAGGTGACATTGTAGACAATGGAGATGATAGCACAACATTACAGGGGATATTGTTAGACTAGGTGAATGAGCAAAAACCTTGGTACATGGTCTTCGATATAAGCAAATGTAAAGTTATTGATGGTGGACTGAAAATGGTTAGATCAGGGTTCTTTCCAGCTGGTATGAAGTTAAATACCGGGGATATGCAAAGAGACTTGGAGGTTCAGGTGCACAGATCTTTAAAATGGCACACACAGGAGCAGAAAATAATCAAAAAAAACTAATGGAATGCCTTTACACCTCGAGGACTTTTCTTTAGAAAGATTTGAGTTTATAAGGCATCTTTTGCAAGCCTAGAAAGTTGCAAAGCATTTTGTTATCTTCATTGACAAACACCACTCAACTTGTGTTACAGCCTGCTAGCGACTAGTGTTTTAGTTAAAATTAGAAAAGGTTTGAGATCCTGGGTTCCCAGGAAAAAAATTAAGCCACAAGATTGTGGTTTTGAACAAAAAAATAAACTTGTAAAACAATCTTCAATATCTATACAATTTATCGCCTAACTTCCAGAGCTAGCATGAAGTAAACATAGATAACAGATTAATTTTGGTCAAAAACCTTATGAAACATATCAAATAAGAAATGTGGTAAAGGCAGATCCCATAGATTTCTCAACTCACGCATTAGTACACTGTGGGCCACCAAATTTCATTAAAACTTCATCTCCTTTATAAAGGATTCCACTTCTTTATTCTTGAATATCTAGTTTCAGAGTTCCCTCACAAGCAGTTCCATCACAGACTAACTGAATGACGGCTCTGCAGCAGGTAACCCAAACTCTTACCCTGAGACTATCCCACTGGATTCCTGATATATAAGAACTTGTGAACTAAGACAAGGACTAGACAATTCAGCCCTTTAAGCCTCTCCCAGCATTTAAAATGATCTCATCTTGGCCTCAACACTATTTTGCTGCCTGCTGCTCATAAATCTTTAACCCATTACTAATTAAAAATCTAACTCCTGCTTACATTGATAAGTGCCCCGGCATCCACCATATTTGGAGGTAATGGATTCTACAGATTTACAATCCTTTGAGAGAAGTAATTCCTTCTCAACTCTGTTTTAAATCTTCCACCCCTTAGCCTAAAACTATGGCCTCTCCTTCTAGAGATAGTAGGAACTGCAGATGCTAGAGAATCTGAGATAACAAGGTGCAGCGCTGCATGAACACAGCAGGCCAAGCAGCATCAGAGGAGCAGGAAAGCTGACGTGTCAGTCCTAGACCCTTCTTCAGAAATGGGGGAGGGGAAGCAGTCTTCTGAAATAAATAGGGAGAGAGGAGGAGGTGGATAGAAGATGAATAGAAGAGAAGATAGGTGTGGAGGAGACAGACAGATCAAAGAGGCGGGGATGGCGCCAGTAAAGATGAGTGTAGGCGGGGAGTTAGGGAGGGGATAGGTCAGTCCAGGGTCTAGTCCGAAACATCAGCAACTTCACAACTACTGAAGTATTTTTTTAACTGTTATCAGTGCTGGAATATAAGAGCATGCAGCAAATTCTCACAAATGACTAATGTGACAAGGACTGGTTAATCTGTTTTGTAGCATTGATTGAGGATTGAATATTGACCAAAGCACACAGAATAGCTTCCATTTTCTTCTTTGATGTGTGCTGTGGGGTCTTTTATGGCAACATGTGAAGGTAGACAGAGCCTTAGCTTAATGTCCCCTCTGAAAGAAAGAACCTCTGTCAGTGCAGAATTCCCTCCAAAGTTGTGCTGCAATTGAGTAGATGATGCTATAAAGTCAGAGTTGCTACACATTTCTCAGAGGCCAAGCTCACAGCTTGAATGTAGGCTGAATCCCATGACTCTGTAGCTGTTGGCAGCATTCTTTTCCGCCTTAGCAGGGACAGTGACACATCCTTACTCAGCCACTTTTACCTCATTCCTTATGTTCCGTGAATTTCCTGGGCCTCCCTCCTGTTGGCATCAGAGTTCCTAGTGGTTTTGTTGTCATGGACACCCAGTCCTCTGTGCCACTTGGCAGCTGAGTCTTCTTCTGCCCGTGTGCCATGTCATGTCATGTTGCCTGGTTGTTGGTGCCATCTGCTCCTACTGATAGATTTCAATACAAAAGGTGACTGATAAGGCATGGCATCAAATGAGTGAGTTCTTACCTTATTTACATATCACACCATTATCTGTTACTGCCTTCAAAAGAGAATTTCTCAAAGAAAGAGACAGGAAAGACAACATTGGCACCATAACTCAAAATTGAAATGTAGGATTCAGATTTTGCAGCACGCATGCTTCTGGGTCACAACTTCAAACTGCAATTTTGCAAGATGTGCAATGTTGTTAAAGGGGGTAGGCCCAATCAATGGCCAAGAAGATATTGGACACTCAGTTAAGGGCTGCAGAGATGGGGACGGAGTCGGGCAGAAAGAAGGTGGGCAAGATTAAAAAAGAAGCTTCCAGTTCACAGCAGGATGGCAAAGGCTCACGATCAATATTACCACTGAAGGAATGGCATCCAAGACAGAGAACCTCCCACAGCAACCTACACACCCCACCTCAGGAAGGTGAGCATATTTAGTGGTACAAGCATGTTAATGGTATCCAGCCGATTCACAAGGTGAATGCATCACTGCAGATGAATGGGAGGCTGCTATATGTGCGGTCACAAACACAACCTGATTGGGGAGGGGTTACAGTCTTCCTGAACAGTCGATGTATGAGCACTTAGGGGCATTACTGTGCTGTGTGGAGAGCTGACCTCTGTCAGAAGTGATAGAGTCAAAACTGTTGCAGGTAACATCACCCGCATCTATGTAGCTGAGTGAAGTGGGGGCACAGTTTGTTGTCTTGCAGGAAAAGAGAGTTCACTGGGGCAGAAAATGTGGTCAGGTAGGTGTTAGAGCACTAAAGTGGGCCGTATTGTCACCATGTAGGTGGCAACCCTTAATTTGGTGGCAGTGCATAAAGAAAGTCGGTGATAGGGCAGGTTGAGCTGTCCAAGACAAAGTTAAAATATCTAAAAATCTTCAGGGAATGAGAATGGAGATCCCACTTTCCTGCTTTCCTTCACACCAATATAATCTCACTGTCATTCTACAGAACCAGGTAATGACAGAGATGATTTTGTGTGACCACCTTCTTTGGTGCCCCACAGATATGGCCGGGTAGGAAAAGCAGGTCAGAATTACAGCCTCAGTGGGATTGCAGATAAGGGAGACATAAAGCAAGCTTGTACTGTCACATGTGTCAGACACACCTTCCATAGTGCTGCGCGGAGCTGATTGGATGATTGATTGTGCAGCACAGGCAATAGATCATGAAAAAGTAAGCAAGGCACCAGGTGAAGGACAGGGATTGCTGTTCTCAGTAATGGAGGTGGCACTCCAAGTGGACAAGGCCAAACACAGATATTGTGGTCTAAACCAGTGCCAATGTCACAGCTAGTTACAGGGACAAGCTCCATCAGGTAGTGTTAGCAAGGCAGAAAAGAAAATGTGAAATGTAAAGCTCGTCTGTTGTAATCTTTGGATTATTTCCCCTACAACTTTTTACAGGAACAAAAGGATCAAGAAGATAAATATGTGGCTGGAGAGACATTGCAGGAGAAAAAGGCTTTAGATTCTTGGGTTTTTGGGATTTGTTTTGGAAGGGATGGGATTACTATCCAATTATCTCCTCTTCATTTAAACTTGCTTGATATAGCATCATGCAAACCTTGGACAGTTATCTGCATGTATGGGAATTTGTGTAGTGGTGTATAATAGTACTTTTTATATTTTTGCTCATATTCAAAAGTACTATCTCACACAACCGAGCGACTTTCCCACCACTAAAATCACCATGACATTTTTTTGAATTTTATTTTCCTTTTTAAATTTCACCATAATCACCCATGTAGCCAATTGTTTAATGCAAGCAAAACCCTTTATGGAGAAAGCAAACTATCAAAAGTGGGGAGTGGAGGGAAGGGGAATAGAACCCTTTAAGCAGCATTTTGTATCTTTCAACACACAGGCTAAATAAAAGCATCAGGAACCCTAACTGCAAACATAAATAAATGCATAATAGCTGTAACAGGAGATGCAACAAAAATGGCTCATTTAAATTTGTTTCCATACTGTTAGTATAAACAAATCACCAAGACACTTTCGCTAATAAACTAACATTATTGCCTCATTAAATGTTCATGCTTTAATAGGTTTAAAAAGGATTAAGTACATTGAAAGAATGGAGAAGTAGATGTGACCATTTTCACAATTCATTTAACTCACTTGCTCAGGAGCAGTCAGAGCTATTTGAGACAGTGGATGTATAGTGCCCAATAGGTATTAAAAGAGTACCCAGTAGATGGCTACAAGGTAATCACCAATGAAAAGCAATGGAACATGAGCCTAAACTTTGACTGATAAGGCTAAGTAACATATACGTAGGATTGAACACAAAGCAAGAATCAAACTTCATTTATGTTTCAACTTTTGAAAGTAAGAAATGAAGATTTTGCATTGATGAAAAATTGTTTAAAGTTTTGTATTGTCTATATCCATAGGGCCCTCCAACATCCATGCTCTCCATCATCTAGAACAACAAAAGCAGCATATGTGAAGGTACAGCCTTTCCTTCAAGGTCTTCTCCCCATGGTGACTTGGAGCTATATCTTAGTTCCTTCTCTGGGTCAAATTCCTGAACACTCACTAACCGCACTATGGGCATACCTTCACCACACAATCTGAAGTAGATCTCATTGGAGGTTAGCACCTCCTTCTCAGTAAGCTTTACTGAGAGGTCAAGTCCGGACTAAGATCCAGCCCAAGCAAGTATATATTTTGGGTGATTTTAAGGCAATGTGCGAATTTGGCACAGAGCGGGGACTAGATGTTTACACTTGTTTACTTTTGGGCCACAGTTTATAAGGTTTCTTTTAATCAGGTTAAATTGAAACCCAGGGTCAGGAGCCAGCACAAAATTGACATCACAGGTCAACCGTACTTTCAGAGATAGTAACAACTGCAGATGCTGGAGTCAGGGATAACACAGTGGTGGAGCTGAAGGAACACAGCAGGCCAGGCAGCATCAGAGGAGCAGGAAAATTGATATTTCGGGTCAGGACCCATTAAGTTCATTGGTTAGTGACAAAACTAATTTGACTATCAATCTGAAAGTAACCTGGAATTGAAGGTCAATAGGGGAAATATTTAAAGGTGACAAACTGAAAGATTGTTAGGAATGTAAAAATAAATAAAATTAAGAGCTAAGTAAAATGGAGATGCAGGCCCAGGTGATGTGATGTAACTGTATGATGTGAAAACAGATGGACCCCATTGTGGTTCGTGGCGACCACATCCGTAGCCAAGTTTTGGTTGCTTGGGGAGGTCTAGCTCAGAGTTGAAGAGCTGGAGCATGAGCTTCGAACGCTGCAACACATCAGGGAGGGGGAGAGTTACCTGGAAACTGAGTTTTGGAAGGCGGTCACACCCATTAGATTAAATTCAGTCAGTGTTCAGGATCAGTAAGGTGTGACTACCAGCGAGTCAGACAGAGGGATCCAGGAGGTACTGCTGGCGAAGACTCAGCCCTTGAGCTTGTGGAATAGGTTTGAGATTCTTGCTGTCTGTGTGGGTGAGAGTGGGGTCTGTAAGGATGATGAGCAAAGGAGTCATTCAAGAGGGGAAGAAAAGAGAAATGTAGTTGTAATTGGGGATAGCATAGTCAGGGGAATATACACTGTCTGTGAGGCCAGGATAGAGAGTACCAAAGACTTTATTGCTTGCCTGGTGCCTGGGTTTAGGATATCTCATCTGGGTAACAGAGGACCTTGAAGTGGTAGGGGAAAGATCCAGTTGTCATGGTCACATAGGCACCAACGATAAAGGTTCTGCTGAGGGAATATTAGCAGCTAGGACTAAATTAAACAGCAGAACCAAAAAAGGCTTAGGATTGCTACCTGAGCCACAAGCTAACTAGCAAAGAGACAAGAAGTCTAAAGAAATGAACATGATTCAAAGACTGATGTGGAAGAAACAGGTTCAAATTGATGGGATATTGGCACCAGGACTAAGGAATGAGGGAGATGTTCCAATGGATAGGCTCTACCTGAATCATGCTGGTACCCGAGTCCTGGCAATTGCGTAACTGGGGTTGTGGATAGGGCTTGAGACTAAAAAGTGAAAGGGAAAGTAGGTTCAGTTGCATGAAAAATTATGGAAAAATTTAAAGAGGATTTAAAAAGGTCTTCAGGGTTTAAAGTTTCCAGAACAAGAAAGAGGACAGAGAGTGTGGAAAGGAATCTAAGTTCAGGCAGAGAAGGCAAGAGTATAACAATGAGAAGGGGGAGCAGTCAATGTAGGACCGAGGGTGTTGCACTGAAATTGCACACGGTATATGAAACAAGAGAAATGAGTTGTAATGCAGATTGAAATTAGCAGGTGTGATGTTATGGGTATCATTTGGACATGGCTGTAAGGGGATCAGGACTGGGAACTAAATATCCAAGGATACATGTCTCATCAAAAGGACAGGCAGATGAGCAGAGGGGGTGGGGTTACCTTGTTATTAAGAAGTGAAATCAAATCACTTCTAGTTATCAATTTAAGAGTTGGAAGGCGTAGTATCCATGTGGGTAGTCCTGATGGGAGTTATGTACAGGCCAAGTGGCAATACTTGGGATGTGGGGTAAAAAATAAATCAGGAGATAGAAAAGGCATGTAAGAAAGGCACTACAGCAATCATCATGGGATACTTCAATATGCAGGTGGTAGCAGATCTCACGAAAAGGAATTTGTGGAATGTCAATGAGTTTATTTTGGAGCAGCTTGTGGATGAGCCTACTAGTGGAAAGACAAATCTAGATTTGGTGATGTGCAATGAGGCAGACTTAATTAGAGAGCTGAAGGTGAAGGGACACTGAAGGAACAGTGACCATAATATGATAGAATTCACCCTGCAGCTTGACAGGGAGAAGATTGAATCAGATGCAACAGTATTACAACTAGGTAAATGTAACTACAAAGATATATGGGAGGAGCTTGTCAGAGCTGATTGGAAGGGGACCGTAGCAGCGAAGGCAGTGGAACAGAAATGGCAGGAGATTCTGGGGGTTATTCTGGAGGCATAGCAGAAATGCATCCCAAGGAAGGAGAAACATACTAAAGGAGGACAAGACAACCATGGCTGAAAAGAAGAAATCGGGGGCAACCTAAAAGCAAAAGAAATAGCATACAATATGGTGAAGATTAATGAGAAGCCAGAGGATACAAAAGCCTTAAAAAACAATTGAGATATCCAGAAGGTAAGAGGGAGGCAAGAATGAATATTGGATTGCTGGAAAATGAGGCTGGAGAAGTAATAATGGGAAACAAAGAAATGGTGAAATGCACTTTACATCAGTTTTCAAGATGGAAGGCACCAGCAACATACCAGAGACAGGGATCACAGGTGAATGCAGTGGTCATCACGAAGAAGGTGGTTCTAGGGAAGCGGGAAAGTCTGGCATGGATAAATCACTCAGACCAGATGGGCTACAACCTGGAGTTTTGAAGGAGACAGCTGAGAAGATTGTAGAGCGCTGATGGTGATCTTTCAGGAACCATAGGAGTCAGGGAGGTGGCAGAATCCTGTAAAATGGCTAATGGAACGCCCCAGTTTTAGGAGGGAGGGAGACAGAATGCAGGAAACTATAGCCTGGTTAGCCTGCCCTCAGTTGTTGGTTAGATTTTAGAGTCCATTGTATAGGATGAGATTATGGAGTACTTGGAATCGTGTGGTAAAATAGGGCTGAGTCAGCACAGCTTCGTCAAGAGAGGTCATGCCTGACAACTCTGATGGGATTCTTTGAGAAAATAATGAGCAGGTTACACAAAGGTCAGCCAGTGGATGTGATCAATCTGGATTTCCAGAAACGGCAGGAGCTTCTGGGGGTAATTCAACAAAGTGTCATGCAGGAGGCTTCCAAATATGATAAGAGCCCATGGCGTTACGGGAAAGGTACTGGCAGAGATAGAAGATTGATTGGCTGGCAGAAGACTGAGACTGGGTTAAGGGGGTCTTTCTCTGGATGGCAGCCAGTGACAAATGGAGTTCAGCAAGGGTCCACGTTAGGACTACAGCTATCCACGTGCTACATTAATAATCTGAACAAAGGAACTGAAGGCATTATTGCAGGGGATACCGACACAGGTGGCAGCAGGTAGTTGAGGAAACAGGAAGGCTGCTGAAGCAATTGGTTAGGCTGGCCAGTGGGCAAAGAAGTGGCAGATTGGAATACAATACGGGAAAGTGTGAGGTTATGCATTTTAGTTGGAAGAATAGAAGCAGAGACTTATTTTCTAACCTAGGAAGATCTTTGGGAATCTGAAACCAAAGGGGCTTGGGAATCCTATTTCGGGATTTTCTTAAGTTTAAAATGCAGGTTCACTTGGCAGTTGGGAAGACAAATGCAATGTTAGCATTCATTTCAAGAGAGCTAGAATACAAGAGTAGAGATATAAAGCGCTGGTCAGACCACATTTGGAATACTCTGAGCATTTTTGGACCCTGTATCTACGGAAGACATTGGAGTGAGTCCAGAGGAAGTTTACAAGAATGATCCTTGGGTTGATGGGCTCATCATATGAGGAGCAGTTGAGGACTCTGGGTCTGTACTCAATGGAGTTTAGAAGGATGAGGGGGAATTTGATTCAAACTTATAGAATACTGAGACATCTGCATAGAGAGGATGTAGAGAAGAAGTTTCCATTAATAAGAGAGATGAGAACCCGAAGGCACAGCCTCAGAGTCAGGGAATGATCCTTTAGAACGGAAATGAGGAGGAATTTCTTCTGCCAGAGGGTGAAGTCATGAAATTCATTGGCACAGAAGGGTGTGGAGGCCAAGTCACTGATTATATTTAAGGCAGAGACAGATAGGCTCTTGATTAGTTAGGGGATTGAGTGTTATGGGAAAATGGCAGCAGCATGGGGTTGAGAAACACATCATGATTCAATGATGGAGCACATTCGATGGGCTGAATGGTCTTAATCTGCTCCCGGTATCTTATTGTCAAAGAACGCTATGTACGCTCGACAAATCTACATCATTCCAGAGAAGCCCATTTTTATAGAATGATAAGAAACAATACTTTCAATTTCTTCCCAAATCATGTGGCATTCAGTTTTCTTCTGATCTGACTCCTGACCAGTGCAGCATCTCAATCAATCAGCAACACAATTACGCGTCTGACAATGCTGTTATCATTCATTCAAGCTATCCATTCTACCTGCAGGCTAAGTAACTTTTGGAAGTGGGAGGAAGCATGTTCTTTTTCAATTACAGTTATTGAGGGTAAAGGTAGAAAAAAACTTACCACACTGTTCAACAAAAGACCCTGGAAAATGCATAGTACTTATACTCGGTTTGTTGCACGACTTGTGAAGGATGTGGTCACAAATCTAACACAACGTAGAGACTTCCCAGAGCATGGCTCACCAATGCTGTGTGCTCACTGTCTCTGAGTTAGTACAAAATGAACTTGGAAAATGTCCAATGTGCTTGCTTTTTCTATAACACATCTACAACATAAACAAATGGCGTAGTGATTACGTTACTGAAAATCAGAGGCACATGAAGACTAGTATAATTTGAACTCAATCGATGTGGAATGCAAAGTTAGTCTCAGCACTAGTGACCATAAGAGACCATCTGATTCATTACTCTTCTTTAGAGATGACATTCCCCCATCCTTACCCAGTCTGGCCTCTATGTGACTCCAGACTGACAGCGAAGTGAAAGATTTTAACTGGCCATTCAGTTCAAGGAAAATTAGTGATAGGCAACAATTGTGTGTTGCACTCACAAAGAATCAAGAAAAAAACATATATATTGGTAACTATGTAAAGTGCAAGCAATAGTCACACAGACAGCAGTGTTACGGGGTGATCGACACCTCTCTGATAATTAAGACCGAAACACCTAGAGAAGCTTGCCTCCCCTCATGACCTGTTAAAGAAGGTGTGGCAAGTGGGATAATCTACCTCTCACCCCAAATCTGTTATAGAGGAGTGGTTAAATGAGGGAAATCCCTGAAACTCACTTCATAAGCAACAAGTAACAATTTATTTAGATAACTCAAACCCTCAATGAATAAATTAACAGAACCACTAACAAACCAAACAATTGCCCTTTTAACTACTAACTATTCCCGAATAGAACAAAATTCTAATTATATGCTGTTCCAATAAACACAAGTCCCACTTATAGAAATCAAAGTAATAAGGAAAAAATATTAAAACTTAGTCTCTCAAAATTACAACCAGGATAAGTCTTCTGGAACGTCTTCGCCTTCTCTGTCATTTTCCATTTAAGAATGCCTTTCTCCGTTGAATTCTTACATCAGGTATATTAGCCAAGTGTGCCTTAGTACCTTTATTTAGATGGTGCTTACTCTGAGAACTTAGGGATCACTATGAGAGCCAGAGAGTTTCTCTTTAGATGGTAGTTCACCTGAACCTTGATGTTAAATAATCTCTTCTTTTGTAACCTTGCTGACCTATCAATTTCTTAAAACAGGATTGTTCCTAGGATGTCAATACCATCAGAATTAAATTTAGCTGGGTTTTGGCATCTAGGGCTAGTTTAAATTAATTGGCTAAATTTAAAAAAAAACATGTTGACCTGGTAAAAATGCTGCTTTGCCTGCTAACACTATAGCCTTCTGATAAAAAGTTTCAATTTCAAGAACTTCCTATGCATCTGCTACTGCTTTCAGACAACACAGCTCCAATTCCTAAATGGCTTGCATCAAAAGCACCCTTAAAGGGTTTCAAGACATTTGGCATGGCAAAAACTGGTACAGTCGGTAATACTAATTTCAAATGCCTCGTGGCATTGGTCTGTCCACCAAAATTTTGTGTCTTTTTTTAACAAATCCATTAGTGGTGCCACCACGCTACTAAAGTTTGGCATAAATTTCCTATAGAATCCACTCAGTCCCAAAAATCATTGCACCTCTTTCTTTGAGGATGGTCTTGGAAATTCCTCAATTATCTTCGTCTTCAAGTTCCTTGGTCTCTTTTGTCCATGTCCAATGTTGTATTCTTAGAATGTCACTTCCAGCTTCGCAAAAATCTGTCTTTGCCAAGTTTATAACCAACTTTGCCTTCTGTAGTCTCTTAAAGAGCTTTGCCAAATGCACTATGTGATCTTTCTACAAACCGCTAAAAATCACTAATTCATCTATATAGATAGCACAATTAGTCAACCCTGCCACAACTCTGTTCATAAGCCTTTGTAATATAGATACCGCATTCTTCATTCCAAAGGGCATGATTTTATGTTGGTATAGTCCCTTTGGGGTTACAAAAGCAGAAACTTCTTTCACTCTCTCTGATAAAGGCCCTTGCCAACAACCACAAGGTAAGTCCAATGTTGTGATGTAAATGGCTTGTCCTACTCTTTCCACAAAGTCCTCTGACCTTGGAATTGGGTATGAGTCTGATTTAGTCACAGCATTGACATTCCGATAATCTATGCAGAATCATCGAGTACCATCAAGTTTGGGAACTGACACGATCGGCGAACTCTAGTCACTTTGACGCAGCTGGATGATGTTTTCTTGGAGCATTGTTTCCACTTCCTTCTGTACCTGTGCTGCTTTCAGAGGATTAAGCCTGCAGGGTCTTGTCTTATAGGAATAGCATTTCCTACGTGAACCTCTTGTACTATAATATTAGCCCTCCCCATTCTATTTTTACATACGCCCTCATAGTGCTGCAACAAGCCTTTCAATTCAGTTCTCTGTTCCTGAGACCGACAGCTTACCACCCTATCCCGTTCTTTCAAGACATCCTGATTATTTCAATTTACTCTTAGGCACAGCAAAATCCACATCATCTGGATTTGATTCCTCACTCTGAGTGACAGTAACTATTACATGTTTCTGTGCTTCCTTTTCTCTGAGAAAGTAAGATTTCAGCATGTTCACATGACATAACTGATACTTTGTTCTTATCTGGCACCTGACTCAACCTCTTCTCAATTTGATAGGGACCACTAAACCTTACTCGGAAGGGATCTCCCACTACTGGTAACTGCACCAAAACTCTATCCTCATGGGCTAATGTATGAATTTTAGATTTCTTACCAGCTTCTTGTTTCATTATGTGTTGTGCCACCTTCAAACGTTGTCTTGCTAATTTACTCTGTTTTATCTTTCTCTCACCTTAGATATATTATCCTACAGTGAGATCTCTGGCTTCGATCCATCAACTTTTCCTTAATTAATTTTAAAGACCCTCTTGCTTCTTGTTCGAATATCAATTCAAATGGAGTAAACTTAGTCAATTCATTTGAAGCATCTTTAACAGCATACAATATAGATGGGATACACTTGTCCGAGCCATTTGGATAATCATGGCAATAAGCCCTCAGCATGGTCTTTATAGTCTGATGCCAAATTTCCAATGCACCCTGGGATTCAGGATGGTATGCACAGGATTTACAGTGTTAGGAGCCGAAAGTATCCACAACCTCTTTAAATAGTTTGGCAATAAAATTGGACCCTTGGTTTGACTGAATCTCTCTGGGTAGTCCATAACAGGTAAAGAAAGCTGGCAACTCCTCCGCAACCCTTTTTGCCATGACATTCTGTAATGGAATTGCCGCCAGAAATCTAGTAGTCACATCCATTATGATTAACAAATACTGATTCCCACTTTTGGTTTTGGGGAGGGGACCTGCACAATCAATCATAACCCACATGAAAAGCTCTCCAAATGCAGTAATTGGCATCAAAGACACTGGTTTTATTACTGCCTGTGGCTTGCCTACTATCTGTCACGTATGAAAGGCATGCAAAATTCAGCCATATCTTTATGCATTCCAGACCAATAGAAATGCTTTTATATTTTAGCCGGAGTCTTCTTCACTCCCAGTTGACCTCCTGCAGGTAATTCATGTGCTATCCAATATACTTCCTTTCTGTAGGATACTAGCAACACAATCTGGTGAATGTCCACGCATTTCTCCTTTGTACTAACCTGCCAAGGTCTCTATTTCAACATTAGGATTTAATCCTTAAAGTAATAACATTCTGGAATACATTCTGATTCCTTTTCCGAGTAGGCTTTACGACATAAATCTTTTATTATCTCATCTTTCTGTTGTAACTCTACTAGTCTTTCAAAATAAAACACCTCTGCCTGATCCTCTACCTAAGCAGGTTTGTCCTTTACCATTTCATCAAACAGGGTGTCAGTTGAGTGGACCTCAAATTCTTTGTCTTTCTCCTTGGTTTCCCCTTCTTGCTTTGACTTATGACTGTGGGATCTTGTCACCACACAGTCTGGAGAATTCCAGGATATTTTCCTTTCAACTCGTCAGTTCCCTGGTTTTCTTTTGACTTCTCCACTACAAGTGGCATCACTTCCACCTTTGATCCAGCTGGGTCATTTCCAAAAACAAACTGTATTCCTGAAATAGGCGAACTTTCTACCATTCCCGCTGTCACATCCCTCGTCTTGATTGGACCTTCCAGCCTTATCTTACACAGGGGAACGTTGAATCTCTCTCCAGATTATCACTATCTCAAATAACATTTCATGAGGAGTGCAAATACTTTCACTTGTTACTGAGACTGACCAGCTCCTGTATCCCTCAATATTTTAACTTCTTTACCTTCTCCCCCGTTATTTCTGAGTAAACCTTACCCACAGAGATTAAGTCTTTGAAGGGATTGGATACTGCCTTCCTATCCAACCCATGAATAGGCTGCACACTCTCCCACATCTCTTCAAATTCTCTTGGGATTTCCTTCACTATCTCAACTAATCCCAATTATTTAATCACTTTACCACATCCATTTTCCCAGTGCCTCTGTTAACCCACCAGCACTGTGACTTTCTGTGTGTTCTCCCCAAGACAGTGGAAATGTCTGAGGCCTTTCACCTCTTTCCCACCCTCTTGGGTTTCTTTTTTCACATGTGGTAAACTGTTCCCAGTGTGATCTACTTTTTGTTCTTCATTGAAGGATCCCCCTTTTTCGTTATTTCTATCCCTCATGGAATGAAACTGCTGTCTGAAGCTAGATTTCGATTCATGCACTAATGCATATTCATCCACCATCTCTGCAGCTCTTCTCACTGTTTTCACTTACTGTTCCTCAACATGAGTTTGTATCACTTCTGGAAGTGAGTTTTTGAACTCCTCCAGCAGAATAATCTCTCTAAGATCCTCATATGTCTTTTCTATCTTTAATGCTCTCATTGATTTAGCTGCGTGTAATTCTTTCATATTCAACATTAGTCTAAACTGGTTCCTTCCTTATATTTCTGAACATTGTCTATGTGCATCTAGTACCAATTTGCAGGCACTCAAAATAGCCTGTTTTACTGCTTCATGTTGCCTTGACATCTCATCTGACAGCACTGCAAACACCACACTGGCTATACCCAACAACTTGGTCTGAATTAACATTACCTACACAGTCTCTGGCCAGTTTGTCTGTTTAGTCAATTTCTCAAAAGAAATGAAAAAGGCTTCCACATCTTTTTCATTCAATTTTGGTAATGTTTTGACGTATTTGTATATATCCCTACCAGGTCTTTAGCTACGATAGATTTGCACATCATCACCCTCCTCTTCACTAAACCTATCTTCTACCTTCATTTCCATCAATTTTAAGTCAGCTATCCTATTTAATATGCAACTCCCAAAGTTCGAACTCTCTTTTTCTTTTCGTCTTTCCTCTGCTTGTAACTGTAATTCAAACAGTTCCCTTTCCTGCTCAAGCTGCTTCAAATGCAATTGAATTCTAGCCATTTCCAAAGGTTCTGATGGCCTTTCCAGCAAATTTAAATGTCAAGCTATTGCTGTAATTGCCTCTTCTTTCCTCACAGACAAAAGCAATCCCAACTCCTGCTTATCTGCCAATTCCAGCAGATTTTCCTTGATCACTTTTTGTAAAACTCCCAATGTCACACCTTCCCCCCCAGAAAACTCTTGGATCACTTTTGATTTATTCAACCTCAAGTAACCAAAATTAGACAGATGTTCCACTTCTCACCTGACTTTTATTTAAAGAACTAGGGCATTAATCCCCAAGTTTGTTAACATCTGCTGGGACTTGTTGTACCCCAAATCCATTCTAATCTGTCCAAATCTGTTCAGATCCCATGCATGAACCAGTCAAATCCCAGACTCGAGCCTTCAATTTGTTATGGAGGGGTTAGTTGATACCACTCTAATAATTAAAATCAAAACACCCAGAGAAGCTCGCTTCGTGATCTGATGAAGGAAGTTTGAAAAGTGGGATAATCTGCCTCTCATCCCAAATCTGTTATAAAGGAGTGGTTAAATGAAAGAAATCCCTGATACTCTCTTTATAAGCAACAAGTAACAATTTATTCATCTAACTGTAACCTCCAGTGAACAAATTAACAGAAACACTAACAAACCAAACAACTGCCTCCTTAACTACTAACCATTCCCAAATGAAACAAAATTTTAATGGTATGCTGTTCCAAAAAATACAAGTCCCACTTATATAAACCAAAGTAATAAGAAAGATACAAATTAGAACTTGGTCTCTCAAAATTATAGCCACGATAAGTCTTCAGGAATTTCTCTATCAAATTCTTGTTTCAGGAATATTAACTAAGAGTGCCACAGTACCTTAATTTTGATGGTGCTTACTTTGAGAGCTTCGAGAGTTCTATGAGAGCCAAACAGTTTCTCTTCAAATGGCAGTTTGCTCTCACACCTACGTTCAAATAGCCTCTTCTTTTATACCCTTAATGGGCTATCAATTTTTTACAACAGGATTGGTCCTACGTTGTCAACACCTTCAGACTTAAATTCAATTAGGATTTTTTTTTAGATTAGATTCCCTACAGTGTGGAAACAGGCCCTTCGGCCAAACAAGTCCATACCGTCCCTTGAAGCATCCCACCCAGACCCATGCCCCTATAACCCACACACCCCTGAACACTATGGACAATTTAGCACGGCCAATCCACCCAGCCTGCACATCTTTGGACTGTGGGAGGAAACCGGAGCACCCAGAGGAAACCCACGCAGACACAGGGAGAATGCGCAAACTCCACACAGACAGTTGCCCGAGGCGGGAATCAAACCCAGGTCCCTGGCACTGTGAGGCTGCAGTGCTAACCACTGAGCCACCGTGCCAATTTGGTATCCAAGACCTGGTTTTAAAAAATTGGCCAAACTTAAAAGCCTGTTGTCTCGGTAAAAATGCTGCTTTTCCTCCTAACAATATAGCCTTCTAATACAATGTTTTAATATCAAGAATTCTCTGATGCTGCATGCTGA
The DNA here is from genome assembly GCF_030684315.1 of Stegostoma tigrinum. Classification (NCBI taxonomy): domain Eukaryota; kingdom Metazoa; phylum Chordata; class Chondrichthyes; order Orectolobiformes; family Stegostomatidae; genus Stegostoma; species Stegostoma tigrinum. Next base: position 68,631,797 of record NC_081368.1, read on the forward strand.
AATTTTTTATCATATTTTAAAGGGACCATGTACTCTACCCCCACCCTCTATCATTTTACAAACACCAAATACTCTACCCAACTTTGCAATAGTGATGTGAAACTGTTTTTCAGTAATCTTCTTCTGATCACAACTGAACACCAACTTCATCCTAAAATGGTGCTATATGTTGGTGAAATTGTTACATTGAAACTAATCTGTAACTGAAGAAGTTGAACCTAGGTGCCTTTGTACCTAAGATGGCGTAATAAGTGGTGACTTATAAACTTTTCACTGTACTCATTTGAGTACATGTGACAATAAAGTTAATTCAATTCAATGCAATTCATAGACGTCATCTTTATCTAATGAAGCAATTGCATACAAATGAGCCATATATAATGTTGACCACAACAAGTTGTTTCACCTTTGTGAAAATGGTACAACCAAAAAGCACAATCATTGGAAAGATGAACTCAAAAATAACATGAATATTATGGCATTTCAGTGAGTGTGTGATCAATCTATGGAAAAGGGTCCCTTGAGATTTGGTGCAAGTGGTTCCTGTTGAATCAATCAAGTATAAATTAGTCACACGGCTTTCAGAGAATAGCATTTTTGAGATCATTCATTCCTGGTGAGCATAACAGGCTTAGGAGGAACAGGATTTTTGTGAACTGATGCTATAATCTGCAACAGAGAGGGTACAGAAGGGATTGGAGTGGCATGGCAGCACAGTGATTAGCACTGCTGCCTCACAAGTGCCAGGGACCTGGGTTCAATTCCAAACCTGGACAACTGTCTGTCTGGCGTTTGCACAAATTTTGCCATGTTTGTGCAGGTTTCCTCCAGGTGATCCAGTTTCCTCCCACGGTCCAAAAATGTGTAGGTTAGGTAGGTTGGTCATGCTAAATTGCTGATAGCGTGCAGACTAGGTGGACTAGCCATGGAAAATGCAGGGCTATGGGGATAGGGGCGTCTGGGTGGGATGTTCTTCGGAAGTCAGTAGACACTCAATGGGCTGAATGGCCTCTTTCCATACTGTAGGAAAACAGAAGATTGAGGAGGAATCTGAGGGCCAGAGAGAGGGAGATTTTTTTTCTCCTTAGTCAAGGGGTCAGTAGCCAGGGGGCACAGTTTTAAGGCGAGGATCAGGAAGTTTAGAGGGGATTTGAGGTCTTTTCTCTTACCCCAGCAATTGTGGGAACTATATGCCTATCAAAGTAGTAGAGGCGGGAACCTTCAAGATATTTAAGAACTATTTAGATGAATGCTTGAAACACCACAGTATACAAGATTACTGACCAAGTACTGTAAATATGATTTAGAATAGATAAATGTTTGATGACTGGTAGAGATACAATGGGCCAAAGTGACATGTATGTGCTGTAAAAACTCTACAACACTGAGTTCTCTATTCATGGGCCATCATATTGGTGTCTATTGTGAACTCGTTGGTAAATTAATAGTATTGATTTGTCTGTAATCCCATGATTGTTGTCTTATGTAACTAGCAGAATGGCGAACTTGATGTTGTTTTAATGTTTCTTGCACAACACATCTTCTGTCATTTTCCAGGGTTCATCTTGAGTTTGTAAACTTGGAATCTTGGTCCTTTGTTACTCAGAAAACAACACTTTCAGCTAAAGCTTAGGCCCGTGTTCTCTCTGAAAGATGACCTGGCAGCGAGAGGGCAGGAAGTGTGCAGGCCTGGTGCCCCAACTGGCCTTTGCTTGACAATCATGTGTTTGTAAAAGGAGAAACATGACTGCAATGAATTTCTTCCATGTGCTGGGAAGGATAGGAAGGAAATGGGGCAATGTCCTGTGCTTTCATTCCTGTGCATTAGGATGCATGCAATCAACTCAAATGCTCTTAAGGCCATAGATATAGAAAAGTAACCTGCACAAGTAATTTTCTGGTCAATGTCACCTTGCTGCTTGCGGGAGCTGCTGAGTGCAAATTAGTTGCAGTGGCCCTGTATTACAATAGTGCTGATACCAGAAAAGCACTTAGAGTCATTGAGATTCCCATGCAGAAACAGACCCTTTGGTCCAACTTCGGCCAGATATCCTAAATCGTTTTGCCAGCATTTGGCCTATGTCCGTCTTAACCTTTCCTATTCATATACCTATCCAGATGTCTTTTAAAATGTTGGTAATTGTACCAGTCTCCACCAGTTCCTCTGGCAGCTCATTCCACACGTGCACCAGCCTCTGCATGTAAAAGATGCCACTTAAGTCTCTTCAAAATCTTTCTCCTCTCAGCTTAAACCTATGCCCTCTAGTTTTGGACTCTGTACCCTTGGGAAAAGACTTTGGTTATTCACCCTGCCTATGGTCCTCATGATTTCATAAACGTCTACAAGGTCACTCCTGAATCTCCAACATTCCAGGGAAAATAGCCCCTGCCTATTCACCCTCTCTGTATAATTTGTACCCTCCAGTTGCAGCAACGTCCTTGTAAATCTTAAACATCCAAGTTTAACCACATCTTTCCTCCAACTGGCTGAAAAGTGGATTTTGAACATCCTGAACTCATGAAAGGGGCTGGATAAATGCAAGTTGTTCATTCTTTCTTTACATTTTGAGTACAGGAGCAAAGAGGTCTTGTTTCAACTCTAAAGAAAACTGATGAGATCACACATGGAGTATGGTGTGTTGTTCTAGTTCTTTTGCCTAAAGAAGGATGTACATGCCATAGAGTGAATGCAGCAGAGGCTCAATAAACTGAGTCAAGGTCTGGTGGAACTGTCCTATGAGGTGAGATTGAGGGGCCTGTATTCTCCTGAGGTTTCAAAGAATGACAGGCAAAGTAATTGAAACTTACAAGATTTTTAAAAGGATAAATAGAGTAAATATAGGAAAGGATATTATCCCAGGGGTTGGCCCACTAGAACCAAAAGGGACAGAGTCTGAGAATGATAGGAAAGCCATTTAAGACTGACATGAATAGGAATATCTGCACTCGGGGGACAGTGAATCTTTTCAATCTTTTCCTAGCTCAGAGGGCTGTGGAAGGTCAGTCATTAAGTAAGTTCAAGACTTACTCAATGAGACAGATTTCTCATTATTAATGACAGTTAGGCATATACAGATAGTGCAGAAATGTGGCACTGGGGTAGATTAAGAACTATGAGCTGGAATGGTGGACCAGAGGGCTGAATGGCCCCTCTCTATCTCTGTGCTCTGATGCTCCCAGAGCAGTAGCCAGGGTTTCTGGATTATCAGCCCGATGATAATACCCCTGTGCCATGACCACATTCCCGATCAAAATCCAAGTGAAATTTTACTTCAGAGTATTTGCGCACGGAAGATACTTTTCTTCCCATGGTCCAGCAAATTCTCTGGCCACCAAAGATATGATTGCGAGACTGTTAAATTAGGGAGGTACAATATCCCTTGACTTGCCAATTTCTATGCCCCAACAGCTGAAGGCCAGCCTGCCACATGCCTTCTTGACTACCTTAAAGACTTGTGATGTCCCTTCCAGAGAACTTTGCACATGTGCACCTTGATCCCTCTCTATGCTGATGATAACATTTATTGTATACTTCCCTCCTGCATTAGATTTTCCAAAATGCATTATCTCAAATTTGTCCAGATTAAACGACCATCTGCTATTTCTCTAACTGAGTCTCCAGTTTATCTGTTTCCTGCCTACCTTCTGGCAATCTTCCTCATAATCCACAGCTCCCCCAATCTTTGTGACATCCACAAACTTACTATTCAGGCCATTTACATTCTCCTGCAAATCAATTATATATGTTACAAACAACAGGGATCCCAGCACTGATCCCTGCGGAACACCACTGCTCACAGATCTCCAGTCGCAAAAACACTCTTCCACCACTACTCTCTGTCTTCTATGGCCAAGCTAGTTCTGTACCTGTCTTACTAGCTCACTGCAGTTCCCATTTGACTTCACTTTTTGTATCAGGCTGACATGAGGGACCTGGTCAAAGGCCTTGCTAATGTAAATATAGGCAGCTTCTATCTCCCTGCCCTCAATCATCCTTGCCGCTTTCTCAAAAATTCAATCAAGTTTGAGAGGCACGACCTTCCCCAAACAAAGCAATGATACCTATTGCTAATAAGTCCATATTTTCCCAAATGTGAGTTAACCCTAACCCTAGAAATCTTCTCCAATGATTTCCCTACCACTGACGTTAGGCTCGCCTGCCAAACAAAGGAAAGACATTGACTCTTCTCCAGTCCTCGAGGACTCTTCAGTGACTGAAGGGGATACAACAGTTTTGTATAAAGTCCCAGAAATTTTCTCACATGCCTCCCTCGGCATTCTGGAATAGATCCCATTAGGTCCTTGGAATGTGTCTACCTTAATGCTTTACAAAAAGCCCATCATCTTTTTTCATACTCACATGGCCTGGAACATCAACATCACCCTCCTGAGACTCACCATCCACCATGTCCTTGTCCTTTGTGAACAGCAATGCAAATTAGTTATTGAGAACCTCACCAATTTCCTTCAGCTCCATGCATAAATTCCCTTCTTTGTCCTTGAATGGATCTACCTTTTCCTAGCTATTCCTTGCTCTTTATATATGTATAAAACATCCTGGGATTTTCCTTAAACCTGTTTGCCAAGGTCATTTCATGGCCCCTTTCAGTCCTCCCAATTCCTTGTTTGAGTTTGTTCCTGCTACCTTTGTATTCTTCGAGGACTGTGTCTGTCTTCAGTATCTGCCTTCAAGCCCGGAGCAATGCAGCTGAATGAGCAAAACATTCTTCAGAGTCAGCCTGAACTTCTGACCATGTGTCACTGATGCTCAGTGGAAGTGACAAGAGGTAATAGAAAACAGGAATGAAGTACAGAGATGATGGGAATGTTACTGGAATAGTCATGCAGGGACCCCGCTCCCCAACCCAAGGCAATTAAATTCAATGAGGAGTCCAGTGTACGTTTAACAGGGTATGAATCAGACAGGGAATGATGCATTTTACATGACTGGGCAGGTCTTGTTTTCCATCAGGAACATGTAACATGCTCATTGCAATCTTCCCACCCACTCCTGAGCTCAGTCCACCCAAGAACATGCTTGGCAGGCACTCCATCTAAACCAGCAGGCTGGCCACTATATTGAAACAAAAAAAAGATCAATGAATCTCATTCACAAGCCCATTGGTCTGAATAAAATACTGCTCATGCCACAGTACCATGGAGGTACATGGTTGGGCAGGAGCGGGCAACTCAATTTTATTAGGAAAACTTTAAAAAGGCAAGAGGAAAGTGGAGGAGGGTTACTCTCTTCAGTCCTTATCACATCGGGTGGTATACACACCTGAACATAGTCCCCCTCCCCTTTCTTTCCTATCCGTATGCTTTCCAAAATCTACTACCCCCACCATCTTCACTCCTCGATGTGTTCAAACCCAACTCACCTCACTTCCAAACGACCTCATTGGTCCTTCTGTTTGAGACTGGTTGCAGTCTCAACAGTGTCCACTGCTGAGCTCTTGCTGCTGCTGGGACTGCAGTAGCTGAGGGGCAGCCAGAATTATCTGGCAGCTCCAGAGGGTGGGCTACAGCCCCAAAGTGGAGTCGGAGTCCCACTCCTCGCCAATTAAGCCCACCCACCCACTGTGCACCTTGGTCAGTTGGCATATTTGCTCAAGTTTGGTTCTGCCCAGCACAGGATATGTGTAGCAATCTGGAAAGTCAAAATGGCCCCCAAGCTCGTCAATAAATTAACTAACTTCTGTAAGGAATGACGATCTGATTTTACAGCAATGCTGCTCACAGACTTCAGAAGCTAGAGAAAAGAAACAGACCCTGGGTGAGCTGAGGTAGCTCAGGATAAATAATAGAAGCAGACTCCATTTCTGTAGCAGTTGTGTTAAAATATTTATTATCAGGAAGCTCATTTGGTCTACAGCACGTCATGTGCATGTCCATCAAGGTGAACTATTAAGAACTACGCAGAGCATCAGCTCTTTAAATCACCAAGAGAGAAAAATCATCAAAATGAACGTGATTTGATTTGAATGTGATTTGAATAGGCTGATCAGCAACAAGCCTCAAGAAAGAGAGAACATTTGAATAAATGCCTCCGCATTTAAGTACACATACAGTCACACTCACACACATGGATACTCAAGAACAATAGACAAACACAAAATAGAAATACACAAAAACACAGGCACCCAGAAAAGGATACATACATAAACACAAGCATCGTACACATTCATAAACAGATACACACACAGGCATACAACATGTACAACTACACAAGAATGACAAAATATAAACAGAAACACACACGTGAATGACCTGCATGCAAAAATACACAGATTCACACAAGACTCATAGAGAGAAAAATGCATACACACACACACACACAGACACACACTCACACATGCACTCAACACAGAAACACATACACATGCTCACACAGAAACACACACACACACAACTACACAAACAGAAACACACACACGCAATCACACATACAGAGTCACGCAGCACAGAAACAGACACACACATTGAGAAACAAGCACAAATATACACACACAAACACACACACACACGCACACACACACACACACACACACACACAAATAGAAACACACAGTCAGAAGATTAAGATGTAAAAATAAACCATTCTATGCCTCAGGCCTGTTTTAGTATGCAGCAGAATCTTGGCCAATCATCCAGTACAACTCTTTCCTCCTACAATATTGACTGATCGGTCCCTTTCCTTCATATTCAGAAAACTATTGATTTCTGCCTTGAATATACTGAGCATCTGCTTCCTCTCTGGGATAGCAAATTCCAAAGGCTCACAATCAGTTGGTAAATGTACATGCACACGTATACACCCAATCACTTCAGCTCAGCTTCGCCAATCCAACCGTCATATATGCCACTGTCCATGAGTGTATACTAGTCGGTGAGTCCTTGCAAAGGCAAAATCCAGTCTTCACACTGAGGTGATCTTCCATCTGCTGTATGACATCACCCCTGTGCTAAATGGGATGGATTCAGAGTAGAGATAACAAAGTGTGTAGCTGGATGAACACAGCAGGCCAAGCAGCATCTCAGGAGCACAAAAGTTGACGTTTCGGGCCTAGGCCCTTCATCAGAGGGTCTAGGCCCGAAACGTCAGCTTTTGTGCTCCTGAGATGCTGCTTGGCCTGCTGTGTTCATCCAGCTACACACTTTGTTATCTTGGATTCTCCAGCATCTGCAGTTCCCATTATCTCTGGATTCAGAATAGATTGAGCAGCACAAAATTGGACATCCATAATATGCAATGGGCCATCAGCAGAAATATAATCGAACTTTACTGGGCAAGGGGACCAACTAATGTTCAATGAAAGGTACAACATTTAAGGAGGATGACCAGAAAACAATCAGGCTAAAGTAACATTCACATCTCACAACTGCCGCTTAATCACCATATCCAATAAAACACTATCTAACACCAGTCTTCAGGATTCAATGGTATTACCACCACCTCCTGACTTCCCAAAACTTGTCCATCAGTGGGGCAGCAGAGAGGCTTAGTGGTCACCAGAGGCCCAGGTTTGATTCCACATTTGAGTGGAATAGTCCAAAGATCTGTGGGTTATGTGGATTGACCATGCTTAATTGCTCCATCGTGTCCAAGCTGGGCGAATTACCCATGGGGAATGCAGGGTTAAATGAGAGGAGGATGGGTCTGGGTAAGTTGCTCATCAGAGGATTGGAGTGGAATCAATAGGTTGAATGGCCTGCTTCCACACTGTACGGATTGTATGATTCTATGATCTACAAGGCACAAGTTGGGAATGTGTTTGAATGCTCTTCACTTGCCTGGAGGAAGGAGCTCCAATAACATTCAAGAAGTTCAACACCATCCAGGTTAAAGATGCTTTTTGATCCAATATGTCTGGCAATCGCTTCCCCCAAACCAATGTACAGTAACGGTATCCGCAAGATGCTCTGTAGCAACCCACCAACAGGCCTCCACCAACACCTTCCAAACACACAATCTCTCCCATCCAGAAGATCAGGGGCAGCAGACATTAATGGTAATGTCCTGTGGAGTGCTGCTCAACAGAGACCTTGGGGTGCAGGTTCATAGCTTCTGAAAGTGGAATCACAGGTAGAGAAGGTAATAAAGAAGGCATTTGGCACACTTGCCTTTATTGGTGAGTGCATTGAATATAGGAGTTAAGGGGTCATGTTGTGACTGTATAGGACATTGGTTAGGCCACTTTTGGAATACTGCGTTCAATTCCAATTTCCCTGATACAGGAAAGATGTTGTTTAACTTGAAACGGTTCAGAAAAGATTTACAAGGATGTTGCTGGGATTGGATGGCTTGAGCTATACTGAGCTGCTGAATATGCTGAGGCTTTACTCCCTGCTGCATCAAAGGCTGACCTTATGGAGGTTTATAAAATCATGAGAGGTATGGATGCAGTGAATAGCCAAGGTCTTTTGCCCATGGTAGGGGAGTCCAAAACCAGGGGGCATGAGTTTAGGGTGAGAGGAGAAAAATATAAAAGCCACTCAAGGGGGCACCTTTTTCATGCAGTGGGTGATGCGTTTATGGAATGAGCTGCCATTGGAAGTGGTGGAGTCTGATACAATTACAACATTTAAAGGGCTTCTGGATGGGTACATGAATAGGAAGAATTTAGAGGGATATGGGTCAAATGCTGGCAAATGGGACTAGATTAATTTAGAACATCTGATCAGCATGGTTGAGGGGCTCAAAGGTCTGATTTCGTGCTGTACAGTTCTAAAGTTCTATTTGAGACCATCATATACCACTTCCCAACAACTTGGAACTATTATTGCCGTTCCTTCATTTGATAGATTTGATAGTGTTTCACTGCTAAGATCACAGTGCTCTGTAATTAGCAGCATTATGGTCATGCCTACAGCACACAGACTGTACCCACCTTGTGAAAAACAATGAGAGATGGGCAATAAATGTTGGCATTGGATCTCAGCAAGATCCACATCCCACAAACAAGAAAAAGATACTCACACCACAGACACAAAGACACAAACAAATAACATACACACACCTATATATAGACACACCTGCATATACACATACACTCAAACTCACAGAGACACAGACACAGGCCCAGAAAAACTCATGCACAAAGAATAGACATACACTTTCACCAAAACAAATAACAATTTTGTGAAAAACTCACAACAAACATGGGCCAGATGATTGACATTTTAACTTAGAGCTGCTCAATCTTCTGACTGTCTGAAACTAATAAGCAATTATGAAAATCTAGTAATGATCACAAACTGAAGAGGACCAAAGGAATTGAAATTGCTGGGCACATTGGACAAACACATGATCCAACCAGGACGAAGGAAAGAAATATTGACAGAGGTAAGGCATCACATATTTGTATCAAAGTCAGATCTACACTTAGGTGAGTGAAAATTACAAAATCTATTGAACCTAATTTTTCTACGAGGGATGGGAAGAAAAGAATGGCTTGTAACCAAAATGACTGAGATCACAGTTCAACATGACCGAGTTCCTTTTACAGACATTCAGTAGCTATTAGACTAAAGATACAGTTAACTATTTACCTCACAAATTGACCCTCAGTCACTAATACTGTAACTCTTAACCTCATAACAACTATTTATAGTTTTCATCCAATTCCTGCTTTCCCCCTGCCCTAAGACCCTTCCATCGGAGGCGTTAATCTCCAAAAGCATTCGTAGCTCTATTGGAGATTTATAGGATACATCTCCTCTCTTATCATTGCCTTGGAAGATGAGCTCGCTGGGAAGCTTAGTTTAACAATCTGCCCTGGGCTGTACAACAGTGTTGACAAACCAATAAAGAACAGATTGAAGAGGTAAACCTTCCAATACACTGATTACAATAAGGCAGATGATGAACTGAAATTCTTCCCTTCACATCCATCTGTGGAGCAGTCTGAGCCAGGCATCGACCTAGTGGACAAAGGAGTAGAACAGAATAGAATATCCTTTATTGCCACTTGTACTACAATACAGAAGTGTAAGAGCACAGTGAAAAGTTTCTACAATGGTTACCTTTTAATGATGCCATCTTAGGTTCGAGTATCTAGGTGCAAATCTTGCAGACTTTGTAAAAAGTGGTCTTACACAAAAGAAGATTAAAGGAAAGCATATGCATTACTTATTAAAGGTAGTTACAATGTACTGGAAAGGTTTTAAATTACAGTCTGATAATAGCAGCTCAGTATGTGGCAGCAGGCACAAGTCCAGAAATTGTCCTGCATTGCTCCAGCCTCCAGTTCACTCCTCATCGGCGCTCACCAGCAACCAAATAAGCCTGTACCGGGATTCATACCTGGGCCCCTCCATAACTCCATCACTCAGGGGATCCGGCCTCTCCGATGCTCCAGGGACACAGCCCCTCTGTCCCGCCAGGGATTCGACCCCCTCTGTCACTGTCTCGGGCTGCCTGCTGTGGCTCACACCACTGACTGGTTCTCTGCTGCCTCGGTCTCCCACTGGAGGACACCAGGAGGAGTCCCCAGGGCAACCAAAAGGAGACAATCAAAAAAAACAACTTTATCAGAGAGTGGAAGTGTATCATCACCAGGAAGGAAATATATTTCTGGACCAGGATCCCTAAGATATTCTGGTGTACCACTGTAGTCTGCTAGCTGAGCAGAAAATTAGTCAATAGAATCATAGAACCTACAGTATGGAAACAGGTCATTCAGTCCAACAAGTCTACACCAAACCACAGAACATCTCACTCAGATCCATCCCTCTATAATCCACCTCAGCTACACCTCTTTGAACACAACAGGCAATTTAGCATGGCCAATTCACCTAACCTGCACATCTTTGGGCTGTGGGAGGAAACAGGAGCACCCGGAGGAAACCCACGCAGACACAGGGAGAATGTGCAAACTCTACACAGACAGTCGCCCGAGGCTAGAATCAAATGCAAGTCCCTGATACTGTGAGGTAGCAGTGCTAGCCACTGTGCCACCGTGCCGCCACAAAAAGACACACAAAGTGTGTAACCTGCTTACCAGTCTTACCAGCAGCAAAGTATTTAACTTAACCTCAGTGTTTTCTTTCTCATTTGTTTCTAATCCTTTCTTCTAAGTATCTTTGTCTTTCTGCGGGTAATTTTCATCAATAAAATGGATTTGATTTTCTCATAATAATCTTCACCAAATCTAAACAAAGATTTGTGTTTTCCCTGAAGGGTTTCTCTTTCAAATGTACTTTGATTGTTGCCAAATGTTTTCCTCAACTAATAATTCATGGTGATCTGATTATTTCAGTAAAGATTCCCACTACCAGACTAATGGCTGCCTCTGCACAGGACTTCCAGAAATACGCTGTGAACGTTGCTTTTTCAGTCTTCAAGGCTTGATTGTTTAACTGCTAATCGTTGGGCTTTTAGTTCAGTGAAGGCATGACCCGTTAGAACTGAGTTGAGGAGGAGTTTCTTCAGCCAGAGAGTGGTGACTCTGTAGAACTCATTGCTGCAGAAGCTGTGGATGCCAAGTTGTTTAGTGTATTTAAGACGGAGATAGATACGTTCTTGATTAGTAAGGGGATCCAGGGTTATAGGGAGAATGGAGATAAGAAACAGATTAGTCATGATTGAATGGTGGAGCAGGCTTGATGAGCTGAATGGTCAAATTCTACTCCTTTGTCTTATGGTCTCTCTTAGGTGGTCCAAACACTTAACTCTTTATTTAAAATGTCAGTCTCATGTTGATGCTGACTTTATGATCCTCCAAAATATTCCTCTGTTCTAGCGGTTCCCAGCTTTTGGTCTCTACTTGGTTACTAAAAACAACATTGGAAGCCTCCATGGATTGCAGGTGGAGCTCAACTGCTGACTTACAAATTTATGAATGCTCGGTTTTGGCTGAATCCCATTTGGATTGAAGTGTTCCCTTTTCCCTGACAGTTTTTCACCGGAGCATTGATCAACCTCTTTCTGGGTTGTTGCTGAGTTTTGAAGTTTTTTCTCAGAATGTATCTTATCCATTTTTACCTGTTGGCACATTTTTACGAGAATGTGTCACACACAGTTGATTTCTGATAATAAAGGAATGGCACTATCAACCCTGCCTGAAACTTTGATGCTCATAAATATGTGTTGAAACTCTGAAACATTTTACATGTATAAGTAAAGATCCTTTTCTAACTCTGTAATTTGAGATTTCTCACAATACTGTGGCCATTTTGCTGGCTGTAGAAAATTTTGAGATATTGGTTGCAGTCCATTTGTGTCTGTTTACTGTGTGTCACCTGCAAAACAGCCAGATGTTTCACCTCAGCAATTTGCTGCAATTTTTCCAAGATCCTATTTGGAATGGGTGTGGAGGTACAACTGACAACAGACAACAGCCAAAACTTCAGGTCATCGGTTTCCCTGTAGTTCTCCGGTAATGAGGAATCCTTCCATCTACTTATGGTTACTTCTGCTATTATTGCATGTCAGTGGTGGGGCTTAGTGAAGAATTAGAAAACAATTAGCTATTTATTACTTTAGGCTCATAAAGGTTGCGTAAAAGATTGATTGCTTTCAAAAGAGCCAGCAGGCACGTCACAAACAGTAACACCTGAATCTAACAGCACTGGAAGCTCAACCATTCTGCTTCCAGTAAATCAACATAAGTTTATTCTCTGCCTCTCTGTCCTGAGGGAGTAAACTAAGGTCTCAAGGGCCCTCATGACTAATTGCCTTTGCTGGCTTTTATTTCTACCATCTGCCGTATTCCCATGATAGCGGCAGTGGAGTAGGCAGCATCTGGGCTCTCATCCATTCGACCCACTTTGCTTTTTCTCTTTTCCATTTTGTCTTCGTTTCTCAGTTTTTTTAAAAGAGTTTTTAGTATTCCTCGCTTATATTTTGGACCGCTGTGGAGGCAGCAGCAGCAACGGAGCGTAGCAGCGGCTGGGGCCTAGTGCGAGCTCAGATGACGACATAGATGATGTGGGGGGTCTGGGCCAAAGGCTTGTGAGCAGCGGTGAAGCCCGGCTTGCCAAGGCGGGTCTTTGCCCATTGCAAGGGAGAGCGAGCCCTCTTGGAGGAAGCCCAGCTCACAGCGTCTGCAGGCCCATGGCTTGAGAAAGGACTGTAACGTTTGACATTTTAAATTTTATTTCATGATTTTTCTACTTCTATACTAGAAAGACTGTAGTGCTGAACTTTTTCAACTTATTTCTTTAGGTTCCTATTTCTGCATCTAAGATTTTGTACCTTGGTACTTTGTCCAAAGATGGTGTCATGTGCAGCGACACTATACACTTTTCACTCTACTCTTCTACCCCGTACTTGAGTACATGTGACAAGAAAATCTAAAACCTAAATCTAAATCAGTATGTACCTTTTGAGAGAAATGAAGAAAAAAAATCTTCATTATTTTCTATGGATGCAGTTTCTGTCGTGGTGCATGATTCCTAATACACTAAGCTCAACCTCAGTGCCTTCTGCAACTGTTAACTCAAGAATATTTAAAGCAATGCAAGGATCACCAGTTCATAAAGAAGTACAATAATTAGGAATGGCACACAGCGTTTCGATGATCTCTCACCTGCTGTAATAAATTGTGATGTGCTTCTGCCTTTCCACTCTGCCTTTTATTCCTCCTGAGTGCAAAATGAATGGGTGACAGTCTGAAAATATCTGACCTGAGCATGGTACGCATCTGGAAGTGAAGATACGTCTGCCCCCATATTGCAGCTGAACCATTCAGAGACACATCAGATCGCAATTAAAAATGGTTAGCCATGTCATTGTGGCACTGGAGTCATCTGTAAGAACATCTGAGTATGGATGCCGTATTTCCTTCTGGAAACTACAATAGTGAACCTTTTTGCTTTTAACCAACAGCTTCATCTGTACTTCTCCTGGGGCCAGCATTTGGTACGTGGAGGTACCCAAGCTTGTAGAGAGCTAGTACAAATTACTTCAGTTATTGGACAACTAGAATGCATGGCTTCAACTATCTCAAATCAAGGCTTTGTCTAAAACAAGAGCACTGTGATTGAACACACAATGTTGAAATATTAGTAAACAAGATGTAGAGCTGGATGAACACAGCAGGCCAAGCAGCATCAGAGGAGCAGGAAGGCTGATGATTCAGGCCTAAGCCCTTCTTTCATCCAGCTGAACACCTTGTTATCTCAGATTCTTCAGCATCTGCAGTTCCTACTATCTCTGAAACATGTTGAAATGTTAGCCTGTCAGGGAATATTGTATAAAATAGTTGGATATCTGAAGATGTTCTACAAGTCTGTCAGGTGAGTCCATTTGATCAAGATCTACGTATTATTTATTAAGCTATTTCACAACAGTAAAATAATTCTTATCTATTCTCCAAAAAAACCCAAACCAGTGCCTTACTACTAAAACCACTTTTGCACAAATTAATTGAAAATTGCAACTGGTTCCATGTGATGCAGTACAAACAATCAACTTCATTCTTATCTCATCTCAAAAATAGTGATGCATTTTACACTTTCAGCAATAAAATCATTCATTGATAGCGATCATTCACAAGCCTTTGAACAAATCATAGCCCAGACCTCTTCTGCCTCACTGTTAACATCCATCATTATGGAAAGCACTGGCTGGAATTATGGTGATGGCAGGTTCAATTGCTACATTCAAGAGGCCACTTGATGATTATTTGGAAAGAAATGGTATGCAGGAATGTGGGGACAGGGCAGCAGAAATGGTGCAGGCACGATGGGCTGAATGGTCTCTTTCTGTGCTGTAACCATTCTGTGATAAGAGAAACGCAACTGCTTTTTCAACTACATTTACACAAGTGAACTGGACATGGCAGAATGCATTGGGGCTAGTGGGAGACTTCAATCTGCAACACACCCTGACCTCTTCAAACCGAAGCGAAATTCCTTTTGTATTTCTATAGTGCGAGATATCCACATTCACAAATATTTCAAAGATACATGATGCAATTCTTTTGAAACACAAAGCATGTTTTGGGAAATATTTTTGGTATCTTACACTTTGCTTGTTCTTTTAATAATGAACTCTGGGATGTGAGCATCACTGACAAGGCCAAAATTTGCTTCCAATCTCTAATTGATCCTGAGATGATGATAATGAAGCTACCTTTTTTAACCATTGTTGTAGAGGTACTCCCACAATATAGTTAGAACATAACAACTAGGAACCAGAGTAAGCCATTCAGCCCCTCAAGCCTGATTCATCAATTAATATAATTATGGCCGATATCCTCTCAGCCTCAACTTTACTTTCCTGCCCTGTCTCCATAATTCTTCAAATCATTACAACAGTTGTCCATCTCCTCCTGAAATGTATCCAATGTCATGGCATCCATTGCCTTCTGGGAAACAAATTCCACAGATCTGTGACCTTTTAAATTATTCCTCCTCATCTTTCAGAAAACTTCATAACATTGAGGAAATAAATTCATTGTGATCAAATGTGGACTGTCTAGTTGAGGTCCTTGCACATTTCAATGGCTACTATACTTGGTGAGGGAGGTGGGGGAATGCAGTGGGTTCTACCGTAATGAACATTGTCAATTATGAAAGTTAAACCTGAAATGGATGTCTGAGATATGATGAGTAAGGCATTACCACATGATGATGTTCACCCCTCCCGTCTCTTACCCTCCAATGTTGTCTTTGAGGGTCAGTGCACAATATTCAATTCGCCTCCCTCAACTACTCCACCTGCCCTCAATCTCAATGCCTTCCTGCAACTTCTTCGCCCAACTGACCTGGCTCCTGTCTGACCGATGCCAAAAGCCTCACCATTTCTGGGGTCGTGGATGGAACATGGTGAGCACTGTCAGAAAGTTTGTGCCGGGGATAGTGAATTCTGTGAGGCTGCGAGGAGATGAATATTATCAGGGTGTTTTGGGGGATAACAAACAGTGGGGCTGTGAGTGCCAAGGGGGTCTGGGAGCTTGGGTCTGCAGCACCATTGAGGGTTGTACAAGACGGGGATGTGCTCTGTAAGGGAGAGTGGTGAGACAGAGGTAGAAGGGTTGAACATTCTTGCAAGGGGTCCTGAGCTGTTGGTGAGCTACACTGAGTTGGTCATGTTTCTGGATTGCTTTACACTTTTTCTACCTGTTACAAAGCTCTATGTAAATCTGTGTTAAAGCCAGGATAAGTACATTTAGGACAAGCAAGGCCAAGTCTCCATGATTCTGTTATAGGTAGTTGTACAGAAATCTGTGTAGCGTAAACCAGTGATTAGAAGTTAAGGTTTGTTTATAACTACCAAATATATTCTTGATGGTATTCTGTAAGGTCCAAAGGTGCATCGGTCTTTCATACCAAGATTCGAGCAAATATGTATTGTGTTTTATAACAATCCTCACTGTAACCATAAATTCATATCATATGTGTGGTTCATTAACTTTAATAGGCTCACTATGAACAGCCATTATGAGTCCTTTTTTAAAGCTATTCTGTAGTAGTTCCTCACCTTTTCTGATGGTCAATGGGTGGATTGATGAAACAGATTCTTACAGTTTCTCTACATTTTACATAGTGCATTTACATTTTGAGTAGAATATTACACAACAGCTAATTATGCTGGTTACTTCTAACAAGTCTGATCTTAAATGCTGTGGGGAGTGAAATGAAAAGGTGGAGTTTAAAATTAACTGCAGTAATGTGGTTATACTTTAGTCTACAATGTTTGAATAGCAAATACATTATGCTGCAATAAATATTATCTTTAAGTGTCTCAAAGCCATGCAATAAAAGTCAACAGTTATGAAAGATGGAAGTTGAGGTGATATTTCAGTCCCAAAGGTGTGAAGGCAGCCTTGCATTGAACATTAAGCACCTAGATGTAAAAAAGATCCTGTGCTTCCAGTTGCCTGCCACTGAAATACACCACCTTGTTCCTGGAACAGAAGAATAGCCTTCATTGTCACATATATTCAATGAGTGCAGTGAAAAGTCACCAATTACAGGGCTGACTTAAATGCAAAAGTACGAAGCACAATTTCTTTAGTTACAAAATTTTAAACAATACAGAAATTAAATGTCCAGCATGACAAAAATAAAAGTTCAGGACAACAGACCATGCTGGCACCTCGCTTCCCGTCTGCACTGGGCGCTGGTTCCTCACCGCACCGATGATATGCCACGCCAGGAGGTCACTGCAGGACACCAGAAGGTCCCCATGCCAGGAGACCCCTACGGAAGGAGGTCACCATGCCAATGCCAGGAGACCAGTGTGGGAGACCAGAAGGCTGCCACACCACACCGGGAAGCTGCTGCGGGAGGCCAACCATGCCCTGCAGGGAACGTTGGGTTTAGGCTAGAGGCCAATACAGCAGGCTGCTGTATCAGGCCCGGAGTCATCGTCGTCTGAGACCGGGACTCTCCGGAAGGGAAAAAAGCACTAGGAGAAAGAAAAAGAGAAGGAAAAGAAAAGAAGAAGAGAGAGTGGAACAGATGAGCTTCGGCTGGAGCGTCCTATACCACCTCAACCTTGCAACAGCACAAGCTGGAAGAACAGCACTTCATTTTCTGCTTCAGAACTCTATAGCCATATGGGCTCAATATCGAGTTCAACAATTTTAAGGCATCTCGCATATCTTTACCCCAACCTTGATACAGCAGGCCTTGTACCACATGGTCTGCTCTTACGCACTACACTGTAGTAGCTAATTGTCTCACCACTCTCCCTTACAGAGCACATCCCCGTCTTGTACAACCCTCAATGGTCACTCAACCTGATGCTGCCAGGCCCTGTTGAGGTTTTCCAACAATTTCTGTTTTCAATTAAGCAACCAGAGTTGAGCTAAGCATTCATTGAATGCTGCTGTATGGTGAAATGCTGGGAATTTCCTCTATGGAATGATGTCAATGGAGCTCTTGAAGATGTGCAACGTTGTGGTCAGGTCATCCTGCCAGAATGTGGTTTTCAGTCTACATGACATTAATGAACTATGAAACAAGAAAGGGCATTGTATAGTGTTTTTAATGATATTAATCTAACCCAGTGGGTCTCACATACTGAAATTGCTTTGTTTCTTTACAACAAGCATTACCACTCCGTTTGTCTTGTTCTATCAGGTCTTTGTCTCTTCCCACCCTCTACCCTACCCGAGACCTTTCCTTTTTCAAAGTTCCTCTCTCTCCTGTTAACTCTGCTCCTCTGTCCACAGATGGTGCCTGACCTGTTGAGTATTTCCAGCACTTTGCTTGAATTTCTGTTTTCCAGAATCTGCAGTAGTGTGTTACATTTTAGCAAGAAAATTTATATATCTTGGAAACCTGAAACCCAGACAGAAAATGAAGTGCGTATCAGTCAGCATCTGAATGGCAGGATAAGGAATTGATTGAAGGTGAAAGGCACAAATTCGTTGCTGGAAGAGTTTGTCAAAGCAAATGTCTGGAATCTTGGCATATTTGTAATTTATGTTGATTATTTGAGTTGAAAAGTTCAATGTAAATGAAACCAATTTGCAAAAGACATTAATGAGTGATAATGGGAACTGCAGATGCTGGAGAATCCAAGATAATAAAGTGTGAAGCTGGATGAACACAGCAGGCCAAGCAGCATCTCAGGAGCACAAAAGCTGACGTTTCAGGCCTAGACCCTTCATCAGAGAGGGAGATGGGGTGAGCGTTCTGGAATAAATAGGGAGAGAGGGGGAGACGGACCGAAGATGGAGAGAAAAGAAGATAGGTGGAGAGGAGAGTATAGGTGGGGAGGTAGGGAGGGGATAGGTCAGTCCAGGGAAGACGGACAGGTCAAGGAGGTGGGATGAGGTTAGTAAGTAGGAAATGGAGGTGCGGCTTGCGGTGGGAGGAAGGGATGGGTGAGAGGAAGAACAGGTTAGGGAGGCAGAGACAGGCTGGGCTGGTTTTGGGATGGTTTTGAAGCTGGTAAAGTCCACATTGAAACCATTGGGCTGCAGGGTTCCCAGTGGAATATGAGTAGCTGTTCCTGCAACCTTCGGGTGGCATCATTGTGGCACTGCAGGAGGCCCATGATGGACATGTCATCTAAAGAACGGGAGGGGGAGTGGAAATGGTTTGCGACTGGGAGGTGCAGTTGTTTGTTGCGAACTGAGCGGAGGTGTTCTGCAAAGCGGTCCCCAAGCCTCCGCTTGGTTTCCCCAATGTAGAGGAAGCCACACCGGGTACAATGGATACAGTATACCACATTGGCAGATGTGCAGTTGAACCTCTCCTTAATATGGAAAGTCATCTTGGGGCCTGGGATAGGGGTGAGGGAGGAGGTGTGGGGGCAAGTGTAGCATTTCCTGCGGTTGCAGGGGAAGGTGCCAGGTGTGGTGGGGTTGGAGGGCAGTGTGGAGCGAACAAAGGAGTCACGGAGAGAGTGGTCTCTCCAGAAGGCAGACAAGGGTGGGGATGGAAAAATGTCTTGGGTGGTGGGGTCGGATTGTAGATGGCGGAAGTGTCGGAGGATGATGCGTTGTATCCGGAGGTTGGTGGGGTGGTGTGTGAGAACAAGGGGGATCCTCTTTGGGCGGTTGTGGCGGGGGCGGGGTGTGAGGGATGTGTTGCGGGAAATGCGGAAGACGCGGTCAAGGGCGTTCTCGACCACTGTGGGGGGAAAGTTGCGGTCCTTGAAGAACTTGGACGTCTGGGATGTGCAGGGGTGGAATGCCTCATCGTGGGAGCAGATGCGGCGGAGGCGGAGGAATTGGCTATGGGGATGGAATTTTTGCAGGAGGGTGGGTGGGAGGAGGTGTATTCCTCCCACCCCAAGCCGCACCTCCATTTCCTACCTACTAACCTCATCCCACCTCCTTGACCTGTCTGTCTTCCCTGGACTGACCTATCCCCTCCCTACCTCCCCACCTACTCTCTCCTCTCCACCTATCTTCTTTTCTCTCCATCTTCGGTCCACCTCCTCCTCTCTCCCTATTTATTCCAGAACCCTCACCCCATCCCCCTCTCTGATGAAGGGTCTAGACCCGAAACGTCAGCTTTTGTGCTCCTAAGTTGCTGCTGGGCCTGCTGTGTTCATCCAGCCTCACACTTTATTATCTTACAAATGACACTAAACTATGCAGATCAGTAAACAGAATTGAAAGGTTTGAAATGACATAGGCCAGGTCATGGAAATGTGCAGCATGGAAACTAACCCTTTTGTCCAACTCGCCCAAGCCAACTAGACATCCTAAATTATTCTAGTTCCATTTGCCAGCATTTGGCCCACATTTCCCTCATCCCTTCCTACTTATTTATCCATCCAGATGCTTTTTACATGTTGTAATTGTACCAGCCTCCACCACTTCCTCTGGCAGCTCGTTTCATACCCGCACTGACCTCTGTGTGAAAAGAGTGCCCCTTAGGTCTCTTTTAAAATCTTTCCCCTCAGGTCTCTATTAAATATTTCCCTTCTCACCTTAAACCTTTGACCTCTAGTTCTGGACTCCCCTACCCTGGGGGAGAAAGCTTGTCTATTCACCCTATCCATGTCCTTCATGATTTTAGAAACTTCTATACGGTCAGCCCTCAGCTTCTGACTGTGTGCAGGCAAATGGACTAATTTAGTTTGGTAGGCTTGGTCAACATGGATGAGTTCGACCAAAGAGTCTGTTTCCAAATTCAATGATTCTATGACTGTTTTAAATCTGCCAGCCCTTTGCCTAAAACTATTACCCCTCATACTAGAATCTCCCACAACGGGAAACACCCTATCCATGTATACTTTGTCAATCCCCTTTAGCATCCCATAAACCTCAATTAGATCTTCTCTCATTCATCTTAACTTCAGGGTGTGTAAGTCTAAACTGCTCACTCTCTCTGAATAAGACAAACCCCTTATCTCTGGAATGAATCTAGAGGCGGTCAATCTCCTCTGAACTACCTCCAGAGATTACATCCCTCCCTCAAATAATGGGACCAAAATTAATTCAGTGATAGCAATGCAAAGTTGGTTTAGCATTTACATGTGATCAAATGGAACTGATCACAAAGAGTTTGGAAGAAATCCAGTATGTACCCTGTGTTCAGGCTTACTTGTTAATGTACATAAATACTATTATCTGTTTCTTGCTGTTTTCCTGAAACAACTGGCTTATCATATTTTGGTGTTTCTGTATCTTAAGTTCTTCCCATGGAGGATTGTGCAAAGCAGTGGAATAATTTAGTGGAATCATTAAAGAGTCCAAGATGCCATGACAATCATAGTTCTTCCATGACCATTTTGGGCATTTTTCACACATGAGTAGATTTATGGACTCAACTAAATTGAGGAAGCCCCACCTCACTTCCACCAAACTCAGATATCTCACATGATATCAACCCAGAATTCCAAGCTAGAAAACCAGCCTCCATTCAGCAGGATGGGCTCAAACTTTCGACTCAGAAGAGAATGGGCGAGAGGGGAGGGGGGAAGTAAATACACCAATCAAACTGATTAGTTCTGGTTAATCTCTCATAATTGCATACTTGCAAATTACAGGAGTTTTGGTTAGTTCAGTTGGCTAAATGACTCAATTGGTGTTGCAGCGTAAAACCACCAGCAGGGGTACGATCCCTGTATTGCCTGTGGTAGTTCATGGAGGTTCTGCCTCCACACCTTACCCCCTGCTTATGGTATTGACAATCTCAAACAAATGTCTCTACTGGAGAGAGATGCTTAAGGTCCTCTGTAAACTCTGTGAAGGTTGATTCTGGAGTTGAGAGGGTTGGCTTATGAGGACTGATTGAGTAGACTGGGACTATACTCATTGGAACTTAGAAGAAGGAGGGGCAATCTTATAGAAATATGTAAAATTATGAAGGGAATAGATAAGATAGAAGTAGGAAGGTTGTTCCCACTGGCAGGCAAAACTAGAACTAGGGGGCATAGCCTCAAAATAAGAGGGAGAAGATTTAGGTCTGAGGGTTGTGAATCTGTGGAATTCCTGCCCAGTGAACCCGTTGAGGTTATCTCATTGAATGTTCTTAAAGTAGAAGATAGATTTTTGAACAGTAAAGGAATTAAGTGTTATGGTGAGCAGGCAGGTAAGTGGAGCATGAGTCCAAGAAAAGATCAGCCATTATGTTATTGAATGGTGGAACAAGTTTGATAAGGCCAGATGGTCTACTCCTGCTCCTGTTTCTTATGCTCTTAACTATGGCCACCACTGTTACACAGCTAAGTGGCATCAGCAGTATTCACAAACTTCGACACATTTTGCAGAGGCTGGTTGAAAAGATCATTTCTTTGTATATATTTTACAGCCAAGGTAGTTTGAGTGTGCAGAGCAGGCTGTGAAGTAAAGTAGTAGGGGCTGATTACAAATCAACAAATTTAGAAGAGAGGCGATTGAGAAGAATAGTAACTTTTTTCTGGACTGGAGCTTGCATGATGGCTCACAGAACCTTCATTTTCTGGAAAATATTCCTCTTCATAATTATGATTCATAGCTTTTCATGTTCATTTTTAAAAGTAACAGTACCTTTCGGCAACCTGAGCAAAAGCTTATCGATTTGTGATAAGGGATAATGGGAACTGCAGATGCTGGAGAATCCAAGATAACAAAGTGTGGGGCTGGATGAACACAGCAGGCCAAGCAGCATCTTAGGAGCACAAAAGCTGACGTTTCGGGCCTTTCTGATGAAGGATCTAGGCCCGAAACGTCAATTTTTGTGCTCCCAAGATGCTGCTTGGCCTGCTGTGTTCATGCAACCCCACACTTTGTTATCTCTTATCGATTTGTGATTTCTTTTCCAGCGCAGCAATTTATTTAGACTTCTACCTAGTAACTGGGAAAGACTGCAAAAATATGAATAAAGATCAATGTGTGGATGCCACTTCTGGAGTCTAATAATCTTACAATCCAATGAACCTTAACACCCAACAGAATTGTACAATGATAATGCCAGCCTTAGTTGAACCCATGCTGATGATAAACTTGGCAGTTCAGTAACTGGGACATGGCATTATTACTTGCATTTCATTGATAACCTCTGCAGTACTCTTAATGTAGAAAGAATTGAAATACAGAGAAAGGTTAAATGACGAGGTTAACTACTTTCTGTGTTTAAACATATTTCTGGCATATGTATTAATATGCTGCGTGTATTCCTCACTATTAGTGGTACGACTTATGAAAACAGTCAATTATTCTCAGTTGCCTTGGATCATGTGCAACCCCACATCACTTCCCTACACAGACAACTACTTATACCTTGGCGTGATTTTGCGGTGCAGACATGTTGTTTTGTAGCTTAGGTGGCACAAAAACATTGAAATGAAGCCTCGAAATGTTTACTCTCTTCCTTTCTCCACAGAGTCTGTTAAACCTGCTGAGTGTTTCTAGTACTTTCAGTGTCTATTTCGGATACCCAGGATCTGCAGTATCTTGCTTTTATCAGCAGAGTGACTAGCACCAGGCAAATTGGAAAAATCTCTAGAAACGTGGCTTTTTTGTGGGGAAGTGTGGTGGTGTCAAGTGAAACCCGGAGATTTGTCATTGTGTGGCAGGAGGATTTAGATCTCCCTCAGCTATAAAACAACCATGACCTCCCTTGTCCAAACACCACCACTTGCTTGTTTGGCTGCAGAATGTCTACATGATGCCTCTAAAGTTACTGTGCTGCTATAATATTTACCATTAGGCAGCTCCTTCACTGCAGGGCCACTGCGGCTGGAAGGGTTGTCATCATTGATGCGCATCTATTCCTATCAAAAAGAACTAGGCAATGGCAATGCTGCAGAGTAGTCTTGATATCTTCCTGCCTCTAAAACTGCCTCCATGGGCTGGTGTAGAATCCTTACAGTGTGGATGCAGGTCATTCAGCCCATCACTTTCACACTGATCCTCCAAAGAGTATTCCACCCTGTCCCTGTAACCCCTGCATTTCCCATGGCTAGCCCACCACCCTGCACATTCCTAGACACTGTGCAATTTAGCATGGCCAACTAAACCTGGACTGCATATCTTTGGAGTGTGGAAGGAAACCAGAGCACCTGGAGGAAATCCACACTGACTCGGGGACAATTTCCCCAAGCTTGGGAACCCTGCAGCCCAATGGTATCAATGTGGGCTTCACAAGCTTCAAAATCTCCCCTTCCCCCACTGCATCCCAAAACCAGCCCAGTTCTTCCCCTCCCCCCACTGCATCACAAAACCAGCCCAGCTCATCCCCTCCGTCCACTGCATCCCAAAACCAGCCCAGCCTATCTCTGCTTCCCTAACCTGTTCTTCCTCTCACCCATCCCTTCCTCCCACCTCAAGCCGCACCTCCATTTCCTACCTACCACCTCATCCCGCCTCCTTGACCTGTCTGTCTTCCCTGGACTGACCTATCCCCTCCCTACCTCTCCACTTATACTCTCCTCTCTACCTATCTTGTTTTCTCTCCATCTTCGGTCTACCTCCCCCTCTCTCCCTATTTATTCCAGTTGCCTCTCCCCATCCCCCTCTCTGATGAAGGGTCTAGGCCCGAAACGTCAGCTTTTGTGCTCCTGAGATGCTGCTTGGCCTGCTGTGTTCATCCAGCTCCACACTTTGTTATCTTGGATTCTCCAGCATCTGCAGTTCCCATTACCAGTAATTCCCATAGTTGCTATTGTAGAATTGTGTGTGATTAATTGAATAAGTGTTTGGTTGTTTAAATATTGACATTTGATAGTTGACTACTTTCAAATCAGACCTTGCCTGTGTATAACAAATACAAAATGTCCTTGTGAAATATTGACTTTTAACAAAATAGTTCAAGAAAGATTTTGCTCGTGAACAAACCACAAGAACCAAATGAAAATAGAGGCAATAACCAGAGATGAGAGTGACAGCCAAGGTTATGTTTGACTGAGTTTGATGTCAAGGAGCACTACCAAAGCTAGAGTCAGTGAGAATCAAGAAGAAAACTCTCCACTGGTTGGATTCGTACCTGGCACTGAGGATGATGGTCAATGGTCAATACAGTGTGGAGCTAGATGATTACAGCAGGCCAGGCAGCAACACAAGAACAGAAGAAGTGATGCTTTGGGCCTAGACTCTTCATCAGGGCTGCTCATCGTTGTTGGTGGTCTGTCATCTGAGCTCCAGGGCAGTTCTGCAGGTGTTCCTTAGGGTAATATCCTAGGCCTAACCATCTTCAGCTCCTTTATCAATGACCTTCCCTCCATCATAAGGTCTGAAATGGGGGTCTTTGCTGATGACTACACAATGTTCAGCACCATTTTCAACTCCTCAGATAGCGAGCCAGTCTATATCCGCCTCCCACTACCAACAGTCTGGCAGTTATGATTGAGCAGAAACTGAACTGGACTCGCTATATAATGCTGCTCATTCAAGTGAAGGTCCACCATTCACAAGGCACAAGTCAGGAGTGTCATGAAGTACCCTCCAGTTGCCTGGATGAGTGCAGAGCCAAATGACAGTGAAGGAGGTCAACATCGTCCAGGCGAAGCAGCCCACTTGATTGGGACCACATCCACAAGCATCCATTCCCAAGACTGCCAGGCATAGTAGTATCATGATGAACCATTTACAAGATTCACTGCAGTTTCTTGACTCACTGGTTTGGTGCACTAGAAATGGAACTTCACTATTCCCAGGGCTGATACAAATGTGAAAATTTGATTGAACTTTGAATTGCTCAAATTTCACGTCATTCAGATCAGAAGAAAATGCACATCAAGTTTTTTTCATTGACACAAAATAATTAATTTATTGTAATCAAACTAATGGCAAGCAGGAAGTATGAATTTCTACCTTATAACTCTATAACTTAAAATCTAAACTTTTCTTCTAAAATTGCCATACACACACAGGAAGACTTGCAGAGACAAGACACAAATATTATGGGTAGAACATAGAACATTGCAGCACAGTACAGGCCCTTCGGCCCTCGATGCCGACCTGTCATACCGGGTAGGAAAAGAAAAAAAAAGTTGTCAGGGAATTGCAGACCTGGGATCAGTCTGGATTGCAGATGTTGATGAGTTATTTTCTTCCAACTCCTTCAGATTTTTTGCTAATGATTTCAGGTTGTGAATACACTGACTCTCAGTCTTCCATTTCCACATTGAGAATTCATCTCCTCAGTGCCTCTGATGGTGCTTTTCACTTCTGTTTGTTTCAACAGGAGATTTGCAGAGTGAACAACTTACAGAAAAAGATAAGGGACAGTGGCTACTAGGGATTTTAATTCACATCACAGAAGAAAGAGGGTGGAGAGGATGCTCTATCTCAAAAGGCTAGATGTTTTGTCTAATACTGTCCACACCAAGGCTTGTAGGCACCTTTCTGGAACCAAACAAGTGGTTGCTTCTATGCAGAACACTCCTAAGCTCACAACCAATCCCACTTGTAAAGCAAATCAAAAGCCCATCTCTATGTCAAATTGCCCTGAACACATGGGCAATACCATTCTGCTGGAATGCTCCCTCACTGCTTTAATGAGGCAACATTGTAGATACAACACATAAACGTTCTCCAGTTAATTGTTTTTAAAACTGAAACAGCTTCTTTTGTTTCTTTGGTTAAAGCAATATCTTTTTGCAAATTTAGACCACAGTCCAAATGAAAGTTATCTTTGCAGCAAATATCCACTGACACTACATCAATAGCATTATCCAAACCCGATACCACTACCATCTGGAAGGACAAGGGCAACAAGTAGAGTGGAACACCACCACTTTCAAGTTCCTTCCAAGCGACTCACCATCCTGACTTGGAAATATATTACCATTCCTTCAATGTCACTGGATCAAAATCCTAGAATTCCCTCCCTAAGGGTATTTGAGTCTACCTACAGCAGTTTAAGAAGTCAGCTCACCACTACATTCTTAAAGACAATTAAGAATGGGCAGTAAAATCATTGGCCCAGCCAACAGTATGAATCCACATCTCATGACTGAATAAAAAAAAACTATAAGGCGAGAACAAACCTGCAAGTCAGGTAAAGGGTCATGCAGCACAGAAACAGACCTTTCAGTCCAACTCGTCAGTGTCACCCAGTTTCCCCAAATCAAAACAAGTCCTACTTGCCTGCGGAGATAGTAGGAACTGCTGATGCTGGAGAATCTGAGATAAGGCAGTGTGAAGCTGAATGAACACAGCAGGCCAAGCAGCATCAGAGGAGTAGGAAAGCCTGACGTTTCAGGTCGGGACCCTTCTTCAGAAAGAACCACTCTGATGACGGGTCACTGGGCCCGAAACATTAACTCTGATTTTTTCTTCACAGATGCTGTCAGACTTACTGAGCTTTTCCAGCAACTTCTGCTTCTGTTCCTGATTTACAGCATCCACAGTTCCTTCCGTTTTTACAAGAATCTTAGACGTGTTTGCTATTAGTCAGCTGAGTAGACATTTACAACATCCAAGTGTGAATTATAAAGTGATATGCCCAGACTATAAAGTCTCCTTGTCCAGGAGATAACAATGATTTATTGAAG
This sequence comes from Stegostoma tigrinum, assembly GCF_030684315.1. Classification (NCBI taxonomy): domain Eukaryota; kingdom Metazoa; phylum Chordata; class Chondrichthyes; order Orectolobiformes; family Stegostomatidae; genus Stegostoma; species Stegostoma tigrinum. Next base: position 68,659,134 of record NC_081368.1, read on the forward strand.
ACTCATTGTGAGAATCTAAATTGGGCTTTTTTTTAAACCTTTTTCATTCCAGTCAAACAACCACAGGTGGGAGAAGGGCTGCTACTGGAACTTCAATGCCCATAATAGGATGACTTGTCAACGCACCTCTGCAAAAGGTTAAGAACAACCATCTTAGCTTGCCAACTAAGAAAGATATAAAATGGACAATTATCTAAAAAAAGAGCAATTCAATTTTAATCATCTCTAAGACCTTTCCCACCAGAAACATGGTGAAAGGGAGAAAGCCATCTTGGAACAGCTAGTAATTAGCTGTAAAGAGTAACTGGCTAGCAAAAAGCCAGGTCAACAAGGCAAGTTTCTCTACAACTCTACCCAAAATCCTTTGTTTACTTCTGGAGCTTGATTGGGGCTGTCAGTGCCTCTGCAGGAATGATGAGCCTCAATTAGATCTCTTTGTCTTCGGAGACGAAAGATTTGTGCTTTTTTTTGTCCCATTGTTCTCACAATTTGACCACGCAATGATAAGTGTGAAATTTCACAAGGTTTTTTTTAAGCTTTGTCTTTGGAATTATACTGCTGGGAGTTTAAAATGCCAATTTGGAAGTTATTTGATCTGTAGAAGCTATTTTAACACAGTAGAGACGATTTTAAAAATAAATCAAGACAGTGCAGTTTTTGATCAAACAACTTAATGATCATTCATGTCTCATGGAAACATTAGCAATGGCTTGTACTAAATTAATTTTTAATCAGTTTTTTTAAAAAAGGCTTGATCACTAGTCCACTTTAAAATGAAACAATACAAACATGATAAAAGGGCTAACAGAGCCATATTGAATCAGTTCTGACAAAGGGTCACTCGATCCATAATGTTAACTCTGATTTCTCTCCACAGATGCTGCTAGACCTGCTGTGCATTTCCAGCAATTTATGTTTTTGTTTCTGGTTACAGCATCTGCAGTTCTTTCTTTTTTTATATTAATTCAGTCACTGACCACACAATGGATAAACATGATAGTCACTTTGGAAATGTGCATTAATGTCAACTGCAGGCTATAGTGTTATGGTTAATTTTGCAATCTTGGTAATCCAGTGACTTGGCTAAGCTATTTTGGGGGAATACGTGTTCAAACAGGGCATTTTAAGAATTTGAATATGCAGTAAACAGTCTGCTAGTGCAGCCCATACTCTGAGAACCTATTAGCAAATAACAGAGTAAGAAAAGGTAAAAAAAACAAGGACAGATCTATCGTCACCATAGTGATTGTAACAAAGTCAGCCAGGTGGACCTCATGGATTATGCATTCTCTGATTGGACCAAGTTAACAAACCCAATCAGCGAGCCCTGGCTGACAGATTCAAACAGGAGGATCAGCGGTTCTGTTTGCTCTGAGGAAACTAGATCAGCGTCAGGGGATCCTTGTCTGTAAACAAAGGGTGGTTTGATGATGGGATACTGGCCTCAGTGGAGTTATTTCAGTGCTGACAACAGAAAAGCTCACCCCTGAAGACATTTGCACTCAACAGTCGTCTTTAAATTGATATTCACATTTCAGGCACCATGCTGCTATCTGGGAAGCTTGACTTGTTTGATCCTGCCATGGAAGGTTAGACCCAGTATGTGGAAAGGATGTGTTTTTTTTTCTGGGATAAAGACCTTGGGATAGTTAAAAAAGAAACCAGTAATTCTCCTGACTGTTTGGTGTGTGGCACTAATGATGTACCCATGTAAAAGCGCCAACTAGCTGAAGCCCAAATGGACTTCAAACAGACACAATAACTGGCTTTATCATTAGAAAAAGTGGCAAGTGGAGCATGTGTTGCAGGGTATTCAAATGGAAGTGGATACCCTTGCCAGTCTGACTGAGCTTGGGGGACACTGTTTGAGTGAAGGCAATTGCATAGCCTCACTCAGGATGTATCCTGAGCAGAGGGCTCTAGGTCAGCACACAGCAAAACCCCAAAACAAAGCCAAGCCTTGGCCAAACAGGTAAAATGTGTCAGAGCTTCTGTTGACACTGACTGCTGGCTCTGAGGAAGCTGGACCAGTGCCAAGGATTCTCCACATGTAAATAAAGAGTGACATGTTACCAGAATTCCCATTTCTGTGAAGTTATTTCACTCACCACCGATTATTAGTTATATTTTTGTCATACCATTTTCATCTCTGTCCAAAGTTTTCAAGATTAAAATTAACATTGTGTGGAGATTGGCAGATCTGTGTAGTAGCTTTAAACATATTCCTAGGGCACATTACAGGTTTATAGTCAGACAAAACCAAATAAGGACAAGTGATCAAACGTTTGTTCGGTATAGTAGATTTTAAGACTTTTGAGAATGAATGAGATGAAAGAGAGGCCCAAATGCTCTAGGAATATGTTAACGGTGCTATGAAATGTGTCAATATCCACCCCATGTTAATTTTACGCTCAAGCTATTCTGAACGTAGCTAAATGTAGCAGTACAAGGTTGATCAATATTATTCCAGTTTACAGGGCAAATATCTCTGAAAGAATGCCTTGTACTATTGTGAATGATGAAGTAGGAATGGATAGGAGGCCAGAGCTGGTGGAATGTATACTCCCAGAGAAATCTAGGATTAGAGGAGATTCCACGACTTGGCAGGTGAAGCCATGGAGGAATTAAAACATCAAAATGGGAATTTTCAATGTGAAGTATGAATGGACCACAAACTAATTAGATTAGGGAGCACAGGGGTGATCAGTAACTATGACACAATCCTAGATGTGTGGCGATGCTTGTTTTAGGTCATACCATGTGAAATGATTAACAACGTCAGCAACTGGTAATTGGAGAATTGTGACAATGGCTGTGACTGTAAGACATTATTTTGTCCTGCTTTTTCTTTTGAGAAGAGGTCTTAAGACAGAGTTAATGAGCTGTCTAGTTGGAAATCCAGTATAGAAAACAACTTGCGAGGCCTTATTTAAAAAAAAATGATTGGAACAATGGAAGCAGTCTGAATGGGTGTTTTCAAACTCCCACAGAACCAGAATCTTTAGTTTAGCTTTGATAGTTGCTGTTGGGGTCTTTAAGAGGTGGAAGCTTTTTTTCCCGTGTCTTGGTTACAGCCTAAAGCTGGGGAGTTCACTGTTTGCTTATGGGAATTGCACATGAGACAACCTGTTTACTGAATTTGCCTTTTGCAAAGGTTGTATTTATGGGATGTTACTATATTGGAACAGTTAATAAGCAATAGTTACAGTATCTATAATTCTGTTAAGTTTTCCAATCGTGTTGTTATACCAATTCCATCTTCAGTTGTATTTTAACTATAGTGAACAAATAAAGAGTGTTTTGCTTTATATCCAGTAGTTTACCCAATTCAATTGCACTTCACATTTACCTTTAAAATAAGGAAAGCATAAGGGGCTAGACTATTTTCTGAATATTTTGAGGGAGTTTGATCTGGTCCATTACAGAATTCAGTCATGCATTCAATTGGTGGACATTAAACTGGGATTTAAACCTACATAGGAACAGACTGAGTGTGGCATTGCTGGGTTTGGAGTGGCATATTTGTAACATACATCTCTGTAAAAATTAAAATTTACTAAAAATGGTCAAGTTCTATCCTCTAATGCATGACGCTCTGACAAGACAGTACTGTACAGAAAGAACAACATTGTTCATTTATGTAACACATTAAATTTAGAGTGGAAAGCAATTCACCAAAATATCAGGGAAATGGATACCAAACCAGAATGGGCAATAGAAAGAAGGATAAAAGTTGCTTAAAGAGGTGAATTTTAAGGGAAATGTTAGAGGAGGAGTGGGATACTAAAAGGTGTAGGGGTTCAAAATGTTCAGCCTAAATGACTAGAAACACCAGAGCCATCCCACCTGTGGGATAGAGCATTGTTCACAAATTACAATAATCAACTCAATTGTGTGGAATATTTTCCAAAATAAACTCAACTAAGCGACACAAGATATATTGCACAGTCATTTCAATTGGCAAATGCCAGCCACTCCTCTAGATGCTTCCCCTCTGTGTAGAATTTCCACGTATGAGCACAATGAAAGGGGCCACTGTTCCTGACATTAGTGTTGAGCAGATGGCAGTTTCCCAATGTCATGAGTGCATTAAAATAACTTATATTAGTGTTGTGAAGGTAGGACCCGCTCCCCGTTCATTTTACAGTTATGGTTAAAAAAATAAATAACCTCTATTTCAGAAAGCAGACAGGATCTCCGTTTAGTGTTTCTTCCTGAAGACAACTTGCCCAAAAGTGCAGTACAACCAGGGCCTGATTGTTTTCAGCACTAGAGATTGCAGGGTCCTGACCCAGCAGATTTGGAGTGTCAAGGCTAGTACCTTCACTCTGCTCATCAACTCCCTTGTCAGATCCTTTGGAGGGTTTGAACTGGTACGCCTGCTGTACTGGGTATATTTTTTTTCTAAAAAATCTCAGCCTAGGTTTTCCCTGAATGTAACAGCTTAGTTTTTAATGTATCCAGAATGTCTGCTGTGTAACCAGGAGACCTTACTTTGTCAAACATTCTCCTTCTCTTCCCTTAATAACCTCTCTGACAAGAGCAGAGAGATCTAAAGGTCATCAGTGTCCTCAATGATCTAATATAATTTAACAGTATAGAAACAAATTGAACAAATGCAGAGTAAAACATCTGAAAGCTGATTTCCATGTTAAGCAGATTCCTGTTCTGCCCTGCAATAGGGGTAGGTGTATATATTCTCTTGAGTTGTTAAAAATTATATTGTTTGATTTTCCTCAGAGGTAACATGAACAGCAGATGCTTAGAGTCAGAGTCAACACCGTACAGAGCTGAAGGAACACAGCAGGTCAGGCAGCATCAGAGGAGCAGGGAGGTCAATGTTTCGGGTTGGGACCCTTATTCAGAACTGGGTGGGGGAAGGGAGCTGAGGAATAGAGGGAGGAGCACTGGGGCTAGGGGAAGGTAGATGGGATGGTGATAGGTGAGTTCAGGTAGGGAGTGGTGGGGAATGGTCAGTGGCAAGGGTGGGACAGACAGGTGGGGAGGAAGATGGGCAGGTTGTGTCAGGTCAAGGAGGTGAGGGGGGGTTGCTGGGGGTGGGGAAGTGGGATGGTGATAGGTGGATGCAGCTAGGGAATAGTAGGGATTGGTCAGTGAAAAGGGTGGGGTGATTGGATGCTGAGGAAGATGGACAAGTTGCATCAGGTCAAAGAGGCGGGGATGAGGGGATGGTTGGGTGTGGGATGAGGTCAGGGGTGGAGAGATTTTTAAACTGGTGAATTCTATGTTCAGGCCATTGGGGTGTAGGCTCCCAAGGTAGAGTATGAAGAGTTGCTCCTCCAGTTTGCATGTGGCATCGTTGTGGCACTGGAGGAGGTCCAGGATGGACATGCCCTCAAAGGAGTGGGAGGAGAAGAGTTAAAATGGTTAGCGACCAGAAGGTGTTGTTGATTATAGCATACAGAGTGCAGATACTCCACAAAATTGGCTCCTGAGTCTGTGCTTGGTCTCACCGATGTACAGGACGCCATATCAGGAGCAACAGATATACTAGACCAGGTTGGAGGATGTGCAGGTGGAACCCTGTCAGATATGGAAAGTTTGTTTTGGGCCTTGAATGGAGGTGAGGGGGGAGATGTAGGGGCAGGCCTAGCACTTCCTGCGGTTGCAGGGAAAAGTATCGGGTGTGTTGGGGTTAGTGCGCAGTGTGGAGCAGACGAGGAATCGGGGAGTGAGCAGTCCCTAGGAAGGCAGATAATCCTATGTTCCAGCATTAATCAGACAAAGATTTCTCTTCTGCCACAATACTTCAATGTCAAGATTATTGTACAAGATTGCAACCTTGAATTCAATTCCAGAATAGTGCACATTAGAATATGCCCTTTGGCACTATGCGCTTGACAGAATCCTGTTTCATAAGATACTTCAGGAAATGTTTGCAAAAGAAAAGAACCTTGGATTTTAAAAGCTGAGAAATTCCTTCAGGTCTGAAAAAGGGGTCAACACAAAGACATGTACAAAACTGCCAGAGTTAAAAGGCCTCAGATCCATTGATGGAGGTGTATATCTACCCTAGGCCAGCTCCAACTGAAGCTTAAGCACGTGACTGCAAGACTCAGGGGCCAGTGAACTACCTTTTGAGTAGAGGCTGAAGTCCACAGGCTGCTGGTTTAATTCCTTGTCAGAGCCTCTTTGATCTTTGTAACTGAAACATCTGTTGTACCAGGATGTGCAGATTGCAACAGATTTTAGTCACTTAAAAACAGAAAGCTGAGCAGCGCCAGTAAAGCATAAGAACCAATTATTAGTCTGCACTGATATATTACTGATGTTAAAATATATTGTTTTTAAACAGTTTCGGCATCATTGATATTCCGTAACTCATAACAATCAATAGTCAGAATACATTGAAATTCAATAAAAGGGATGAAATTGTAACCATCTTTTTTGTTTATTGTACTTGTGGTTTTAGATTTAGCTTTCTAAACAGAATTAATTCTACAGATTGATGTTTATTTACAGCACGAGTGAGTTGAATCTATAATTGATAAGGTCACAATTGATAATCTATTCTTTCAACTCCAGGCTTCAAAATGTACATTCCCAAATAACATATTGTGAAAGTCAAAATGTAAAACTAACTTTATTAACATTCTAAAGAAGCGGAAGTACATTTTGGGACCATATGGTATGATCTAATCAACATTTCTTTGGTGTGTTCTAAAATTGCCTATTCTATTTAATTGCATTTACGGATTAATTTTCTATTAATTATATGTTCTTTTCTTCCCTTTATTCTTTCATAGGTTGTGAGCATTGCTATAAAGTCCAGCGTTAGTTACTCATCCCTAATTGGTTTGCCGGGCCTTTAATTTACAGCAATCAAGAATAGTTTAATGGCTGCCATAACTGAGACTAGCTTTATTCTCCAGATTGATTACTTGAACTTCAAGCTCCACCAGCTACCACAGTGTGATCTGAACGTTCGACCCCAAACCTTAATCTGGGCTCTCGGGTTACTAGCATAGTGACAATACCATGATATAACCATCTCCGCCCCGCGCACCCCCCCCCCCCACCCCCCCACCCCCGGCTATGCACTCATTTTGCAAATTAATACAAACTCTTCAGCCTCTAATCTAAATGTTAACAAGTCACTGGGTGGAATTGTCATTTACACTGCATTTTCAACATCAAAGTCTATCTACTAAGCATGGCAGATTTGATGGAATCAGGTCTTCAAGGAAGCTGGAAGTATTTGAAAACTGCAGCAATGGTCAGGATTCTTGACCTTGTTTCACCCTTTCTCATCTTGCTAAATTCATTTTGAAATTGAAGCAGAATAAGTAGCTGGGGGAGCAACATCAAGGTGAAAGAATGAGCTCAGTTGAACAAGCTGTAATGATCGAGATGACTCCAAACATGGGTTCTAACTGTGAAGTGTGGGAGCAATGGAAAGTGCTGGAGCAGGAAAGTGATCTGCATTTGCCTTTTAATCAAATAATTCAGCACAATCAAAAACAGTTCAATTATTCCAGTTCTTTTCCATCCATCTGTCCGCTGTTGGGTGCCTCTCATTGATTAAAACGGTGGTAGATCATTGTTAAGAATTTTGGCAAAGGTTAGCTTTTTTTAATTGGACTATAATTCTCATTAATGTAATTGTTGCCCTGATATTTCACCACATAAAGATTAACACTAGAGCATACAATTTCAAATTGCTGGTTTAAAGTGACATCTTCAATATTATAGCTATTCATATTCTTGTCCATTATTTTCAGCTCCCTACTCATTCGCTGTGTTCATTTTAACCACTGTGTGACGCAAATTCTCTGTGCCGGCGCTGAACTCGTCAGACAGACAGTAGACTCTTCTACTGTCTGCTCCTCTCTCACAAGAGAACAAACAATGTGGCAAACTCTGGATATTATTGGCCTCTACGCATTCACAACATCTGCATTTAATCTGTAGTTGCTATGGGAAGGGAGCAAATCATCATGATATTGCCCCTCGCTGAATCTTCAGACATAGTCTAGAGAAGAAATACCTAATGCAGTCCCATTTCATACCGTGAATGAATAGATTATTATTTTAAATCCCATTCACAACCAAAGAAATGTACATGTTAATTAATAGTTCTTTTGCTCTGTCCTAAAATGTTTCTGCTACATTAGACTTGAAAGTCCAATTTGGATCAATTTTGGAAAATAGCAGGTTGTACTTGTTACTGAAGATGAACAACCTTTCCCACACAGTTCCAAGTAATCCTAATAATTGATACTCTAATTAAAGTGGTGGTGTGAGTTGAAAAGCAAATGGAAATTTATCAGTTAGCATTCATAGAACCCCTACAGTATGGCAACAGGCTATTTGGCCCAACAAGTCCATACCATCTCACCGAAGAGCATTCCATTCAGACTACCCTCTAGCCTCTCCCTGTAAAGATGCATTTCCCATGGTGAATCCACCTAACCTACAAATCCCCAGACACTATGGGAAATTTAGCATATCTAATTCATTTAACCTGCACATCTTTGGACCATGGGTGGAAACTGGACCACCCGGAGGAATCTCCTGCAGGCACAGGGAGAAAGTGCAAACTTCACACAGACAGTCGCTCAAGGGTGGAATCGAACTCGGGTCTCTGGTCCTTTGAGGCAGCAGTGCTAACCACTGAGTCACCATGCTGCCTCTCAAATTCCCTCGTCTGCCATGCCAGGACTTGAACCCAGGTCCCTAGAACATTACATGCATCTCAAGATTACTAATTCAACAGTAATACCACTAGACCATCAACTTCCCTATATTCTCTACCTAAGGAACATAAAATTTGCAATGCAACAGCAGACCATTCAGTAAATCATACTTTTGTTGCCTACTTGAAAGAACCATTGTGCTAAGCCCTCCGTTCAATAGCCCTGTAAATTCCTTATCCTCAACTACCTGTCCAACTCCCTTTTAACATTTTCTCTGGAAAGACCTTCCATTGGTTTGTATTTAGGTCAGGTTTAAGATCCTCGCAGCTGACTGAAAAAAAATGCTTTCATCACTCCACTCAATTTTTCACTGATCTATGAATAATGATAATTGAGAAATTCAGAGAGAGCAGCTTTTTCATTAAATTAATGGATTAAGGATATTCATCATCATGCAATGCTCTAGGAGGTCTCTTCTTCACTTTTTTCATTTGGAGACCTGTCCTGACTCATCCAAGCTCTCTTCCTCATTTTAAATTCCAGAAAAGCCAATCAATGTGATCAGCTCAGACTGTGAACAATTTAAACCTTGCAGTTTAAATCCAACACTGACATATTGTTGCCAAGCATTATAAAAATTTACAGTGCAAAAAGAAATTACTTTTTATCTCCTTTGGTTTCGACTCTTTGTTAAATGAAGTGATAGACTTAATCCACTCAAATCCCATTCACGGAGTTAAATCAGATGGAGTTCCAGTTGGGTGGTTAGCTTGTAAAGTTTTCTCCAGTTAGGGAGATTCAACTTGGAGTCTGAGTCAAAGCTTTGAAAACAGCTATGTTTTATTGATTTGAAGCTGGCCAAAATGTTTTAGCGTAGCATTTGCACCTTCTCTCATTCCTGCTTCACCCTTCAGCTCAAAAAGGTCTTGCCCTTTGACTTGCTGATACTGTGAGCTGATAATGCCACAGCAAGAGTAACAAGGCATCAGGGACCATGGGTAGAATTCACAGTGCAACTCCTGCAGCTACAATGTTAACAGATTCAGGAAAGAAAAAGAACAACCAAGAAAGAAAATTGCCTAATTTAGAGTCAAACTGGAAGAACTACAGACACTGTAAATCAGAAACAAGACTAGACATTGCTGGAAAAGTTCTGCAGGTCCAGCAGCACCTGTGAAGAGAAATCAGAGTTATCGTCTTGGGTCAGGTGGCCCCCTTTTGAGGATGCTGCCAGACCTGCTGAGCCATTCCAGCAATTTCTGCTTTTGTTTCCAAATTAGAGTCACTGGACTTACTTAGCCCTCTACATGCACTAAGTCTAACAGTGCTTCCTTTGTTGGATCAGAAATTTTGAGCACAATCGAGGCACATTTGACCTCTGCTGCCCCTTACACTATCAGTCTCCCAGTTGACAATTGGGTAGTTAAATTCCCCCATTATAACAACTCTATGATGTTTTGATCTCTGTAATTTTCGAGCACACTTAATCCTCTACCTCCTGCACTCTGATTGGTGGTTTATATATTATACCAAGCAATGTAAATGCGCCCATCTAATTCCTTAGCTTTAGCTAAAACAGTTCTGTTCGTCATCCACTTGACATATTGCTTTTCTCTGGTATTACAATGCTCTGCTTAGCCAAAATACCATTCCTTCTCTTTTTCTTTTCTGAACACCTTGTAGCCAGGAATATTTAACCTGGAATATTTTTCTGAAGGCTAGTCTCTGCTATTTCCACAGCATCAAAATCCCACATGGCAAACTATACCTGTAACTTGTCAATCTATACTCCATGCATTCACTGACATGAATCAGACTTCAATACTTTCTCCCTGACTTCATCCATCAACTTACTGTCTTCCATTTTAGTGCCATCTGCTCTCTCACCAATCTGTGTACCGTTCTGCTCTAATATTCTCTCCTAGTTTCTACATTCCTGATGAGTTAGATTAAACTTTCCCGTGCATAGCTAACAATCCCTGAACCCCACCACCACAGCGCACACAGAACTCAGTCGCAGCTCTGTTACATCTGAACAACATCCAACTTGTACATGTACAATCTGAAACATCCAGCCCCAGTGTCCCAGGATTTTAAAGTTCTCACTCTCACATTCCTTTCCAGCTGTGCATTCTTGTGCCTTATCCTGTTATTTCTGTACACAGTTGCATGTGGCACTGGGAATAATTCAGGGCTTGTTACTTTTGAGCTTCTGCTCACTAATTTTCTATTAAGTTCCCAAATTCCAATTGCAGTATGATATCCTCCTTTCTACAGTGTCAATAGCACAAATGTGGGCCATGGCCTTTAGCAGTTCACCCTTTCCCAGAATATTTCCCTGCAGCCAAACTGGGACATCCCTGATCCTACCACTACGGAGACAATACACCACCTTGGATTCACGTTAACAGCCACAGAAGTACAGGCCTCTCCTGAACTAAAGAAACTCCGATCAATCATGCCTTTCCATTATTTTTCTTCACCCTTCCCTTCAGGTACCTGAGGGCTTGGTTCCTAATGTACTTACTCGCCAATATGCAGACCAGAGAACTGGTTAGTGAAAGAGACCTTTTGTGGCTGTTGCACTACCTGCCTGTTTCACTCATTCCCTCCCTATCTGATTGTCCCCACCTCTCTGCTTGTGCTATCCATATAGCTCTGTGCCTCTTCGGTATATGTTAGTGGCTCTGAAACAAAGAGCTCACATTGTGCATCCGGTGACACTTGCTGACCTTGGACTCCTCCAGGCCACAAGATGTGTCCATGACCCACATTCAAGCAGTTAAGGTAATGCATTCTCATTAAAAATGCTGAATGCCAACAATATTAATGCTGAACATTTATTTTACTTGCAAATTCTGAGCTGAGATTACGTTACATTTCAGCTGTATTTACTGCAGTTGCTTAGCCAACTATCACCAACCAATTGCTAAGTTAGCCAACTAATGATGCATACTAAGTTAGTATGCATCATTACAGAATCCAGTTTAACTTCATGCACCAGACTCAAAATGTTAACTTTGTTTCTCTCACCACAGATTGTGCCAGACTACTGAGTTTCTCCAGCATTTGCCATTTTGATGTATAAGCCACCACTAAATTGCCCAGTTCACAAATTAAACTAAACAGCAAGCACAAGCACTGCTCCCCGGGCAGTGTAACAATAACAGGAGCAAAGAAAGGGTTGCGAGAGAAGGAATTGAGTAAATTAAAATTGAGTTGAAGACGTAATAATGCACTTAACTCCTCCAGTGCCCAACTCGAGGGTTCTCCAGCATTTTCTGTTTTTATTCACCTGATGTAGCTCAAATTGACCACACACGGCTTAAGCCAACTGGTGCAGGAAGAATTGACAAATCTCTGCCACTAGGTGGAGCCCAGAACTTCAAGTGAGTTCAGAATTATAGCCAGAAGAGTAGACATTAGAGACAGAAAGAAACGAGTGAGGGTTGGATGTGGAAGTCAGGGTGGGATGATAATGGATCAATGATAAAGGCAGGAATAGGGAGGGTGGCTGGTAGAATATCAGCTCTGAGAGTGGTTGCAAAATCATTAGGACAAAGGTCCTGAGTGATGGCAGGTCGCAGAACAGCAAGTTTGTGCCGAACAATGTTAAACTGAAACTCACAATGTTAAATGAGTATATTGTACATATGAGTCCACTGCAGGAGTTGAGCATTAACTGAGAAGTCCTTTTTAAAAGTTACATGCTTTGAAGATTCTTGGCAGTGAGTTCCTGGCTGTATTGAATGTCAGGCTGGCTAAAGGGAGATCCAGCCATGGGAGTTCAAAACATTCACTCCAATCCATTCATCAAGGATGAAGAAGAAGATTCTGTACTGAACATAATTTCAGGGTCAACACCCCAAAACACGACAATTTAATCATTCTGGTGAACAAACCTTCTGTTTCCTCAGGGAAGATAAAAATCAGTCAGATCCATGACAAAGCAAGCTGAGCAACCAGTGCCAGTGGGACCCCTGTCAGTGGGCAGTAACATTCCCTCTTTTTCTTTCAGTGCAAGAACTGCAGCAAGAAGTCAGCATTGACTTCCAACATCAGTAGGTGCACTGATCAAACTGAATGCTCAAAGTGGCCAAATGACTATGAAGCTTAGAAGGAACATTGGTAGGCAGCACCTGAATTATAAAGTTCACCTTTCTGAGGTGTGAATACACTGCCCAGGACTGATACTACAGTGAATGGCTGAGGGGAGCAGCGCACTGTATCTTTGAGTGTGAGATTGAACTGAGACAGCTGCAGTCAGATATTTAGGGAAATTAGAGTTCTTTCGAAAGACCTGACCAGTAAATTTTCCCAGAAATTATATCACTGGAAGAAAAACAAAAATCAGAGGTGCCGGGTTCATAGCCCCATTGATGTTTGTGGGATCTTTCTGTGTACAAATGGCAATCACATTTCCTATATTACTGAGTACAGTCAGTGCAGTGACTTAGAAATGGAAAGTGTTTTGCAATATCCCGAGGTCACAACAGACAAAACATAAATGCACTCCCTTTCACGTGGCCGAGTAAATATCTCTTGGGAAGGAAGATCTACAACATGTCCCCAATTACCAGTCCTCACATACCACCCCACCAGCCTCCAGATACAACGCATCGTCCTCCAATATTTCCGCCATCTACAATCTGACCCCACCAGCAAAGACATTTTTCTGTTCCCACCCCCTTGTCTGCCTTCCGGAGAGACCACTCTCTCCGCGACTCCCTTGTCCGGTCCATACTCCCCACCAACCCCACCACACCTGGCACTTTCCCCTGCACCCGCAGGAAGTGCTACACTTGCCCCCACACCTCCTCCCACACCCCCATCCCAGGCCTCAAGATGACTTTCCACATCAAGCAGATGTTCACCTGCAAATCCACTAATGTGGTATACTGCGTCCGCTGTACCTGTTGTGGCTTCCTCTACATTGGGGAAACCAAGCGGAGGCTTGGGGACCACTTTGCAGAACACCTACGCTCGGTTCGCAATCAACAACTGCACCTCCGAGCCACGAACCATTTTAACTCCCCCTCCCATTTCTTAGATGACATGTCCATCCTGGGCCTCCTACTGTGCCATAATGATGCCACCCGTAGGTTGCAGGAACAGCAACTCATATTCCGCTTGGGAACCCTGAAGCCCAATGGTGTCAATGTGGATTTCACAAGCTTCAAAATCTCCCCTACCCCCACTGCATCCCAAAACCGGCCCCGCTCGTCCACACCTCCCTTACCTGTTCTTCCTCTCACCTATCCCCTCCCCCCACGTCAAGCACCACCTCCATTTCCTACCTACTAACCTCATCTCATTTCCTTGACCTGTCCATCCTCCCCGGACTGACCTATCCCCTCCCTACCTCCCCACCTATACTCTCCTCTCCACCTATCTTCTCCTCTATCCATCTTCGATCCGCCTCCCCCTCTCTCCCTATTTCTTTCAAAATCCTCTCCCCATCCGCCTTTTCTGATGAAGGGTCTAGGCCCAAAACGTCAGTGTTTGTACTCCTAAGACACTGCTTGGCCTGTTGTGTTAATCCAGCTCCACACTTTGTTACCTCAATTAGCTCTCATTGACCATGCCTGCTCATTTCTGTTTTCCTTCTACCATTGTTGTTGTATCTATCTGGTGGATGTCCCTGACTGTAAAAAAAAAATAGTCATCTCCTCTTTCCCAGAGTTGGCGGATGTATAGTTACATACAGATCAAGAAATAAATAAAAGTAGGAAACTCGGAATGTAAACCAAAAAAATGTCCACCATGCAAATAATTGGCTCAAAGCATCAAAAGCCGCCTCTTTGAAACAAGATGAGCCTTGTTTAAGTCACAAAAAGTCAACTTTCTCTGCCATTTAAGTCTGCCTTTGGCAGAATACCATCCTGCATTTTCATTTGTCTTATTGTGATTCACCAACCAATGGGAATTACTCTGGTTCTGAATACAATATTAGAGATAGCAGTGTAATCGTTCCCCGCATGTTGTCACACTGTGTGACAGCGATCCAGTCATCCAGACGCTAAATTTTCTTCCAATTAAGCATTAGGAAGCCTGAAGGTATTATCTTCAGCCCTTGTCAATATCTCCATGCCTTCTGCCATCCTAAATCCCACACAGCCTTCAAGTCTTTCAACATAGCTAGACGTTTTATTTCTTAAAATAAATGTATCATTTGTGGAGATTTTGGCTGTTGAGTTGGAAATAAGTGTCTTAAAGTAATAATAATGTCTTAACATAGCCATATCACTTTACATTTACAACTAGGATTCAGTCAGAGACATAGGCTTATATATCATTGCTTTCATAGAGTGTTCCCCATGGGGTTTTGTGTTATTGCACAGACCCCAGAAAGGGAGTGTATCTTTAAGACATCACAAAATGTGATATTCTAGAATAAATCTCCATGCCTCAGTCATGGTGATTGGAATAGAGACAGCACACTTCGGAAGGGTTGCAGTCACGTAATGTAGGCATAACATAAGTAAACAGGAGTCTGAGATGTTATAACAGTGTAAATTGTTAGTGTGCTAATAAACTTGTAGACATCGGTTGCAGTAAAAACTCAGCTCCATGGGTTCATGTACAGGGAACATTCAGGCCTCAGCACCTTTTTCCTTGTGCTTCCACATATGCATCTTGGCACATCCTCTGCCTCCAAGCACAAATTTCCTCCATTATCCTTGAGTGGTCCTACCTTCTCCCTCATTATCCTCTTATTTTTAATGTATGTACAGAAAGCTTCTCTTTAACATTACTTGCCAAGATCACTTCATAACCCCTTCTTGCTCTCCGAATTCCCTGATTGAGTTGTTTCCTGTTTATTTTATATTCCTTATGGCCCTTGTCTGCCTTCAGCTATCTAAAACCTTACATATGCTTCTTTTTTTCCATTTTGACTAAATTCGTAACCTCCCTCGTTATCCAAGGCTCCCTTACCTGGTCATCCTTGTCCTCCCTCCTTACTGGAACATGCTGGTCCTGAATTCTGATCAGCAGGCCTTGAAACAACTCTCACAGGTCCCACATGGACTTGACAGATAACAGCTCCTCCTAATTAGTAAGCTCTAATTCCTCCCTTATACCAGCGTAACCTTCCCTCCCTCAACTTAACACCTTCCCACAAGGTCTTGACTTAGCCTTGTTCATAGCTATCTTAAAAGAAAGAGTTATGATCACTGTTTACAAAATGCTCTCCCACTATAAGGTCAGTCACCTGGCCAGGCTCTTCAGTCAATTCGAGGTCCGGTACGGCCCCTCCTCTAGCTGGACTATCCACATACTGTTTCAACAAACCGTGTTTGATGCAATTAACAAGTTCTGCCCCATTTAAGCCTCTTATACAAAGGGAGTCCCAGACAATATTGGGGAAGTTAAAGTCACCCACTATCACAACTCTGTTTTATTGCATATTCCCATAATCTGCCTACATATCTGTTAGAACATAGAACATAGAACAGTACAGCAAAGTACAGGCACTTTGGCCCACGATGTTGTGCTGACCTATTATCCAACTAAGATCAATCTATCCTGCATACCCTACATTTTACTATCCTCCATGTGCCTATTCAAGAGTTGCTTAAAAGTCTCTAAAGTATCTGAAACCACTAACACTGCTGGCAGCGCATTCCCCATGCCCGCCACACTCTGTGTAAAGAACCTACCTCTGGCATCTCCCCTATACCTTCCTCCAATCACCTTAAAATTGTGCCTCGTCGTAATGGTCATTTCAATCCTGGGAAAAAGCTTCTGACAATCTGCTGTATCTGTACCTCTCGTCATCTTATACACTTCTATCAAGTCACCTCTTTCATCTTTCTTCACTCCAATGAAAAAATCCCTAGCTCTCTCAACCTTTCCTTATAAGACCTGCCCTCCAATCCATGTAGCATCCTGGTAAATCTCCTCTGCACCCTCTCTAAAACTTCCACATCTCTCCTGCAATGAGATGAGCAGAACCGAACACAATATTCCAAGTGGCTCTTAAACTCAATTCCCCTGCCAATGAAAGCCAACACACCATACGCCTTCTTTACAACCCTATCAACTTGGGTAGCAACTTTGAGAGATCTATGGATGTGGACCCCAAGATCCCTCTGTTCCTCCACACTGCCAAGAATCCTGCTATTAATCCCATATTCTGCACTCAAATTCGACCTTCCAAAATGAATCACTTCATACTTTTCTGCGTTGAATTCCATCTGTCACTTCTTTGTCCAGCCCTGTGTCCTGTCTATGTCCCATTGCAACCTACAACAGCCCTCCACACTGTCCACAATTCCACGAACCTTCGTATCATTGGCAAACTTACTAACCTACGCTTCCACTTCTTCATCCAAGTCATTTATAAAGATCACAAAGAGCAGGGGTCCCGGAACAGATCCCTGCAGAACACCACTGGTCACCGAGCTCGAGGCTGAATATTTTCCATCGACTACCATCCATTCTGCATCCAGACAGCCAAATTTCTCTCAATCCCATGCTTTCTTACTTCCTTCATGAGCCCACCATGGGGAACCTTATCAAATGCCTTGCTAAAATCCATATACATGACATCCACTGCTCTACCTTCATCAAAGTGTTTTCGTTACATCCTCAAAGAGTTCAGTAAGGCTTGTGAGGCATGACCTGCCCCTCACAAAGTCATACTGACTATTTGTAATCAAACTGTGCTTTTCCAAATAATCAAAAAGACTATCTCTCAGAATCCTCTCCAAAAATGTGCTCACTACTGTAAGACTGACCAGTCTGTAATTTCCAGGATTATCCCTGCTCCCTCTCTTGAACAAGGAAATGAAATTTGCCACCGTCTAATATTCTGGTACTACTCCAGTGGACGGTGAGAAAGCAAAGATCATTGCAAAGGAGCAACAATCTCTTCCCTCACTTGAAACATATAAAATAATCAGACGGTTAGATAGGGTGGAAAGGGAGAGCCTTTTTCCTAGGATGGTGACGGCGAGCACAAGGGGGCATAGCTTTAAATTGAGGGGTGAAAGATATAGGACGGATGTCAGAGGTAGTTACTTTACTCAAACAGTAGTAAGGGAATGGAACGCTTTGCCTGCAACGGTAGTAGATTCGCCAATTTTAGGCACATTTAAGTCGCCATTAGATAAGCATTTGGACGTACATGGAATAGTGTAGATTAGATGGGCTTGAGATCGGTATGACAGGTCGGCACAACATCGAGGGCCGAAGGCCCTGTACTGTGCTGTAATGTTCTATGTTCCTGTAGGAACCTTTGGTATATCCCGTCTGGCCTAGGGGGCTCATCTATCCTCATGTTTTTCAAAATTTCAAGCATATCCTCCTTCTTAACATCAATCTGTTCGAACATATCTGCCTATTTCATGCTGTCTTCACAAACAGCAAGGTCCTCCTCACTGGTGAATACTGAAGCAAAGTATTCATTAAGGACCTCCCCTACCTCCAAACTGTCCTATCAGAGTGATTGCACCGGTCTGATTTTTTTTAGCTCTACCCATATTGCTTCAGCAGATGAGCCGTCCAGTGTTTGCCCTCTGAGTGCAAATATAACATTCTTCCTGATTAGTAATGCAACTCCTCCACCTCTTTTACCTTCCTCTCTGTGTCATCCAAAACAGTGAAACCCTGGAATGTTGAGCAGGCAGTCCTGTCCCTGTCTCAACCAAATTTCTGTAAAGGCCATAATATCACAGTCCCATGTAGTAATCCACACTCTAAGCTCATATGCTTTACTTACAGTACTCCTTGTGTTGAAATAAACACACTCCAACCCATTAGCACCATCATATTCATTTACCTGTCTCTGCCTGTCTTTTCTTTTGGCTGACTGGTCCTAACATTTACCTTCCCCTTAATCCCTTCATTTGCTAACTTGCTGCTCTGGTTCCTGGCCCCCAGTTACTCTAGTTCAAACTCTCCTGAACTTCCCTGCAAGGATATTGGCTCCTCTCCAGTGTAGGTGCAACATTTTCCTCTTGGACAAGCCACCTCTGCTCGAGCTGAAGTTCCAAGTGGTCCAAGAACTTTAAACCCTACCCTGGTACCAGCTCCTCAGCCATGCATTCATCTGACCTATGTTTCTATTCCTTGCCTCCCTAGCACGTGTCACCAGTAGTAACTCAGAGATTACTACCCTCGAGGTCCTGCTTTTCAGCTTCTTTCCTAACTCCCTGTACTCATTCTGCAGGACCTCATCCCTCTTTCTACCTATGTCATTGGTACCAGTGTGCACAATGGCTTTTGGTTGCTTACCCTCTCCCTTAAGAAGTTTGCACAACTGCTCAAAGATGTCCTCCTGGCACCAGGGAGGCAAGACACATCTTGAAGTCTCAAACACAGCCACAGAAACGCCTGTCTGTGGCCCTAAGAAGCCAGTCTCCTACCACTATCGCTTGTTTGGACTTTGCCTAACCTTGGTGTGCGGCAGATGCAGTTGTGATGACACAGGCCCTGCTGCTGTTATTATACTCCCCTGAGATGCTAACCCCACCTTCCAACGGTATCCAAAACAGTATCCCTATTAGAGAGGGCAAAAGCCAAAGGAGACTCCCGGTGTCTAGTCCAAGACCTCTCTTTACATGCTATTTCTAGCCATGTGTCTGCTTTCTTACCAATGTTTTTGGATTGTCCTCAGATTCATCGAATCATACAGTTGTGCAGCATGGAAGGAGACCCTTTGGTCCAACTTATCCATGCCGACCAGATATACTAAATTAGTCTAAGATAACAAAGTGTGGAGTTGGATGAACACAGCAGGCCAACCAGCATCTCAGGAGCACAAAAGCTGACGTTTCGGGCCTAGACCCTACGCAGCAGGCCAAGCAGCATCTCAGGAGCATAAAAGCTGACGTTTCGGGCCTAGACCCTTCATCAGAGGGCTCTGATGAAGGGTCTAGGCCCGAAACGTCAGCTTTTGTGCTCCTGAGATGTTGCTTGGCCTGCTGAGTTCATCCAGCTCCACATTTTGTTATCTTGGATTCTCCAGCGTCTGCAGTTCCCATTATCATAAATTAGTCTAGTCCCATTTGCCATAATTTGGCCAAAATCCTTCTAAACTCTTCATATTCATGTTATCATCCAGATGTCTTTTAAATGTTGTCATTATACCAGCCTCCACCACTTCCTCTGGCAGCTCATTCCATACATGCACCATCTGCTTACATGAAAAAGTTGACCTTTAGGACCCTTTTAAATCTTTCCCCCCTTACCTTAAACCTAGGACCTCTAGCTTTGGACTCACCAATGTGAGGAAAAGGCCTTCACTAGTCACCCTATCCATGCCCCTCATGATTTTATAAACCTCCATAAAGGTCACTGCTCAGCCAATGACGCTCCAGGCAAAATTTCATCAGCTTATTCAGCTTCTCCCTATAACTCAAACACTCCAACAGTGGCAATATCCTTGTAAATCTTTTCTGAAACCCTACAAGTTCCATGAAAGCCTTCCTATAGTAGGAACTGTACAGCATTCCAAAAGTAGGATAACCAATATCCTTTACAGTCACAACATGACTTCCAAACTCCTATACTTAATGCAATGATTTCCTTCTACAACAGGAGGGGAGGACAATCCTAGTGGGATAGAGAACTCCCCTTCCTCCATGTCACCAACTTTTCCCTGTGGATAATTGTGCTGGAAGGCACTGGCTGTGCAACAGCTAAGGGAATGGGATATCAAAGACACCCCAACCTGCCACCCTTATTTACACATGACAGGGTGAGCAATTAAGTAAGGGAGTTAGTATCCTATTGCTGAGGCCACCTTCAAATGGAAAAGCCATGCACACAGAAGCTTCCCATTCTTATCTAATTTGATTTTTATTGAATTTATTTATTGTCACATGTACCTAGGTACACTGAAAAGCTTTGTTTACGAGTAGTACAGGAGATCGTAGTAAGCAAGGACTATAGGGCATAGGGTGAAAAAAAATTTAGATAGACGCGTACAGGTTACGCTGCACAGGGCATGCACGAGGCAGGATCAAGATTACCAAGATCAGCGTCATTTGAAGTTAGAGTCCATTAAGTCTAATAATGGCAAGGAAGAAGCTGTTCCTGAACCTACTTGTGCGTGTGTTCAAACTTCTGTATCTTCTGCCTGACAGAAGAGGTTGTAGGAGAGCATTATCAGGGTGCGATAGGTGCTTGAAGATGTAGCCGTGTAAATGGAGCACACGGATGGAATGTTGGCTTCTGTGATGATCTGGGCTGCGCACACCACTTTCTGCAGTTTCTTACGGTCCTGGACAGAGCAGCTGCCTTATCGGGCGGTTACGCACTCAGATACTATGTTTTCGATGGTGCATCTGTAGAAGTTGATGAGGGACCTTATGGACATACCAAATTTCCTGGGCCACTTGTAGAAGAGGCATTGTTATGCCTTCTTTACCATCGCATCTACATGGGAATCCCAGGACAGGTTGTCAGTTATCATCGCTCCTAGGAACTTGACAATCTCCATCCTCTCAACTTCCGCTCCATTGATATAGATGGGGTGCATGTTTTCCTCCTTTCTGAAGCCAATGATCAGTTCTTTTATTTTGCCAACATTGAAAGGTTGTTCTCATTGTGCCAGGTCATTAATCTCTCTATGTCCTTTATGTATTCTGACTCATCGTTGTTAGATATCTGTCCTGTCATGGTGGTGTCATCAGTGAACTTGTAGATGGCATTCGTTTGGACTTTGGCAACACTGCCTTAGGTTACAGAGAGTACAGTAGGTGGCTGAGGATGCATCCTTGGGGAGCTCCAGTATTGACTGATATTGTGGAGGAGGTGCAGTTACCTATCCTCACTGATTGCTGCCTATGGGTCAGATAGCTGAGGATCGATGAGCAGAGGGCAGAGCTGAGACCTAGATCTTGGATTTTTGAGATCGGTTTGGAGGGGATAATGGTGTTGAAGGTGGAGCTGCAGTTGATCAGCAAGAGTTTGATGTGGACGCCCTTGTTGTCCAGAACTTCCAGGATTAAGTGCATGGCTAGGGAAATATTGTTCGCTGTGGACCCATAACCTTGCAGGACACTGAGGCAGGCTAGGAGACTAGAGTTGATGTGGGACATGACCAGCCTCTCGAAGCAATTCATGATTATGGAGGTCAGAGCCACTGGGCAGTGGTCACTAACTTATTCATAGAATCCCTACACAATGTGGAAGCAGGGCATTTGGCCCATTGAAACCATATAGACCCTCCAAACAGCATCCTACCCCCATCTCACATCATTTCGCTCTGCATTTCCTTTGGCTACTTCTCCTAGCCTACACATCCTGGGCACCATGGGCAATTTAGCATGGCTGATCCAACTAACCTGCAAATCTTTGGAATGTGGGAGGAATCCAGAACACCTGGAGCAAACCCATGCAGACAGAGGGAAAATGTGCTAATTCCACACAGACTGTTGCACCGGGGTAGAATCGAACTGATGCTGTGAGGCAGCAATGATAACCACCGATCCACCATGCTTTCCTAAGTACTGGGATGATGGTGGTCTTCTTGAAGCAGATGGGGATTTCAGCATGTAGGAGGAAGAGGTTGAAGATGTCACTGAATACCTCTGCCAGTTGGTCTACACAGGATCCAAATGCATGGCCGGGAGTCCTTGCAGCCCCATCACTTTGCTTTGGTTGACTCCCAGCAAGGCAGATCAGATGTCTGCAGCAGTGACAGTGGGTACAGGTGCGTCTGGGCTGTCGGGGCAGGTGACGCGGCACCAGTTGCATTCTGCTCAAACTGAGTGTAAAAAACATTGAGTGCTTCAGGGAGTGATGTGTCTTTGTCTGCTATCTTGTCCTGCTTCATGTTGTATCCCGTGATGTTGTGTAAGCTCTGCCACAGGTGGCAGGAGTCTGTTTGGTCGGTTTGACTTGGTCCGGTACTGCCTCTTGGCATCCCTGATGGCTTCGTCGAGGTCCATATCTGGATCTCCTGTAGAAGTCTGACTTGAAGTCTGGCTGAATGCCTCGTCTTCAGTGGGCAGTGGATTTCCTGGGTCATCCAAGGTTTCCAGTTGGGGAGCACACAGATTGGTAGCTTTGGTACATAGCCTTCCACGCATTTACTAATGGACTCCAAGATGGTGGTGGCGTATTTGTCTGGATTTTCCACTGAACACGGCCCAGTCCACTCCACTGATTCAAAGCAGTCCCAGAGATGCTGTTCCAGTGCCTTGGACCAGCATTGTTCTTCCTTTTGTGAAGGGTTCCTCCTGTTTCAGCTTCTGCTTGAAAGCTGGGAGGACGAACACAAACTGTGGGTGGAGGATTGAGCAGTAGGCTTCTTTGATGGTTGTGGTCCAGGATGGTTGGTCTCTGATGGGGGGAGGGAGATGTGTTGGTGGTACTTTGGCATCACCCTCTTGAGGTTGGCTTGGTTTAAGTCGCCAGCCACAATGAA